>NC_044041.1:193595591-193906246 GCF_901765095.1 Microcaecilia unicolor
GATGTTGCATCGCCCTCAGCTTAATAAAAAGTTAACACTTCACATAATAGGCTACTAGAGGCCGACCGAATTTCGGTTTCAGCACTGCAAAATAGGTTCAGGGTTTGGCCAAAAGTGCCTGTGCATTCAGCTGAAACCAAAACTCCCCCCTCCCAATGACAACTCTCCACCACCCCCTTAGGCCCTCTCTGGGCCTACCTTAGGAATCCTTGGTGGTCTAATGCCTCTTTGGGGACAGGAACAAACCCCACTCGTTCCTGTCCTGTGCCACTGCTCCATCACAATGGCTGCCGAGACTGCCGCAGGAGGTTCCAGCAGCCACTGCAATGGAGCAACAGCATGGGACAGGAACGAGTGGGATTCGTTTCTGCCCCCAAAAAGGCCACTAGACCACCAGGAATTCCTAAGGTAGGCCCGGGAGTGACCAACGGGTGGGAGGAAAGGTTGCAGATTTGGTTTCAGCAGAAACCGAAGATCCTGGGTTTAGTTAGGCTCTATAGGTTACAGAATGTTTTCTACCGCAAGTAGAACTAAAATCTAAGAAAACCTCAATAGGTTTTACATACAAAGCCTAGAAACTGCTTTTTGTAGACAAAGTTGCAGCTGTGGAGGTATCAGAAGTTTTAATCACCCTGAGCTTTAAACCAGAGAATCCCAGCCTTTCAGGTCTTATTCTTTTATAATCAAAACCTGAAAAGTTAAGGACTCTTCTGTTTTGGTTTCCTTTTGCTGTTGCGAGTAACTAATCGTTTTCTTTTACAGACAAATGTCTGATATCACATTCATCTTTAACAAAGTCCAAATCAGGTAGCCTAGAAAGGACCCCCAATCTGCTACTTAAACTTGGAGTGCTTCCTTGCATCAGTGTACAGATCTGCTTTAAATTCAAAGCTACTTGCAGCTCCTCATACATTCCAGAAAAACATTTACACCCAAAGCAAACTGGTTTATCACTGTGGATTTCAAAACCACATGTCTGAATAATATTGCACTATTTTCAAAAGATGTTAAATTTTATATTCAAGGCACAAGTACTTGAATTGCAATACTGCCCAGCCCAAAGGAACGTGCAGTCAGTCTAAGTTGCACCCAAGACCACAGAGTGATTTTGCAAAGACTCATGGAGAGGGAGAGAGGGAGAGAGAGAGATCAGCTTTTGGTGTATTCTCCACAGGCCATTATTTTGACCTTAGTCTGATGAAGGGCAAGAACCAGTTGTTTCAACAAGGTGGCGCTCACCTCTGGTCTAGGGTTCCATAATCTCACCACAGGGTCAATGCCACTGGTTGCCAGGAAGCAGTAGCTGGGATGGGGTTGGAGGCAGTTGACAATTGATTCGTCTCCCTGCAGAACTCGCACAAGGTTGGTTGTATTTTTCTCCCAGATGAAGAAGGAGCCATCGTCAGAACCACTGACAATGTACTGTGCATTGCTGTAGAAGAGACGGCAGAACACATTACCCTAGTAAGCATAGGTAGGAGACCAGGGCTAGTTCTCGCACCAATATTTGTTCACACTTGATAATACATGGAGAATCGAGACCAAGGAATCTGAGAGAAGACATAATGCAAATGCTTCTGCTGCAACGGGAGACCACCATCTCATTTCACATAGACAGCTTAGCTTAGGCAAGATTTGGGTCTGTGGCCTATGTAATGGTATCAGTTTATTACTGAAATATGTAGCATATTTGCTGGATTATATATACACCAATATATTTGTGTATCTTTTAAAAATATATATTTGACACGGCAGCAGAGAGAATAGTTTCATTTCAAGCCCCTCTCTCTCCATTCATTTTTCTGGGAACTTCTGAGAGCAGGGATAGTTAATTACAAACACTTAAACACAAAAGAGCTTCCTCTGCCCTCCCACCTAACAAAAGATGGACTAAGGTGGGCACCTGAATAAAACAAAGAACTCAGAGGAAGCATAAACAGAACATTTGCCTGTCATCAGAGGTATACCTGCCCCTCCCATCATCTATCAGACAAATGGACGCCAGGACATCTGCAGAAAGAAGGACTTATAATGTGGTCATGTGAACAGACTACATTAACCATAATGCCTTGCAAAATATCCAGGACATGCACACACCATGCTTCTCTGCTAACATTATAAAAGGCCTGGAAACAGCCCAGCTCGCTCTCTTGGAACCTGCCTTCTCCTCTTGGGACCTGCTGATGCCTTGCTCCTGAAACATGTGCTCATCAATCAGCTGGACCACAGCATGCTTGTAACAAGGACTTGTAAGTTAACCTACCTGCTACTTTGTTCTATTTTATGCACAGATTACCTGTAAAGATCTCTTAAAACCTACCTCTTGTGTGCAATTGTATATTAAATCAATCTTTTTGAAGCTAAAAATACGGTCTCCTTGTGTTCTGAATATATATATATACTTAATTTATTTAATTTATTGCAATTATCACCTTTGGTGATTGGTGGAGAAATTAATATCCTAAAACTTATAAATACAGCACCTGCTCTTAAATTATAAACAGTAGCGAGTGCTCTCGAGCTATTTTCCCCAGAGGAGAAAGGCTCTACAATGGTGTGACCATTCCCCAATTAACAGTAGGCCTTCCCTTGTAGGGCACGGAAGTATTCTCAGCCCAAGTCCAAACCCTGTGTGCTAGCAGTGTACCTGCCAAAGAAGTTGGCCTCCTTGATGTCGGTAGTGGTGTTACAGTGGCCACAATATCTGTGTTTGTAGTCATAACTTCTTTCCCTCAACACCATTTCGTCCTCAGAGATAGAATCCTTTCGCCCAGTTGCTCGTACTCGAACCGAGTCTCCACTTTTCTTATCATCCGCTAAGAAAAAAAAAGTAAAGATTTTCATGAGATTTCTGTACAGGGATGTTTTCATTCCAAAGAAGCCTCAGTACTACTCTGTAGTGCCATCCTTGAAAACATTTAAATGCCTTCTATATAGCCCACTCTTATTTAAGTCAATCCTGACTTCTAGCACCCCTTATTGTTCTACTACTGATACCATCCCCACCCACAGCTCTATTTGTGAAATCTCTCCACTATTCCTCCCCCCCCCCCCCCCCCCCACCACCATGTTTGTCCTACTCACAGCTGTCACTTTTGGAGAAGAGAGCGGCTTTGATATCTTGGTCCAGTGCATCACAAGCACTGCTGTGGGCCTGTTCAGGGAACTTCCCTTTAAAGTCATCCAGGCATTCCATTGCTTCGGCCACATACTTGAGCTCAAAAAGGCAACGAGCCAGGCGGAAGTGGGCCTTCAGGTGCAAAGGATTGAGAGAGATGGCCTTCAAGCAGTCCCGGAGAGCATCGTAATGATCCCCGTCCCTGAGGTGGTAGTAAAGGAAAAGCAGAAGAGACATTAGAGAAAGCTTCTGTTTTGATAACAGGTACCACATCCAGGGCTGTCTAACCATGTTAGATACAGGAACTTTATGCTTACAGTAATATCCTGCATTTACAGGAGCACATATCTGCACTACAATGAGCACCTGGATGTTCCATCTCCAGGATTCTATAAAGTTGTGCAATCAAATTTCTGACTAGCATACATTATAGAACAGTCTTGAAAAAAAAAAAAACCACAATCAAAATTTGGAGAGCAAAATCTAATATTAAAAAAAAAAAATGTCCCCACAATTTTTGTTCTGGACATTGAAGGAAGAGAACCAGTCTAAAAGTAGAACAATTAAAATAAATGAAACCTCAACCACCACAGAGAGTCTACAGAGATGACCCTCAGTAAAAGGCTTCTATCACAGGATGAAATCCTCTGAATCCAATTTGGATCCCCTAAAGAAAACTCAATTTGTTTTATCATCTAGTTCATCAAGTGGTGAAGAATATGCAGTAGAGAAGTTGGGGGTTGTGTGGCGGACGGGGCACATGCAGAAGCTGAGGGCAGGGCCGTGCCGATGCGGTAAGCGCCGCAGGGGGGCGCCCACCTCTGGAGGGCGCCGCCGCGGTGCTTACCCTCGCCCCGGCGCCCCAGCCCAATCGTGGACTTCTTCAGACTTCCCTGCTGCCCTCACAAGCGTAGCGCTTTTGTGAGGCAGCTCGGGCTCTCCCTCCTTCCTTACTTGGTTCCCGCTCTGGCTCCCCGATCGGCAGCCCCCCCCCCCCCCTCCGCGTGTTTTAACCTTTACTCTCCGACGTGGGAGCGATGTCAATCAATGAAGAACGTAGAGCAGACTCGCTTCCAGCTTCTCTCTTCACAGTGTCCCGCCTTCAGCGTCAGCGATGATGCACTTCCTGTTCCCGCGAGGGCGGGACACTGTGTGAAGAGAGAAGTTGGAAGCGAGTCTGTTCTACGTTCTTCATTGATTGACATCGCTCCCACGTCGGAGAGTAAAGGTTAAAACACGCGGGGGGGGGGGGGGGGGCTGCCGATCGGGAGCCAGAGCGGGAACCAAGGAAGGAAGGAGGGAGAGCCAGAGCTGCCTCGCAAAAACGCTGCAGCCTGCCACATGTAGGGGGGAGGGCAGGGGAGAGGAGAATTGTTGGCCATGTATGGATGCAGGGCAGGGAGAGAGAAGAAATCGCTGGACAGGAGGGGAGAGGGCAGAGCAGGGGAGAGAATTGCTGACATGGATGGATGGAGGGGAGGGCAGGGAAGAGAGGAGAATTGCTGGGCATAGATCGAGGGGACAGGGGAGAGAGGAAATTATCTGGAGATAGATGGAGGAGAGGGCAGGGGAGAACGGAGAGTTCCTGGACATGGATGGATGGATGGATGGAGGGGAGGGCAAGGGAGAGAGGAGAATTCTGGAAATGGATGATGGGAGATGGGAAGATGGGATCCGGAGATGGGAAGGCGGTAGAACAAGAGGACATGAAATGAGATTGAAGGGGGGCAGACTCAAAAAAGATGTCAGGAACCAAGTGTTCTTGTAATAATTTGTTAAAACTTATAAATAAAATAATAAAAAAAAAAAAAAAAAGATGTCAGGAAGTATTTTTTCACGGAGAGGGTGGTGGACGCTTGGAATGCCCTCCCGTGGGAGGTGGTGGACATGAAAACGGTAACGGAATTCAAACATGCGTGGGATATGCATAAAGGAATCCTGTGCAGCAGGAATGTATCCTCAGAAGCTTAGCTGAAATTGGGTTGCGGAGCAGGTGGGGGGAAGAGGGGTTGGTGGTTGGGAGGCTAGGATAGGGGAGGGCAGACTTATACGGTCTGTACCAGAGCCGGTGATGGGAGACGGGACTGGTGGTTGGGAGGCGGGAAATACTGCTGGGCAGACTTATACGGTCTGTGCCCTGAAAAAGACAGGTACAAATTCAATATAAACTCATATCTTGGGCAGACTAGATGGACCATGCAGGTCTTTTTCTGCCGTCATCTACTATGTTACTATGGCTGGATGAATGGGGACAGGGGAGAGAGGAAATTTTCTGGAGATGGATGGAGGAGAGGGCAGGGGAGAACGGAGAGTTCCTGGACATGGATGGATGGATGGAGGGGAGGGCAAGGGAGAGAGGAGAATTCTGGACATGGATGGATGAATGGGGACAGGGGAGAGAGGAAATTTGCAGGATATGGGTGGATGGATGGAGGAGAGGGAAGGGGAGAATGGAGAGTTGTTGGACATGGATGGATGGAGGGGAGGGACGTCAGGAAGGAGATGCACATGGATGGAGGGGAGGGAAGAGAGGAGAAATGCTGGACATGGATGGAGTGGAGGGCAGGGAAGAGAGGAGAAATGTTGGACAAGGATGGGGGGAAGGAAAGATAAAGGAAGGAGATGCACACGGATGGAGTGGAAGGGAGAGAGGAGAAATGCTGGACATGGATGGATGGAGGGAAGAGAAGACAAAGGTTGTAGATGCACATGGATGGAGGGGAGTGAGGAGAAATGCTTTATATGGATGGAGGGGAAATTGCTGAATTTAAAGGCTGGATTGGAACACTTTGAGGGCAGATGTTGAAACTGGAGAAAGGATAGGGTGGTAGACAGGACGCATAAGGACACAGAAAGATGGTGGACATGATGAGAGAAAAAAATATCAAATGGAAAGAAGACACTGGGACCAAAGCTAATAGAAAAACTAAATGCTCTGACAGCAAAGGTAGAAAACATTTTTTATTCAAAATTTATTAATTGGAATATGTCAGCTTTTGGAAATGTACATCTGTGATATTTGCATGTAAGTTTCAATGTTTCTAGTATTGCTGCATGCTGAGTCTGACTTCTTGTATTTTGCCTTCATATCTGTTAAGCCATGTGTTTTTCATGTGTGATCAAGATGCAGTATTCTGCTAGCGTGAAGTATTTGCAGCCCTTTTTGTTTTATTTTGGTTTCACTAGGTTGTGTACTGGTGTTTTAGAGCCCGGTGTAATTATAGTGCTGCCTTTCCACACATAAAGGTTGTAGCTCGTCCTGTCCTTGGAATTAGTGCTGTTATGGTTTGGTAAGGCTATGAGTGTGTTTTGCACAAGTTTGTATATAGTGTTTTGCAGTGGAGAGATTGTGTGTTGGCCTTACTAAGTTGGCACCAAAACACCAGAAAGGGTGTACAGCGTAAATCATGACACACTACCTCTTGAAGGATCTACATATGGTCGTTAATAAAAGGAGCTCATTGTGAACACTAGCCACCCTAAAAGGGTGTTTTTTGGCTCTACACGTATCATGATATTATGATCCCTTGTTTCATATTGTTGACGGTCTGCATTTTCCGTATGGGTGGTATATTGGTGTATTAGGTTCTGCCCAGTGTAATATTTATGGTACAGTAAGGTTCTGAGTGTGTTTTTGCACAAAGTTGTGCCTAGTGTTTTGCAGTTGAGCGATTGTGTTTAGTATATGCTTTGAGCAACCACTTTATTCTTTGACATATGATACATATCTAATATCTAAATTTAATAAAAGGTATTAACTGTGACTTTTATTTTTACTTATTTTTTTTCTGTGTGTTGTCAGATGATTGGCAGAAAAGTACTTAGTCTCCCCTAGTACCTTTAGACCCCACCATCAATACATTCTGCAAATTTATGTTGTGTGATATTACTTTTTGGAACAAGAACGTATCCAGACTTCTTATAAATCTGTCGATAGAAGTGGCCTTGGGCTCCAAGAATAAAGATGGTGCAGTGGTACTACTAAACAGAGAAGATATGATGGAAGTCTTACGTCAGTTGTCCGATAGTAAGATCTATCAAAAATTAACAGAAGATCCTACTGATGGTCCGCTTCAACAAATTGGGACTGTTACGATGGAAGCCTTGAATTTGTGTTTCCTTACTAAGAAAGGGTTTCAGTTCTTGAATCATACAAAGGCTAAAATACCTAAGACACACAAGACTCTTGATCATTTTCCAGGGCACTCTATAGCCTCAGCTCGTGATTCTCGTGATTCTCTTTTGGAATGTGCATGTAAATATGTAGATTGCTTCTTAAAAGTCCCTCCGATTCCTTCATTTATCGGGGATGACTTTTTTTTTTTTTTTTTTAATAAATTACAAGATCTTCAGGAAATTCCTGATCAAACATTATTGGTGACTCTAGATGTTCAATCTTTATATACTGCAATTACTACTACTACTACTACTACTTAGCATTTCTATAGCGCTGCCAGGGTTACGCAGCGCTGTACAAGTTTAAACACGGGGAGGGACAGTCCCTGCTCAGGAGAGCTTACAATCTAACGGTAACAGACTACGTAGTCAGTGTAGGTAACAGGAATGGGGAAGGTGGTTAGGCGCCAAAAGCAAGGGAGAAGAGTTGGGCCTTGAGTAAGGACTTGAAGATGGGCAGGGAGGGCGCATGGCGTATGGGCTCAGGAAGTCTGTTCCAGGCATAAGGTGCTGCGAGGCAGAAGGGGCGGAGTCTGGAGTTAGCGGTGGTGGAGATGGGTACAGATAGGAGTGATTTGTCCTGAGAGCGGAGGTTACGGGTGGGAACATACGGGGAGAGGAGGGTAGAGAGGTAACGGGGGCAGCAGATTGAGTGCACTTGAAGGTCAATAGAAGAAGCTTGAACTGTATACGGTAGTGGATTGGGAGCCAGTGAAGCGACTTGAGGAGGGGGGTGATATGAGAGTATCGGTTCACGCGGTAGATAAGACGTGCGGCGGAATTTTGGACAGATTGAAGGGGGGATAGGTGGCTAAGCGGGAGGCCAGCGAGGAGAAGGTTGCAATAGTCAAGACGAGAGGTAACGAGCGAGTGGACGAGGGTGCGGGTGGTCTGTTCAGAGAGGAAAGGGCGAATTTTGCTAATATTATAGAGGAAAAAGCGACAGGTCTTAGCTGTCTGTTGGATATGGGCAGAGAAGGAGAGGGAGGAATCGAAGATGACTCCGAGATTGCGTGCTGAAGAGACGGGGAGGATGAGGGTGTTGTCAACAGAGACGGAAAGTGGGGGAAGAGGAGAAGAGGGTTTGGGTGGAAAGATAAGGAGCTCAGTCTTTGCCATGTTCAGTTTCAGATGCCGGTTGGACATCCAGGCAGCGATGTCGGAAAGGCAGGCTGAAACTTTGGCCTGGGTTTCAACTGTGATGTCGGGAGTGGAGAGGTAAAGCTGGGTGTCATCGGCATAGAGATGGTACTGGAAACCATGACATGAGATCAACGAGCCAAGGGAAGAGGTGTATATCGAGAAGAGAAGCGGTCCAAGGACAGATCCTTGGGGAACCCCAACAGAGAGCGGGATGGGGGTGGAAGAGGAGCCATTAGAAGATACTCTGAAGGTGCGTTGGGAAAGATACGAGGAGAACCAGGAGAGGACGGAGCCCTGGAACCCAAATGAGGACAGTGTGTCAAGAAGTAAATTATGATTGACGGTGTCAAAGGCGGCGGATAGGTCGAGGAGGATGAGGATGGAGTAATGGCCTTTGGATTTGGCGAGGAACAGGTCATTGCAGACTTAGAGAGTGCTGTTTCTGTCGAGTGTAGTGGGCGAAAGCCAGATTGAAGCGGGTCGAGGACAGCCTGAGAGGAGAGGAAGTCAAAGCAACGGCTGTGGACAGCACGTTCAAGTAATTTGGAGAGGAAGGGTAGAAGAGAGATGGGGCGGTAGTTGGAGGGACAGGTGGGGTCAAGTGATGGTTTTTTGAGAAGTGGTGTGACTACTGCGTGCTTGAAGGTGTCAGGGACAGTAGCAGTGGAGAGAGAGAGGTTGAGGATGTGACAGATTGAGGGGATAACTGTAGGAGAGATGTTGGTAAGCAGATTGGTGGGAATGGGATCCGAGGAACAGGTGGTGCACTTGGAGGAAGAAAGAAGGCGAGCAGTTTCCTCTTCGGTGATCTCAGGGAAGGAGGAAAGGAGGCCGGGTTAGGTTGGTTGAGGGAGTGGGTTAAGAAGTCACAGGGAGGAGAAGGCTTGGAAGTGAATTCAAGGTTGATCTTCTGCACTTTATCGCGGAAGTGGTCAGCTAGTGATTGAGGAGAGAGTGAGGGAGGGGTGGGAGCGGAGGGTACTTTAAGTAGGGAGTTGAGGGTGGCAAAGAGGCGACGAGGGTTGGAGCCAAGAGAATTGGTTAATTGAGAATAATATTCCTGTTTGGCAAGGAATAGGGAGGACTGGAAGGAGGATAGCATGAATTTGTAATGGGTGAAGTCTGATAGGGTGCGAGATTTCCTCCAGAGTCGTTCAGCAGATCGGGTGCAGGAGCGAAGGTAACGGATGCAGGGGGTTAACCAGGGCTGCGGATTAGTGCGCTTAGTGGGGCGAGAGACAGATGGTGCTAGGGTATCCAGAGCGGTGGAGAGAGTTTCATTGTAGGTAGAGACAGCCGTGTCGACAGATTCAGAAGACGAGATGGAAGGGAAGAGATTGGAGATGTGGGAGGATAGGGTAGGGGGGTCGACAGCTTGGAGATTCCTGAAGGCCGTGGTTATAGTTGGGCGAGGTTGAGGGGGAGGGTGATGAAGTGTGAGGGTAATTAGGTGATGATCTGAGATAGGAAGGACTGAGGTGCAGAAATTGGAAGGTGAGCAGGAAGAGACGAGAACGAGGTCGAGACAATGGCCATCACGGTGAGTAGGGGAGGTAGAGCATAGTCGGAGGTTAAAGGAGGATATCAGAGTAAGGAATTTAGAAGCGTAGGCATTGGATGGGTTGTCAACGTGAATGTTAAAATCACCAAGAATGAGGGAAGGAGATGCGGGATCAAGAAAGACGGTGAGCCAAGCGTCGAAGTCAGTAAGGAATGAAGAGAGGGGCTTGTCAGGGGGGCGGTAGATGACTGCAACTCTGAGTGGTAATGGATGGAATAGCCGGATGGAGTGAGCTTCGAAGGACGAGAAGCAGTGAGACTGCGGTAGGAGGAGGGGTTGGAAACTACAGGAGGGTGAGAGAAGTAGCCCGACGCCTCCACCGCAACCATCTGGGCGGGGAGTGTGGGAGAAGAGATAGCCTCCATGACAGAGGGCCGCGACTGAGGCAGAGTCGTCAGGGGAGAGCCAGGTTTCAGTTAGGGCGAGCAGTTGGAGGGAACGAGAGATGAAGAGATCGTGGGTGAAGGGCAGTTTGTTGCCGATCGAGTGGGCATTCCACAAGGCACATGAGAAGGGGAGGGAAGAGGGGGGGGAGGAGGGGAATAGGGACGAGGTTGGAGACATCACGGAAGCGTTTGCATGGAAAGGAGGAGGACAGGTGGGGGGGGGGGGCCTGGATTAGGGTTGTCTCCCGCGGATAGCAGGAGGAGGAGCAAGAGAGTGCGGAGGAGGGTGGGGGAGGTCGGGCGACGAAGGCGACGAAGACGGGGTGCACTTAGGAGGAATGGTGAAGGGTTAATGGTAGGAAGGAGATGTTGGAGATTAAGGGCTAGGAAGGAGGAGGGGGACAGGTGAGGTGGTGAGGGATGCCGTAGCGGGCAGGATGGGAGGGAACACAGGTGGGCAATGGGTTCCAGCGGTAGGGGGAGGGGAAAAAGATTAGGAAGGGACAGGGCAAGGAAGAAGATGTGGACAGGGGCCATAAGTAGTGGTTACAGTGTGACAGGTGTAAGTGTAGTGACAGAGCGAAGAGCCGGAGGCTTGGAATTGGAGGGATTGATGTACTGGAGAGTGGGTAAGTGAGTGGCTGGCAAGTGTGGCAGTGGCTGTAAGCTTGTAGGCGGGGTGAAGCAAGCTGGTGCGGATGGACAGGAACGAGCAGGGAGAGGCAGGTGGGCTGGAACAAGCAGTGAGGCAGGTAGGTTGACAAGTTAGCAGGTCGGCAGGTAAATCAGTGGGAGACAGGCTAGCAGGCGGGTTGGGGCATGCTGGTGCCGATGGATAGGAATGAGCAGGGAGACGCTGGAGAGCAGGTAAGTTAAGGGCTGACAAGTTAGCAGGCGGGCTGGAGCATACTGATGCAGGAGGACAGGAGTGAGCAGGGAGAAACTGGAGAGCAGGTATGTCAATGGCTGGTGAGTTAGCGGGCTAGTAAGCTAGTAGGCAAGTAAGTCAATGGCTGACAAGCTAGCAGGTGGGCTGGAGCAAGCTGGTGCAGATGAATAGGAACGAGCATGGAGAAGCTGGAGCAGGCAGTCTGGAGCAGATGGACTGAGACAGGCAGGGAGAAGCTGGTTCAGGTGGATTGGAACACGCTGGAGCAGATGAGCTGGAGCAGGCAGGCTGGAGCAGGTACTGGAATAAGCAGGGAGAAGCTGGTTCAGGCGGACTGGAACACGCTGGAGCAGATGTACTGGAGTAGGTAGGCTGGAGCAGGTGTACCGGAGCAAGTAGGCTGAAGCAAGCAAGGAGAAGCTGGAACAGTCGGACTGGAACGCTGGAGCAGGTGTACCGGAGCAAGTAGGCTGAAGCAAGCAAAGAGAAGCTGGAACAGTTGGACTGGAACGCTGGAGCAGGTGTACCGGAGCAAGTAGGCTGAAGCAAGCAAAGAGAAGCTGGAACAGTCGGACTGGAACGCTGGAGCAAACAGGGAAGCTGGATCGGTGGACTGGAACAAGCTGGGATCGGAGCAGGTGTACCGGAGCAAGTAGGCTGAAGCAGATGGGCTGGAACAAGAAGGGAGAAGCTGGAACGCTGGAGCAAACAGGGAAGCTGGATTGGTGGACTGGAGCAAGCAGGGATCGGGCGGACTGGAACAAGATGGGATCATGCAGACTGGAACGAGCTTGGAGCAGGCGGACTGGAACACACTAGAGTGTTTGGACTGGAACAAGCAGGCTGGAGTAGATGGACTGGAACAAACAAGGGGGACGCTGGATCGGCGAACTGGAACAGGATGGGCTCAGGCGGACTGGAACAAGCTGGGAAACTGGTGGGCCGGAACAATCTGGGGTCAGGCGGACCGGATCGGAACAAGCCAAGCTGAGATCAGGCGGAGTGGAACACGGTAGACCGGCTGGATTGCAGCAAGCAGGGGGAAGCTGGATCAGCGGACTGGAAGAAGCTGGAACCGTCAGACTGTAGCAGGCAAGCGGAGAGAGGCAGGCTCGGGTGGACCAGGGAAAGCTGGAGTAGCTGGGGTGCTCTCAGAGCAACCGAGCAACTGAGCTGGGCAGCCCTCAATCAGCAAACGAGTTTTGCTGGAGCGTTAATACTTCCTCCTGATGCAGGGAGATTTGCTGATCCGTGGTGCCTGTGGACTGCTTCGTTGTGCACCGACAGCCCAGTGTGGAAGATTCGCGGTGGAGGCTGGCCGCGCCACGCGGCGGGAAGGGCAACGTGGGCGTCGGGCTGCTGGGCCAGGGATCGCTGCGGTGGTGCGGTGGGTCCCCAGATCGCTGGGCCGGCAGATCCGCGAACACCCACTGAAGAGGCCCACACGCCGCCCGGACCGGGCTCGCGCCACGAGGCCGGGCCCGCACTACAGGCCACAGGCGAACTCCCTCCAACTCCTAGCCGACACGGTCCCGGGCAGTTCCTGCCGGGGAGCACGACGGCCGAGGTGAGCACACGGAGCTCACGGATCGGCGAACTCGGCGTCAACCCGCGATTCGGGCTCTCCCGGGGGGTCGCACTGCAGCGGAAGCGCCGGGGAAGCGAACCTCAGACCGGGGAAACTCGCCTTGATCTGCACGGACCCCAGGTTCGCTCGCCTTCGCTGGCGCTCACCAGGGCAGTCGCAGTCAACTCGTGGCCCCCTAGTCGGTTCCCACGAAGCCTCGGTCCGGTCCGGTCGAGCCTAGGATGGCCCAGAACAGCGCAGGTAGGTCCGTTTCCTAAGACCTTTGGAGGTCCCACCACAGAGCTTCCTACCTGGCGGCCATCTTAGTCCCCACGGACTACAATTTCCCCAACTGGAGGCGTTTGAAGTGATACAATCCGTTTTAAATCATTCTAGGGGTACCAATTTGTCTAATTTATTATGCCATTCTGATGTGTGGTCTCAAAGGGAAGTGGTAAATCCTGGACATGTTAACTGTGTGATCTGTGCTATTACTTAAGAAGTATCCAGATTTTATTTATTTATGAAGTATTTCTACCCCACATTATCCCCACAGACATGCAGGCTCAATGTGGTCTACAGAACCCGGAGAAAGAACTCAGAGGAAAACAGATACAAATGAGAATAGTAGAGTAGAAGGGAGGGATAATAATCTCCGACATGGACTGATATCAAATGCTCTACTTCTTGTACTTCAAGAGGTTTATATGATAGTCATGTGGATTAAAATACACTGGTAAAACCAAGCGGATGCTGAAGACTAGGCTAATTAAGCACAAACACTGTATTAAGACTGGTAAATTAGAAAGATGCCTTTGGTGAAGCATCGTCAGGAGTTTCAACATGCTTTTTGAACAGTAAGCGGTTTTGCGATTGACCAAATTAAGGAGAATGATAGTTCATGGAGTTTACATCAAAGGGAACAACAGTGGATCTTCAAATTAAAAATTATCTCCGCAAGGTCTAAATGCACCTATGGAATGGGAGGCTGTTTTCCGAGGTTCTCTAATTTCTTGCTATGGTTGTGAAATTGACATCACCAAAGGGGATGTTCTTTATGAGCGTGCTAGCTGTCACCATCATGGAGCCAAGCTGGAAGTGCGTTTGATTCCTCCTGATGAAGAGTTCGAAACAAGTGGGACCCTTGTCGAGGATGTATTATCCTGTGCTATAGTGTGTGCTAGAAGATGTATGGCTTGAGTGAGCAACGGACAGTGGTTGAAGCTCCTCTGAAGTTTTCTCTACAGCTAAGCGATCTGTTTTTCTAGCCGTTTTGTTTTCTGCCTTTTTTTTTTTCACAGCACCATCAGAAACCTGTGATAGAAACCTTTTACCGAGGGTCATCTCTGTAGACTCTGTGTCATCATTTACTATGTTACTATATATGTAAGAGTTCTTTTATGCACTGGAATAGTAGCTACTGGGAAAAATACCTCTTCAGTCAAGTTAAGTCTTATGGAACTGTATTTTGATGTAAGTCATGAACTATCAGTAGTGTGTGTTGGAACTGTGGATATTTTGTTTTTTTTTTTGATAAACACAGACTGTGTGGGTTTTGCTATTTTTCTCCGTTTTATTTAGTTAGCAACTTTTTCTCCATTTCAGGAGGTTTTTTTTTTTTTGCTTGTTTTTTCTGGAGGTAGATAGTTTAGTGGGGCCAATGATAATTGTCAGGAATCCCTTTGGGGATAGGCTGACACCATTGCTCTGAGTTGTGAGGCCGTTTGTTTAAATTGTGAGATTTTCCATAGCTCCCCACAGTCTGGGTTAGCCATCCTGATAGCAAACTGCATGTTTCATGCTCTTTTTATGGTATACGTAGTGTGCTCATATCCCTTTACCTGGGCCACCACCAACCCAACAAGTTCTAATCACTGCACATTGTAACAAGTTCAAATCTTTAACAAACATTTGAAACAGGAACTTTGGCACTTGGTGCTCATTTTTATGTGCCTACGTTCTGGTGTTCTCTTGAATCTACCCCTATACGACCTTCAACTGGGTACGTAACCTCCCTGCACCTAGATTCAGCACCCCCCCCCCCCCCCAAAAAAAAAAAAAAAAAAACACCTGTGCACTGTACAAATCACATGAGTTAGTGAATGATACAACAGAAAACCCATCTGAAACTCCAAGCCATCCATGGACAGGATAAACATCTGAAAGCAGATCTCAACCTTCAAAAAGAGTATTTACACATACCTAAAAAATGTACAATTTTTTGCATCTAGAATTAGTGAGAAACATTAACTAGACAAAGCAGTTTTAATGAATGCTGAGGCTGTTAGCTCAGATGTATGGACAACAACCTTGTCTCCAACTCCCAACACAATTACAGAAGCCCATGAGAACGCAGTACTGCAACCTAGTGTGAACTGACGCTTCTAACTTGCACTAAAATCAGCCTCCTGTCAATATTCCCATGAAAAAAAAAAAAACCTCAGCTGACCTATTCCTCCCCCCACCGACAGGCTGATCTTGTACTGGATTATTCCATTGCATGCACTCTGTTCTCATTTCTTGGAGGAAAATGGGATATAAGGCCTTGTAACAGCTTGAGGTAGGAACTAGGACCAAAACTGTTGGCAACTGTAATAATTGATCGAAATGACACTTCTGCCCCCGTTATCTCACAGGCTCGTGACTAAACATGCCGAGAGACTTTACCTAAGCAACCTGTGTTGGATACAGGCAATGCTTTCTACAATTCAGTGGAAGAATCTAAAATACAATGAATTGGTTTCTCAAAATGTGTTTGCAAACGAATACGCTTGGATGTCCCTCACATCACCACTGTGGCCTCCTTTCCACTATTAAGCAAAGCACAGGACTACCCCCATGTGGCAGGTCTTTGCAACATGCTAGGTTTGCCAATACTTCTGGTACAGATTAAAAAAACTCTGCAAAATGTGAAAAATTTAACTAAATTGTTCAAATGAGCTGCAGTACATTTTAGAGAACAGACTGGATGTATTTTGCAACACTCATACACCACCCTGCTGAACACCAATCAGCATTTGGTGAATTCTTACACTGGACTGTTCTATTAAAAAAAAAAAAAAAAATTATAATCACAGTTGATCCAAAGGTGTGCAGGGCTGAGGGTAAATAAGTGTGTGGCCTCCATCCTGACCCTCTTCTGACAGAAACACTTGCTATCTGCACTTGCTGGCTTCATTTCTGAAGCCTGGACTGCATAGAGCCCTGTAATACATCATAGGATCCACTATAGTTCTGTCCAGCTCAGTTGTTCATACTGCAGTTGGCAGAGATGGTAGACAGATGAGAAGGACTGAACCATGGAGTCAGTGGCATTCCTGGGGGGGGGGGGGGGGGGTGCGGTGGGTGCAGTCCGCCCCGGGTGCATGCACGCACCTGTCCTTCGCTCGTTCCATGCTCCCTCTGCCCCGGAACAGGTTACTTCCTGAGTGTCAGCCCCCCTAGGAACGCCACTGCATGGAGTCTGTCCCTTCTCCTTTTCAAGTATAAAGCCTGGAAGTCATCCTTCCCTTAGGGATGTATCTGGTTTCACTTTGAAAATTTTTGCAAAGATTGAATAAAGGTGTATTCTGTAGCATGGCAGACAGTTTGAAAAATTACCCTCTAAATGAATCCTAGCTCCTCTGTAAGGGTCAGGTGTTCTCTTAGGCACAGGGTGGGCTTGTACACTTCTACGGTAGGGATCTATATTAAAACTCCCATGCAGGTGTAGATTATGGACTCATCATCATTAGTAAGTAAAATTTCCAAAATACAAAGTTTATAAATTTCTGGGGTTTTATTTCAGCACGATTTATTTTTTTGTGCCACAATTTTCTATCTGCTACTTGTGTGCACATCAGCCAGATAACATCTGAAATACTGACACATAACTACACTCAGCCTTGAGTAGCATCCCCAAACCGTACAATGCTCGAGGTGTCCCCTACAGCAAACCTAGTTCTGATTTGACATGTGTGTAGGCAGGGAAGAACCCCCTCCCAAAACATGGTAACAGTCTAGTTTCAAGGATATCAATATGCGGATTTTAATCTCCTGCATGCTCATTGCCAGTTTTTCCAGGGTATTCTCCTCCGTACCTCTCACTAAAAGCAAACAAGAGTCTTCCAAATCACTTAATCATGAAACCTAGGAATATTTATATACCACTTTCACCTGGAAAGAAAGGAACGGCATACATATCACAATTGTTGTTATCTAAAAAGGCAGTTCTAGCTAGTATGTATAACTATATTACTAGACATTTGTTCCCACATCCTCTCCCCATGCCATTTACCACTTGCGCTTCATGTAGGCTGCAGCACGGTTTCCATAAAGCATGGCGCTGCTAGGGGCTTTCTGCACAGCTTGACTGTACAGCTCAATGGCTTGACTCCACTGCTGGCGGGCAAAGGCATCATTGGCTCGTTGTTTCACTTTCTCCAGGTGGGGAGGAAGCTCCATCTGTGAGCTGCAGGCAGAACGCATGAGAGGGATTAAATGTTCTCTACATCAGAGCAGCCAAAAGCAAAACTAAAGGCAGGAAAAACAAGATGGATGCCAGACAGTATATACATGTGTCCTCCCACAAAAGATGCAATGCTCTATCATACTACTTAAAATGCAATTTCTTTTGCTCTGTGGACCATACATTAATGCAAAAAAGGGGGGAAACCCCCCAACACACACATTTTAGTAGAAGATGCATCATGCCACAGTATATTTGATAAAGCCCAGGGTAATACTAGAGCAGTGAGCTTATTAGCTACCTTGCATAAAACAAAATTCAGCATGCTCCATGTATCAAACACATAGCCACTGTATTAGCTAATGTACATAAGCACTAGTGCACTCAGGTACTCCTGAATACACTGCTCTGAAGCACTCTCTCTCTGCTTCAGATTATCAGTTTAAAATGGGATTATGGAAAGAAGGGTTTTTTTGCTCCATGCTAGGAGCATGACTGGAGAACATAATGGCAATGCAGCAGAAGGGTTAAGGCCAATGTTATGCACAATACAAAGACCTAGGGAAGTGAAAAGGGCTGACCAATAACCTTCAGGAAAGACTTGAAAGTGGTGGCAAATTTAAAGGTGTAACGATTTTTATTCAGGATCAAAGCACCCAACATCTAACAATTGAACAACAAGTCTAGACAAAGACATCAAGCAATTACATAATAAGCTTGCAAAAAAAAAAAAAAAAAAAAAAAAAAAAAAAAGAGTGTAACAAGCAAGAACATCGTACAGCAAAAAAACTGGGTAACATATGATCCCATTTTACTACTACTAAACATTTCTAAAGCGCTATTAGGGTTACGCAGCGCTGTACAATTTAACAATGAAGGACAGTTCCTGCTCAAAGGAGCTTACAATCTAAAGGACACAAAAGTGCAGTCAATCAAATTGGGGCAGTCTAGATTTCCTGAATGGAGGTATAATGGTTAGGTGCCGAAAGCGACATTGAAGAGGTGGGCTTTGAGCAAGGATTTGGGCAGGGAGGGGGCTTGGCGTATGGGCTCAGGGAGTTTATTCCAAGCATAGGGTGAGGCGAGGCAGAAAGGGCGGAGCCTGGAGTTAGCGGTGGTGGAGAAGGGTACTGAGAGGAGGGATTTGTCCTGTGAGCGGAGGTTACGGGTAGAATGTAAGGGGAGATGAGGGTAGAGAGGTAGTGAGGGGCTGCAGATAGAGTGCATTTGTAGGTTAGTAGGAGAAGCTTGAACTGTATACGGTACCTGATCGGGAGCCAGTGAAGTGACTTGAGGAGAGGGGTGATATGAGCATATCGGTCAAGGCGGAAGATAAGGCGCGCAGCAGAGTTCTGAACGGATTGAAGGGGGGATAGATGGTTAAGTGGGAGGCCAGTGAGGAGTAGGTTGCAGTAGTCAAGGAGACAGGTAATGAGAGAGTGGATGAGGGTTCGGGTGGTGTGCTCAGAGAGAAAGGGGCGAATTTTGCTGATGTTATAGAGAAAGAAGCGACAGGTCTTGGCTGTCTGCTGGATATGTGCAGAGAAGGAGAGGGAGGAGTCGAAGATGACTCCGATGTTGCGGGCAGATGAGGGTATTGTCAACTGAAATAGAGAGTGGAGGGAGAGGAGAAGTGGGTTTGTGTGGAAAGACAATGAGCTCAGTCTTGGCCATGTTCAGTTTCAGGTGGCGGTTAATCCTCCCACTACCATCCTTCCCCACAACCCTACTTTCCGTTTTAAGTTTTAAAAGCTATATTCAGGAACACCTTCCTTAACCTAACCCTGCCCTATCCCATCATCCTAAAAATACAACCGAGATGACCCGGTGACTGGACTCTTATGACACCAGGCCATCTTTGAAAGAATAACATCCATTATACCTAATAAGTGGTGGCAAATTTAATGGACAAAGGGTTCACGTACCGCACAAATGGCTGTAGTTGGCCACTAAAAGTAAAAGGCCTCTCAGGCTGTTCAATGTATGAAAACTGGACACTTCTTACCAGATTACTAACCAGTCAAATCATGAAGATTAAATTTTTGCAGGTCATGAGTTATTGGTAAACTAAGCGATAGGACCTAATGCAGTTCTCTGAAGTTGCCTTTCAGAGTATGTATAAGAAAGAAGTCTACATACATATGAATGTTTGGTTAGATCAACGCATGTGCTAACTAAAGTCTAAATATCATAGACCAGAGAACCCTTTCTTCCCATGTGATTAAAAAGGGACATATTCACCAGCCAAGCTTGTCCATTATAATGGTCTCTTTACCTTATATGTGCTTTTCCTTCTGCCAATCGGAATCCGTTGCTATGAAGATGGATTCCATTTGACACACCATTTGTTGAGGTTTTTCCATTCTGTATTTCTGGGATTACAAAGAGGGGGGAAAAATACAAGTTCTAAACCACGTCAAGGAGGACAACAGGCCAATTTGATATCTCGAGTCTTTAGTAAGGCTGAGTATACAAGGGTCTTACACCAACAGGAACACAAAACTCCCCAAAACCAAACAATGAAGTTTAACAACCAAACGTGATTAGCACATATCAAGGACTTATCACAGCTCAGCATGAGAGCTAAATGGTCCAATCTATTTTAACCTTTGTATTTCAGTGTAGTACCAGTGATCCTTCTGATTCACTACTGGTTGGACAATACAGGGTCAAGCCAAGCAAATGTTCTTTCAAAAGGTCTCTTCAAAAATATATGCTAAGGACACTATAGAATCGGAATTAGGAGGCAAACCAGTTTGTTTGTATAATAGACAGAGCATCTTCTTCCCCCCCCCCCCAAAGCACTCTTGCATAGGGTTTATCTTGCTCCAGCCCCTTCTAACATCCCCTCTGCACAAACCAGTACCCCCCCACCCCCAACACATTCACTCACCAACAGAATGGCATTTCCTTGGCAGGAGAAAAGTGTATGGTCGCTGTTTAAATGTTAGGTCAAACAAATATACCTAAAAAAAATAAAAATAAAAAGTGAGAACTGCAGAAGTCACAGAAATAAACCACGACAGCAGTAAGATGAGGCCCATTCAAGCTTGCCTGTTAAGTGTAAGAAATGATCTTGGGCAATTTGGGGAGTTTATATACAATCTTTACCATCATGAGCACGTAGCTTAATACTTACTGAGCTGGATTTTTAACTGGCAACACCATACTACCATATTGATGCTGTCTTCACGGTGTCACAGCAGGGGGGGGGGGGGTTGTTAAGACTGTTCATTTTTTCCGGCCATGTACTGCTATAAGAACACAGGCTCTCCAGAACTGGCGGATTTGTCAAGATGGTGCCTTGTTACTATTGTCTGTTATGATGTTGGGGAGGGGGGATTACTTTACATGCTTTTATTTGCAAGCAGGTGAAAAGCTTGGCTCTTCTCAAGCCTTTAATACATAGGGTGACTGATTACACATTGCATTCTCTGATATTTGAATTCCAGTGCTGTCAAATGTGTATTTTTTTATACTGTTTCATGGTAGTTCTATTATAAAGGTTTCAATTTACTGTTTTTAATTTACCTCTTTTATTGTATTTATGTTTATTCTTGGTTATTTTACCATTATTGCTTATTTACTATACAGTTACTTCTTAGTTTCATAATTCAACAGAGATATTGGGCAATAAACAAGGATCTTTTCCAGGTTTCAATAATACTGTCATCCGAGCAGTCTTCAATGTCTCCAGTACTATTTTAGTTTAAACCATACAGTTAAACAGTGGAGGCGCCCAATCTTTTCCTGTAAGATTTTATAGAATTCAGCTCAGAGTCGATCTGGTCCTGGACCCTTTCAAAGACTGCCCTGTTGTATCCAAAAAGTGGGAGAGCGACCAAGGATGCCAGAAACTGGAGGATGTTAGTTAATGAAGAATTTTATTAAAAGTTTTGAAGACAATACAACGTCGTGTTTCGGCCATCAGGCCTGCATCAGGAGTCTGCCGTGCAGAATGCTGCAGAGCAATAATGATGGAGGTCCTTTGAAGATCTCACAGCAGTCTCTTGTGCAGAGTATTGCTGAATAACATTAAGGATGATTCTTCAAAAGGAACGTAGGTAGTCTTTAAGAAGACTGTTGAGGAAAAATCCGTTGGAAGCACTGCACGGCAGACTCCTGATGCAGGCCTGACGGCCGAAACACTACGTTGTGTCGAGTCTTCAAAACTTTTAATAAAATTCTTCATTAACGAACATCCTCCAGTTTCTGGCATCCTTGGTCGCTCTCCCACTCTCTGCATTTTCCTGTTTTTCCGTGGGGTGTTTTAGTTTTCCGCTTGCCGGCAGATCTCCTCCCCTGTTGTATCAAAAGACAGTTCTCCATTTGAGATAGGAGCATTAAGCAATGATTGTTGCTGATGGGAAATCACAGGAGATTTAAATTGTCTAAGTACATGAATCCATCCAATGTACCATCAGAGGGTGCATATAATCCCATAGAATTGCTTAAAAATTGCATTAATGCCCACATCTGCACTCACCCTATGTTCCTGTGTATAAACAAGCAAGGCCATTCAAGTTCTACAACTAAACTAATTGGGCAAATAGCTCTTCACTCTTACTACCATGTAAAAATAGTTGGTCAGAGACTTGGTAGCCCTCTGATGAATTCATTCAATGTTGCCTGCCACACACTATAAGGTTCTGTTTATAGGACTCTTGCTCTCTTTCTTCTTTCGGGAAGCCATTTGCTAGATTTCACATCTAAGCACAGCTTTAGCTGTATCCCAATAGAGTAATGGCCGATGAACGTGGTGTTTGTTATGGTACTTTAATTTTTCCCCACTTATTTTGCAAGAAGATTCAAAAAGTTTGGTCCTAGTAGAGGTTCAGTGGAAATTTCCAATGAAAACCATTTGGCTTCAAAGGACCTAAAACCATCTGGATCCAAATAAAAAGCATGATCGGAAACTCCACAGGAACCAATTTCAGCTGAAGATAATTTAGAAAACAAATCTCTTGAGATCAAAAAAGTAGTCTATTCTACATTGTGTTCAGTGGGCACGAGATAAGCGAGTAAAGTCACATCACTCAGATGTTAAGATTCTTCATGTATATCAAATCAAGAGTACTGCAGAGCAGGGGCAGACCTTTAGAATGATTAGTCTTATCTTGAGATGACCAGCAATTCATTAGATTCAACCTCTTGACCCCCTAACAATCCAGGGGAAGATAAAGAACCCTGTGCATCTGCAGTCAGCTCTGCACAGTAACTCCTCCTTCCCAGCCCTAAACTGCTAAAAACATCTTTCCCCCTAGAGCATGGGTGGGAAAGAATGTCCGAGGGCTACAACCCAGTTCAGGTTTTCAAGATGTCAATGAATATGCATAAGATCTATTTGTATACAATGGAAGCAGTACATGCAAATCAATCTCATGCAAATTCATTGTTGACATCTTGAAAACCCAACTGAATTGTGGCCTCCATTGCCCCAGGTACAAAATAAGTACCTGTATATATGTAAACCGCTTTGAATGTAGTTGCAAAAACCTCAGAAAGGTGGTATATCAAGTCCCAGTTCCCTATCCCCCTTTCCCTTATGACATCACAGTATCAAAAGTGAGCCAAGTATCGGCAATCAAGCCATTGTGACATCACTGATGAGGTTGGCTCTTATTGGTGGAATGAGTGGAGGAGTAGCCTAGTGGTTAGTGCAATGGACTTTAAGCCATTGTGACATCACTGATGAGGTTGGCTCTTATTGGTGGAATGAGTGGAGGAGTAGCCTAGTGGTTAGTGCAGTGGACTTTGGTCCTGGGGAACTGAGTTTGATTCCCACTGCAGCTCCTTGTGACTCTGGGCAAGTCACTTAACCCTCCATTGCCCCTGGTACAAAATAAGTACCTGTATATATGTAAACCGCTTTGAATGTAGTTGCAAAATACCACAGAAAGGTGGTATATCAAGTCCCGTTTCCCTTCCCTTGAGGGCTGGAGTTGCCCAAACCGCCCTGGAGTGTATACCGACGACCTCAACAATGCAGCTATTCTATGCCTCCAGCATCCTTTCTATGAAGCAATGTTCCCATCTTGCTTCTTGAGGTGGCTAAGTTTCCAGATGGTTTTGAGTCCAGTAATCATTTTATAAATGGCGACTTAAGAATAAAGGACTTGTAGTAGAAGGCACCACAGGGCACTAAGACAGGGCCTCTGAAAAGTAATGTTCCAAGATACCGACAAAGTAAAAGTAAGGATAGAAACTAGGTTAGAGGGAGGTGGTAGAAGGAAAATTAGTATGCAGCAACAATCCCCCCCCAAAGGATCAGAAGAACCCCCCCCCCCCCCCAAAAAAAAAAAAAAGTATCCTCCCCTTCTCTTTTATACATGGATCATTACATGCCAAGGATCGGTGGACAGGTCACTTTACCTGCTCGCCTCCCATATTAACCAGCAATTCTGTCCCATCTGGGCTGAAAGTCACATATGTGGCTACTAGGACACGCAGACGGTTGTTATAGTCAGGCAGTTTCACAGGAAGGTGTCCTGCAGAGAAAGAGGTGGTCGGAGTTATTTTAATATGGCATGCGCTCCCCTCAGTTTTCTAAGGCTTGGCAGACAGCTAACAGCAAATGGAATGGTGGGGAGTGGGAGGAGAAGAGAAGGTGGGGCAGCTGGGTAGAAGCACACAGTTATGTATCAACATTTTGACAGAAACCCCATTTAGTGCTGAATTCCACAGCTGCACATCTCTAGGGCAGTTGTTCGCAACCCAGTCCTCGGAGTACCCCAGTCAGGTTTCCAGGATATCCACAATGAATATACACCAAGGACGCAGTACAGGCAACTCTCATGCATATTCAATGTGGGTACCCTCAAAACCTCAATGGCTGGGTGTGTCCCACGGGCTGGGTTAAGAAGCACTGCTCTAGGACAGTGTTCCCCCCAAGTCTGGTCCTGGAGTACCCCTTGCCAGTCAGGTTATCCACAATGAATATGCATGTAAGATTTGTATATAATGGAGGCAGTGTATGCAAATCAAGTTCATGCATATTCATGTCGATATCCTGAAAACCTGACTGGTAAGGGGTACTCTAGCACCGGACTTGGGAAACACTGTTCCAGGACATAAGCCCTGGGTGTGGAATAACCCAAACTAGTACATCCCTCATACCCCACCCCTCAACCAAGGGGGGGGGGGGGGGGAGGCTCCATGCCATCTCATCAAAACAGCAAGCTATACAATTAGATCTGCACGGATTGTGCCTCTTACCAGCTGAATGCCTGGCTTGGCTAGCTATTAAAATGCAGAAGCCAGACCTTGCAATGCAGAGCTTAGTAAGGTTTACCCAACACCACACAATAACACTCCTAAACCTTTTGGGGAGGGGGGGGGGGAAGAGAGAGAAGGAGAAAGAAAACAGTGCAATAGCACATATGTAGACAAAAGCTTCTAGAAATTAAATATACACACTAGTGCCTTCAAGGCCTGGATCTGATTAACTTTTGGTAGACTCTTACAGCTATTTATATACGGGAGTAGACTCGCATCAGAAGCTGAATTGAAGATCACATAAGGAAAGCAAAAAAAAAAATAAAAATAAGCCAATCTCAGCAAATTTGTTACTTTTAACCAGCCAATCTGGTTAAAAGTGACAAACAGGGAGAAAATATTAACAGGCAGCTCACCTGCTACATAATATTGTGCAGCCCCATCCGGGATTGGTTTCTGGCGGTCACAAAAAGTGTGGACTGCAGTCAAAGGGCTCTGCTTTAGGTTTTTCCTACACAGGAAAAAAAAATATATGTTGAGATCCATTATAGAAATTAACAACCTAAAATAAAAGTTTAAAAAAACAAACAAACAAAAAAAAGCTATCAGCTCCCACTCCTTTGTCCCTCAACCATCTGGCTACGCCTGCTTCAGTCCTGATTCTACCACTGTACATCTGATATAACCCTGCTTCTTACATCAATGAAGCCTGCTTCCACTACACCAGAAAATGCTTACCTTCTTGAAGTTAGTCCTTAAATTCCAAGCCATACTAAAATTTATATTTTTCAGCTTTCGTCTGGAGGATTCGTATCGGATCTCAAAAAACCCTGGGAAAGAATGACTAAGGTAACCTGCCTGAAAACCCATGGATCAGAATTTGTCCCCTACATGTGACTGCAATAAAAAAAAAAAACAAAAAAAACCCATAACTAAATCAGCCTATACTTTAATCAGTTAACTATGTGAATTAAGAATTATTAAATTATTCTCTTCTTCCCCCATCCCTCCAAAAGAAATCTTGAAATCTGAAGATAAATGACTGATTTTCAATAGTTTAAGTAGCAGCACCGATTTTCTTTGCTGTATTAATCCAACTTGAATAGGTAGAAAAGGAGCTCAATTCCTTGTACTCTCTCTCTCCACCACATTCACTTTTCAATCTAGGTGATCAGTCTGTCAGTGAAGCCATCCCTCATAATATTCTCTTCTCCTCGAGAGACTCCCATTCACCATTTTGTAAACAGGTACCAAACCCCAGCCTTGACCGTCTTCCAGAATCTGCTATCTACATTCCTGTGCCCACTCTGCTGAGATCCTTTGGATAAATTCCCATGCCAATTTCATACATTCCAATTCTTGCCGACTTCCTTCTGGTCTGCTCTTGTACTATATCCACTTGATCAACTTGTCTCCAGCATCTGCCCCTTCACCTCCCTCCTTCCATTTTCTGCCCACACTATGGCTCAAATTCTTCCATGACAAGGTTAATCTTGAGTTTCTCTGCCAGGTCACCTCCATTCACTTCATTTTCAACCTTGCTTTAACCCCTGCCAACCTTTATTCCTTTCCTAAAAATCACACCTTTCTCCTCCTCCTCCCAATTCACTACCTGTTTTTTTTTTATCCCATTCCTACCTCTTCTCAGCATTGTCCCCCTTTATCTGTCCCTTTCAATTGCAACGGTTCCTAATACCTTCCAAAATGCTGTTACAGTACTCCTTATTAGACCTCCACTGGACCCTGCCTGTCCTTTCAACTATCATCCTGGGTGGTGGAAGCGTGAACTGGCCTCCTGGTGGAGGTTATGGATTTGAGGACTGTCATAATTTAAAAAAAAGGCATGGGATAAGCATGTGGGATTGCTTAGGAAAAGGAAGAGTTAGGGGTTACAGAGGATGGGCAGACTGGATTGGCCATTTGGCCTTTATCTGCCATCATATTTCTATCCCAGCCAAGCTACTTGAATATGCTTGTTCACCACCGCCGTCTTGCCTTCGAAATATTCTTGGTCTACTACAATCTGGCTTTCACTGTAACAGAGAACAGCCCTTGCCAAAGTCTCCCATGACCTGTTCCAGACCAGATCCATCTAGAATCTAGTATATGTGCCCCAACACAGTTGCAGAACCTGGGGTATATAATGCTCAAGACTCCACTCCCCTACCCAGGTACTTTCTGCACCATTCTTGGTCCTAGACATCTTTGGGAGTATCAGACGAGCACAGAAAATTTTACCTAGGTCTTCTATTCAGCAAATGCATTTGCTGCTGAGCCACTGAATTTAGTTTAATGTAGGTTTAACTATGGTGATGTAAAAGGACATTACTGCAAACTGCTTACAACATACACAAAAAAAAAAAAAATCTCATTAAATCTAGAACACTTTACAGAACACCTGCTTTTATAGCATTAAACCAAATACCATAACCATGGATTTCTCAACCTGCTTAGGGTTTTCCATATGGCTCCAGAAAAAGGAGGACGGATTGAGCCAACCGGGTTTTACTTCCATTGCTTTCAATGGAAAGCAATGGAAGTAAAACCCGGCTGGCTCAATCCGTCCTCCTTTTTCTGGAGCCATATGGTAACCCTAATTACCTGCTCATTAAATTATCCACAATAAATACTTGCAGACAGCCTAGCTTTATATTATAAAAACGGTTTTAAAAAAAGGTCTTAGCTCTTAAGGGCTCCTTTTACTAAGGTGTGTTAATGGACTCAGCATGTGCCAGTGATTACTGTGTGCTAAATGCTACGAAGCCTATTTTATTCCTATGGGCTTTAGCATGCACTAAATCCACTAGCGCACCTTAGTAAAAGGGAGCCTTACATTAACTGGAAGTTTTCCCCAACTTTCATTAGCCCTGTCTGCAGCCTCATTGACATGAAGGCCCTTGTACTTATAAAACACATTTGAACCATTGTCATCTTAATATTAAAAAATTCCTTCACAGAAAAACAAAATCATTCTGTTACCTCTCAGATATTCCCCTATCCCCCCCTTCAATATTCAGTAATATAAAAGGATCGCAAATATCCAACTGTGTTTTAATTTCCTCTCTAGAAGCTAGGAGGATCCTAAAGTCTCTGCAAAACTTGTGGTGCTCTGCTGGAGTCAGCTCACACCTGTAAGCTGCTGACTGGTAAGATTCACCTGAAGTCAGGTTTAAGTCAAGACAGTGCAATACTGAGTAGAAAAGTGGAGCTGAATGGGCAACCAGATTTCAGTAGGCCAGTTTTTACACCGATTTAAAAACCAAGCAGCAGAGAAAACTAATCCAATTATGCGTTTTTAATTTAAAAAATAAAACCCCCCACACATTTTGCTGGTATGTCAAACTCCATCTCTGGCCATCTTCAAATCTAAGCTAAAAGCCCACC
This sequence comes from Microcaecilia unicolor, assembly GCF_901765095.1. Taxonomy (NCBI): domain Eukaryota; kingdom Metazoa; phylum Chordata; class Amphibia; order Gymnophiona; family Siphonopidae; genus Microcaecilia; species Microcaecilia unicolor. The sequence continues at coordinate 193,623,478 of NC_044041.1, forward strand.
TTTTTGATGCTGCTTTTAACCAGTGGCGTAGCTACGTGGGGCCTGAGGGGGCCCGGGCCCCTGTAGATTTGGCCCTGGCCCCCTGCCCCACGATCCCCTTCAACCCCCCTCCCGCCACCAACGCTCCCCCGCCGTCGCCGCCGCAAATGAAACCTTTTTTGAAGAAAGACTTCCTTCCGCGCTCGAGTAGCGCCTTTCTTCAACGAAGTTCCGGCGATCAGCTGTTTCGATGTCGCTGGTGTCGAAACAGCTGATCGCCGGAACTTCATTGAAGAAAGGCGCTACTCGAGCGCAGAAGGAAGTCTCTCTTCAAAAAAGGTATCATTTGCGGCGACAGGGCAGGCCGGCGTTGGGGGGCGGCTAAACAGTGTCCTCCCTCCCCGGGCTCTGGCCCCCCCTCCCGGCGAGGTCTGGCTACGCCCCTGCTTTTAACGCCTAACCCTTATTCACTTGCTCAGAACCTTTATCATCCTCACTTTAATATTCCCTCATTTCTTGTTTGTTCTGTCTGTCCTAATTAGATTGTAAGCTCTGTCGAGCAGGGACTGTCTCTTCATGTACAGCGCTGCGTACGTCTAGTAGCGCTTTAGAAATGATAAGTAGTAGTAGTAAGAACTCCATACTTAATACCAGTTTGCTAAAATGCACACAAGCCCTAAAGCACAAAAAAGGTGTTTGGTTAAACCAATGAAAAGTCAGCTGCATGTAACTATTTCATTCTCTCTCCAGTTAAACTGAATGAACCTAAAGATCTTTCTAGAAAGGACTGGATTGCTCAGCATTTCAGAGTATTTACAGGAAAGGCTTAAAGGTGGTCTGCCTTCACCTGTGGTTATGGATCATGCGGATGTCGTAGATCCGAACGAAGGGCCCACTGGCTCCCACTGCCAAGTAGTTGTTGTCTTGAGGATTGACAGTCAGGCACTTTGCCTCCACCAGCTGTCCACAGTACTCTGTCAGATCGATTAGCACTTCAGAGCGCTTGCTGCTTTCTCGGAGGTCATACTGCCTACAGGGTAGTTCAGAAAGACAAAAAGAAAAAAAAATATGTAGGAAGATTTAGACCGGCTCTGTGGTGGTAATAACTTTGTTATACTAACTACATTTGCAACTAACTTTTGAGAACTGCTCCCATCGGACTACTACAGATATGGATATCTAATCTTGCCCGTTCTTAAAAAAAAAAAAAAAAGAAAAGAAAAAGTAGCCACTAGTTACACACTAGTAATCACAAAGATATAGTATAAAACCAGTTTTAAAACAGACAGCAAATTCAGTGGCATATAGGTGCTGTTCCTGAAGGGAAACAAAGTCTTCATGTGCCTCAGCCAGAAAGCCATTCAATGTACAATGCAGGGCTAGCTTAACCATGAGGCAGGCAGGCAGGCAGGGGAGTCAGCTGCAGAGGGTCCGCGAACAGCAGTAAAACCAAAATAGGTCTAGACAGTTACACAGAACTCATGAAACCATCACTGCCTCACCTGGATAAATGACTTTGGAAACTGTGTACCTATACATAATGATGGCAGAGTTTCACATTTAGAAGCATGCTATCCAGTTGGATTCTTACAGGATCATTCTGGGAAGGATAATGTTGGAGTGATCATGATTGGAAATTAGATGGAACAAAATCTTAAAAGGGCACCTAGCAGAGTACACAAGGTGTAAAGATTACTTAGGGTGCCTTATATCCTTTCACTGGCCATGGTTTAATGGCTGGACTAAATGGGAGGAGGAAAGAAATCAAGAATGAAGAGATCTGTAGGCAGCCATAAATGAAGGCCCAGGGCACAACAGGCTGAGAATACTCTCTCCACATCAGGAGCAGGTTCTGAATGGCCTAGAAGCTCAAAAGTAGCACAAGGAACCTGTCTAATCGTAAAAGGGTCTATTTCTTAACACACAGTTAACTGCAAAACCTCTTTTTTAAGCATTCCCAGTTACCATACAGTCAACAGACACACTTAAAAACAATGCAGATAGCGCCACCTACTGAGGCAGCATTAAACTACACATCAATTAAAACATGGTGGCAGGTGGAATTCATACTATTATCCACCATATTTCTTATGCAGTTAAGGTGGGCATTACGCAGCTTAATAAGTGAACCCCACAATGTGTACGTTTCATATGATGTAACAGGTTCAAATAACCCCTATTTATGTTTAAACGGTTTTTATTATGGAACATTCATAAAAAACAATCCATTGTAATACAGATTAAGCATAGATCCAATCAGACCTCCTCATTAGGTCCTGTACCATAGAGCCTCTAGTGTATCCATATCAATAGCCATAAACTTTTCATTATAAAACTTCTTTTCCCTCCGCTCCCTCCCTCCTTCCAATAAACCCAAAACTGGTAACAGTTACCACATGTATAACTAGTGATAAATTCTCTAGCCTCTTCCGCCTTGGGACTTCAACTAACTGAGAACTCTCATGCTAATACATCATCATGAATCTAGTCCGCTAGGCTTATTCCACCTTCTGCAGTTCAGCTCTGTGCTCCCCCCCCCTTCACCGATGGTCTCCATCCTGTGCCGGGGAGCAGAGTGTGTACTATAGGGATTGCGGCCCTGTTGCGGATTTCCAATCTGACCACAACCATCACAGAATTGTGGTCTATGGTCCTGAAAGGCTTCCCCATGTGTATCTAATTTATAGAGGCTCCAGATAGTCCATGGGCCCTCCCTCACGTTCCATAACAGTTACCTTTTGGCCCCCCTTTTCAAATAACCCCTATTTAAAAGGATCATATGTCTAGCTTTTAATTCCAAGGAGAAATTGCCAGATTCTGAGTTTAATAAAAAAAAAATACAAAAACAAATTTCCACCACCTAATAAAATACCAAAAAAAGTGCAAAGAATAAGGCAATACAGATAGATCACATAAGGAAGCCAAGAAGACAGTGCAAAGACATCTCACCTGATCAGCCCATCCTCTGCTGCACTCCAGAATGTGTTAGGCCACATTGGTGCTGTGGCAACACGCTTTACCCTGTTCGTGTGATCTCCAAACATGTGAATTGTTTCCTTAGCAGTCAGATCGTGCACATGCACTTTGGAGTCAGCAGCACCTGTGATTAGGATTCTGTCACCAGCATGTGGCAGGAACTAAAAAAAAAAAAAAAAACAAGACAGGCAAGCAACAATATCAGAACTATGTGACTTACACATGGAGGATTTCAGAGTGCATGCTATACAAGGAAAAGTATGGGAAAAGCAGAGTTGCTTACCTGTAATGAAAGTTCTCCATGGACAGTAGGATAAGTCAACCACACAAACCCTCCCATCAGCATCTCTGGCTGAAGCTGTTTATGGCTCTGACACAGACTTTCAGGAAGTGATGCAAGGGTGAAGATACACACACTCAGAAAAAGCTGTCAACTTTTCTGGACTCCTTGAGAACAAGTCCAGACTCGGAACTACTGAATGACAGTGTGTGGATGATGCATTCTGTTTGTCCATTGAGACTTCAGATAGGCCTTTGGGGGGGGGGGGGGGAGGAGGTCTTGTGTTGTGCTCCTCAGAGGCCCTTCTTCAAGAAAAAAAAAAAAAAGAAGTAGAAATCCCTACATCGTTGTGAAATGAAAGGCTCATGTTGCCTAAGATTATGAAAGGAACATGGGTAAAGCCACTGTTTGACCCTGGGATTAATAGAATGAATCTTGCTACTATTTAGGATTGACAGGTACTTGTGACCCAAATTGCCCACTGTTGGTGCATCTAGCCCAGTATCCTGCTTCTATTGGTCTAACCCTGTATGGCTTAAGTATGTTCTAACATTTTTTGATAGGTTCCAAAGGAGTAGAGGATGACACGACTTCTCATGTGTAAGAAGAACAAAGATTCTTTATTCAAAAAGCAACAAACTTGACCAAACATGGGTCTGTGTTTCAGCGGAACCCACTGACACGGGTCCGTGTTTGAATACAAAATCGCTATACAAGAGAACAAATAAACAAACATGAAAAACTAAAAATAGAAAAATATATTACTGCAGATAAAACGTATGCTAAAAAAAAAAAACCAGACTTCAAGAATGTAAAATAAGAGTGGACTTATACATGAACTTTATACTCATGGGAATCAATATTTGAATCATGAATATACAAAAATATTAGTTATACTATGTATACTCAAAGGCATAATACAAAAAAAAGCCCTGTACATCACCTGCATGTTTCAAACAATAACCTGGCTCTCATAAAAAGTTTATGAGATGATCTATGTATAAAACAGGGACCCACACCAAAAAGTCACCCACCTCTGAATAACAAAGCTCCTGTTTGTAGTGCTATGTAGAAAAAGGCTGCTGGAAAAGCAGACAGTGTGAATAAATCACAGTATCGCTTCTACAATAAAAAGGAGAGCATGTATACATAAAAGACTTAATCTAATGATAAAAATGTGTACAAACTACCATTTGTATTTAAAAGGTTATGAATAAAACTAAAGTGTGAAACCAAAATGTGGAAAGGTTGACCATTTTACTTAAGACAGCCTTACACGGGTAAAGTCGAGCATCATGCTCTACGCCTTTGAAACCTGTTCTGATCTACGTAAAGATATTTTCCTGTTTCTTCTTTAACAGGACAACATTTTTTGAACCACGTGAAATTAGACTATGATGTAACACTATTGAAGTCCCAGCACTAGAGCGATTGTCTAAATGCTACTAGACAACTAAGCAGGCTCAACTTTAGGGAACCCCAGTCACCTAGTGCAGCAACTTTATGGGGCCAGCACAGAACTGTAGTTGGAGCAAAATAACGGTTCTTTGAATTTGTGCAGCTGTCAGAACCTATCAGCACATACTTTAACCTGCATTTTCATAAGGCGTTTGTGCGATGATCGTGATGGAGTTTTAATTATCAAATTCATGGAGTGGAGGTATAAGGCTGTAGATTCACCTATGGTGAGCCTACTACCTTTGCACTGGCTCTGATTAAACAGCATATTATCCATACTTAAAAAATTACCACAAGTGGCAACACGTTACTTCAGTGTACACCACAAAAGGTACAATATCCCCAAAGGGTTCTTCCAAAAAAAAAAAAAAATGTTCACTTATTTTCACTGAATCTCATCTAAAGTTTATCTTCCCATTTTGATGGTCCACCACATTTTATTCATTTTCTTAAAGCCTGGAGAATACCTATGGCGATAGGTTCTGCAGATGGTCTGGATTATTTTTGATGTATTATATGTGAGGCATCTTTCCTATTCCTGCTTTGCAATGAGTAGCATCAAGGAACATTATAGCATGTTGGATTAGAGTAGTCCAAAGCTCTATCAGACACAGCATCTTATTGCCAGCGGTATCTCAAACATTATATCCATTCCTTGTGCCTAAACCCAGAAAAACAGCAGCTTCCCTTAAGTCTAGAACAATGGTTTATTGACTTTTCCTCCAGGAACCGTCTAAACCGTCTAAGCCCTTTTCATAATCCAGCTAGGTTAACTGCTAATAAAAAAAAAAATTACTTTGGATTAATTTTAAAAAAGTCATAAGTACATAAGTAATGCCACACTGGGAAAAGACCAAGGGTCCATCGAGCCCAGCATCCTGTCCATGACAGCGGCCAATCCAGGCCAAGGGCACCTGGCAAGCTTCCCAAACGTACAAACATTATATACATGTTATTCCTGGAATTGTGGATTTTTCCCAAGTCCATTTAGTAGCGGTTTATGGACTTCTCCTTTAGGAAACCGTCTAACCCCCTTTTAAACTCTGCCAAGCTAACCGCCTTCACCACTTTCTCCGGCAACGAATTCCAGAGTTTAATTACGCGTTGGGTGAAGAAACATTTTCTCCGATTTGTTTTAAATTTACTACACTGTAGTTTCATCGCATGCCCCCTAGTCCTAGTATTTTTGGAAAGCGTGAACGGACGCTTCACATCCACTCCACTCATTATTTTATATACCTCTATCATGTCTCCCCTCAGCCGTCTCTTCTCCAAGCTGAAAAGCCCTAGCATCCTTAGTCTTTCTTCCTACCTATTAGCCTCATGAAGAAGTGTGTACTAGTTTTATGAAAAAGTTTACCCTTTTCAAAATAGTACTCTCACCAATTCAGGAGAAATGTCTATTGACAATCTCTCCTCTCAGCCATTTCTTCTCCAAAATGCAGGGTACTAACCACTTTAGCCTACCTCCACAGGACAGTTGTTCCAAACCCTTTTGTGTATGTCATCCTTCTCAGCACCACTCTTTCATAGGAGGTGACCAGAACTGTACATAATACTCAAGGCACCATGGATCAGTACAGAGGCATTATGACTGTTTTATTTTCCGTTCATTCCTTTAAATTGTAATTGGTGAGTGAAGAATGTGAAACCACAAGATTTTAGAACGATTGTACAGAGTTTAATTACTCCATGTTTTGGCTATGCAAATGTATTGTTATTGGGGCTTCAGAGGACTCAAATCAAAGCTTTACAAACACAAAATTCTGTAGCCAAGGTTTATTTGCTATACTGCTTTTGTTGCAAGCAAATTAAAGCCGTTTACAATAACAATAAGGAGGTAGAAAAGAACTCCAATTGTAGATTGGTTTAGGTAGGTAATTCTTTCCTAACTACAACAGTCACACAAGAAGGAGAGTCAAAGTACATACATACAAAAAAAAAAAACACACAACCACCATCTATTAACGCTGGTCTCCCATTGCAGAGCCAGCCCAAGTCTACTGCAAAAAAACAAAACAAAAAAAAAACAACCCTGTTAAAAAGGTGAGGTTTTAACCAATGCTCAGAAAGTCACATACAATGAACTAACCTATTATCATTTAGTGAACAAAGTGTGCGAGGGAGTATAAGGGATTACCAGGGAAACCACTGTGGAAAACTTTGTGGGTTAAGGTTAGAATTTTAACTGTAACTCTGAAGTCAATGGGTAACCAATGAAGCTGTCTGAGGAGAGGCGAGGCATGATCAAAATGAGATGCTCGACACGATATACATGCTACCGTGTTTTAGAAGGTTCTACTATGTTTCGTAAGATTTGAAATCTCTTGAGATTAGATGATATCACAGTAATTGCTTTCCCTATGCCTACTTGGGTAAATCCCTGACCATTATAAACCATAACATGCAGAATGGAAAAGGTGAAAAATACTGGTGGCCTGAAATAGCCAACTGTTGAAGTATTTCTCATATTTGGATGATTTACACAACCCACTCCTGTACAAGTGTGGTCAGAAGGTTCTGAAATTGTTCTAGAAATAAGTGACCACATGCTGTACAGCACAGGTCATCCCTTAATACTTCTGAATTAAGATCCACAAATGCTACTACAATCCAGCTCTTCCTCCCCAGATTATTATTATAACAGTAAGCCAGCTCCCCTCCAAACACCAACCACACCTTCTACTGAGAAGGAAGATAGAAAACAGGACCAGCCTGTGGATATGATGTACTCCAAAACCCCTTGATGCCAGAATCAATCTCACACACATCTTCAGCGATGAGACTCATTTCTGGAGGTTACTGACAGGGACAAGAGCTTCCTTAACCCTTTGTCACTTGCAGCTCATGCTCACCTTAACAGAGAAGATGTTTGCAGTGTGGCCAGTATGCATGGACAGCAACTTCTTGTGATGGAAGGGATCCCAGACTATAGTGTGCTGGTCATCAGAGCCAGAAGCCAATAAACTGAAAGAAAGATGGGGGTAAAAAGCACAGTATCAGAGGCAAAGATGTGCAAAAAAGGGCAAGGGGATGGGACTTGATATACTGCCTTTCCATGGTTACAATCAAAGTAGTTCACATTATTACATACAGGTATTTATTTTGTACCTGGGGCAATGAAGGGTTAAATGGCTTGCCCAGAGTCACAAGGAGCTGCAGCGGGAATTGAACCCAGTTCCCTATGATCAAAGTCCATTGCACTAACCACTAGGCTACTCCTCCACTCCTTACTCTTTGGGATTCCGGAATCTTAATATTCTTTGGGGATATACATGGAATGTTGCTACTCTGAGATCGTGCATGGAATCTTGTTAATGGGACTTGATATACCACCTTTCTGTGGTTTTTGCAACTACATTCAAAGTGATTTACATAGGTACTTATTTGTACCTGGGGCAATGGAGGGTTAGGTGACTTGTCCAGAGTCACAAGGAGCTAGTGGGAATCGAACCATTTTACCAGGACCAACGCCCGCTGCACTAACCACTAGGCTACCCCTCCACATAAAAAGACTAGTGTAACCAAAGTGTAAAATAAGTTACACCTACAACTATCCTGCCCTTCTTACTGCAATATATACATAGCTTGGTCAGAAGCTTCATGTCTTTTGTAAGAGCCTCCAAACTGCATGTCAACAAGAACATGAGAAAACTGATAGTGGCTTTGGAAGGGGGGCAGATTATATATACAATCTTCTGAGAGGTAAGTTAAAAATTATCAAAAGTGTTGGTAAACCAACAACAACAACAAAAAAAAAAAAAGTATCTATGGTATGATCATTGCTTAATCTTGATTTCTACAATATAGTGTGTCCTCCCTTCCATCCTGCTTCTCAGAGAAGTCAAATGCTGGTTAAAACAGGGACAGAACATGCCACATCAGCAGGCTTGCTGGATCACAGCAATAACTGATAGAGCTTTTGCAGAATTGCATTTGAGAAAAGTGGCCTAGCGAATGCAACACTGGACTATGATTTAAGAGAACTGGGACAAAGTTCAAAATGGGCCTACGTGATCTTTAGGTAAATCACCATCATCCTGTACCTAAGGACCACCACTCAAAACAAGGTTAATCTTGTTTTCCCCATCAAGATTATATCAAAATGGGACCAGATGTGTGTTAAGGACAGGGAAAAAAAGTTCTTGAATATTTTGCCAGTAAAGCTTAGGTGTCTTAGTAGGAAGTAACAAAAGTCACCTATTAAGTATTTCTGCAGTAGTCAGATGGGTTTATTATTTTTATTTCTTACATTTGTACCCCACATTTTCCCACCTATTTGCAGGCTCAATGTGGTTTATAAAAGTGACTAAGCTTTATCAAGCAGGGACCATTTTGTGCGTTGTGTGTACAGCAGTGCTATAGAAATTAGTAGTAGTAGTAGTAGAGGAATCTGACCCAGGCCTAATCTAGGCACCATCACCAAATATCCAGGTCATAAGTGGCTTCCAAATGTTATCTGCCTTCACCCAATCAGTGGACTGAAAACTGCAACTAACCAGGTAAGTCCCGGCTCTGCCCTGGCACAACTGATGTAGCCCTGTAAGTAGTCCGAGCATACTTTCAGCGGCACTAGCCACTACACTGCCACCAAATATGTACCTGGGCTGGTGGCAGGATTTAAATCAGGTAGGAGTCTTCTTACCTTGTTAAAACCCTTTGCATACCAACTCCACAAAAAAAAAAACTGGCTTTAAAATTTGAAGCTTATAGTCCATTCTTTCAGGACAAAAACTATCACAATATAAAATCAACATGTGTCACAAGAATTACATTTCAAATTTACGCCAGCTTATTGCACCTAACTCTTACCTTTCAGGAAATCTAGACTGCCCCTATCGGACTGACTGTTCACTTGTCCTTTAGATTGTAAGCTCTTTGAGCAGGGATTGTCCTATGTTAAATTGTACAGCGCTGCGTAACCCTAGTAGCGCTTTAGAAATGTTAAGTAGTAGTAGTAGTATTACATATAGCAGTGATTTAACCAGAGCTGAGATTGTGATGTCATAATGCCTCATTCCACCAATGCCTAAGAGCCAACCTCATCAGTGATGTCACAATGGCTCGACTGTCCTATACTTGGCCCACTTCCCCCCTTAGTGTGAAGAGTTTCAGTCTCTGGTATCCAGAGCTGAGATTGTGATGTCATAATGCCTCATTCCACCAATGCCTAAGAGCCAACCTCATCAGTGATGTCACAATGGCTTGATTGTCCTATATTTGTCTCACTCTTATCTATTAGATTGTAAGCTCCTTGAGCAGGGACTGTCCTTCTGTGTTAAATTGTACAGCGCTGCGTAACCCTAGTAGCGCTTTAGAAATGTTAAGTAGTAGTAGTACTTCCCTACCCTTTTCCCTCCAAGAAATGGCATTTTCAAGTGAGAAAGAAAATGAAGGGAATCTGATAAAAATGGGGCACTTACTCTCCTTTTTCATTCCATTCCAGGCAGTTTACACACCCTGCATGACCCTGAAGAGGTGAAGGAACAGAGTGTTACAGAGATCCCTTGTTACCCATCCACAAATCATGTGCCGTACAGTTCTATGCTATACACACAACCTGCATTTTCCCCCCTCCAAGGCACCCAAACCAGATTCAATCAATCAACTGCTGACATAAATGAAGACTTCAGGTTTTCTACCAAGAAGCCATAAGCAAGGTGGTTGATGGGGGAGCCTTGGCACACAGTGAGGACAAAACAAGTAGATCTGATGTTTTCAAAAGATATTTGATACAAGTGCTTAAATGTTCTTCCCACTTTGGCTAAAGAGAAGGGAGATCGATTGGGGGCTTTGAGTGTGATCAAAAAATGGAAGACAAATATTTTTGCAATTTTGGAGACATCATTGCCGGAGGACTCAGAAAGAGCTACATTGTTGATATCAGTCGTGTTTGAACAGGATTTGAATTCATTAAATGAGACTATTTCAGGAATTCAAATGTTTTATGGGAAGATGATCTGGATTTACCCTGTTACCAAGCAGACCCAAGATCGTAGAAGGACTTTTTTGGCTTTGAGACAGATGTTTTGACATTGGGTTCTTCAATTTTGTATTTTGTTATTAAGTATCTGGGGATCAAGTATGTTTTCTTTGCACCTGAGCAGTTAAAGGCAATTTTGGAATTGAAAGTAGGAGGTAGTGGTGTCTGACTTCTCTAGTAGGTTGTACTTTTGTAAATTGATGGGATATATCATGTTCTTGGCTTTTCCTGTTGTATCTGATTTACCTTTTATTCTCCTTATATTTCACCGACCACTCCCCCATATTTTGAGGGATAAGGGAGAGCAGTTTATTTCTTGTTTTTCTTTTGTTTCCTGCTCTGTATTGCTTTAAGTAATTAAACAAAAACAAAAAAAACAAGCAGAAAGATACACTCAAAGCCTGCCTACTTCAGATCTGTATTCAGGACACTGTTTAGCAAGGGCCCTGTTTAGCATGCGCAAAAAATGCTAGCGCACCTTAGTAAAGGCACCCAAAGGAATATATATGTCTCTCTAGCATAAACGGTAGTGCGCCTACAGCGCGGCTTAGCGAACAAGGTCCTAAGTGCTTTGAAAATACGTCTCATTCTGACCTATAATTCTCAGTATAGTCTACATGCTAACTGTAGCAACATTCCATCCAAAACTACCTTTTTAAACGCCTCTCAGTTCCAAAGAAGGGTTGAAGTTCTTTCCTTTATCACTGTCTAATCTTAGTTTGGGGGGGGGGGGGGGGGGGGGGGAAGGGGACGACAAACTGCTGCTACAGCACTACACCTAGCAACTAATTTTCAGAAGAGAGAAGAGCCATCAAGCTGAGCATCTGCTCTTAAGCTGGACAATGGTCACTAGATCGCAAGTCCCCCTAGCAGGAACTCTGCTCAGATTTTTTTTTTTGGCTTGCTACCAGTTGGCTTCCCCAACTCTACATGAACTTGGCCTCCCCGAACAGGTTTTTAAACCCAGCTATGCTGTCTTCACTGCATTCTCTGGCAACAGATTCCACGGCTTAGTTTTGATTGTTTTGTACTTGGTTTTGATTTTATGTATTTAAAAATTCTTATTGTGATGAGACTAACTCAGGACTGTTAGTCTCATCATAAGAATTTTATAAATTGAAAATGGTGAAATTTGTTAAATCTGCTACCTATTAGTTTTATGGATTATCCCAGGATCTCAGTACTACTTTAAAAGGGTAACCCACCATTCTCTCTTTACCCATTACAATGCACATAACTGAGGCCTATAAAATTACTGCTCCTCTCAGCCATCTCCAAACTGAAAACTTCATGCCATTCATTTTGGTTGCCCTTCACTGGTTCTATTTTTTTTTTTAATAATGGGGGGGGGGGGGGGGAATCAGAACTGCACAGTTCTCAAGGTACCGCCACTGCACGCTTAGCTGAACATTGTCCACTATGACTAGACTTTCCTTAATATGAAACTGAAAGCAAAGCAGAGTCAGGATTTTTTTTTCTTAAATGCATCACTCTTGTGCATGTCTACGTGACATTTTACCTGCCATTTAGATGCCCAAACCAGTCTTAAGGCTCTCGGACTCCTCACAGTTCACTCATGAATTAACAGCTGAATTGTCTCATCTGAAAAATCTGACCCTCATGTACGGATCCCTTTTCTGAAACATTTAGGTTACACACCAGTCCTTAATCTTACTGTTTCCTAAATGGGATATCTTAAACCTGTTACCAACTGAAAATAAAGGCTATTGCCTCATTTCCCATGAATAGATTTGAGTTGTTTCTCAAAGGCCTTTGCAAAACGCATTCTGAAAACCCAGATGCACAATATTAATCACATTACACACACATTTAACACCAAAACAAAACCCCACACTTAGACTGGAAGACAGATTCCTTTGCTAGATCCAAGGCCAATGTGGGTAGAAGCACATTAACAAAACGAGGAGCATAAAGCAGACAAGGCATTATCCACCCTCTACTACTAAGTAAATCACTCACGTGGCCTGGTGAAACAAGCCTATCGCCATATTGGGTGAAAACAAGTAGCAGAAGTCATTAACCCGATTTGTTTGGTATTTTTTTGCCACACTAACTCTCTCCAGCTTGCTGTCGAAATCTGTCTAAACCTTGGTTAAGGTCCAGGTAAATGAATTTCTAGACATGCCATCTTGCCTCTGATCAGAGTGCATCATTTTAACCTCCGCTATGGCTGGCTTTCCTTCCCCTCTTCTAATCTAGAAACTGTGTGGCACTTCCTAGCCATTAGAAGTTCACCCTTTCTACATCATCTACTAGCCTAACCTAAGCAGACCAAGAGGTTGGTGGATCAAGACACCTTGCAGCCCACTGCTCTCACCTGTAGCTCTGTCTCCAAGCCCAGCCGTCTGATGAAAGGATCTGTGACATGATAATGCCTCTCAAACCTCAGCGCACCTCTTTCCTGCAGGACAACATTTCCAAATAAGTATACCTTGCAGTTCACACTCCAAAATAAGATCTATAGCAATATTGAACCATTTTAAGCATCAAAACATGAAAAATGGTGTCAGCTTCCCAAACTTACACCCAATAACCTACTCATGCTCCTGACTCAATCCAATCAGATTGACAGCAAGTGCCTCATTTTCACTGGGTCTGGGAGGCACAGGAGATGACAGCATATTTAATATAGTAACGTGCATGAACATTCGCTACTGCAGCTGTGCCCATAGCTGACAGTGCAAGCAAACAAATCCTAAAGTGACTTGCCCTTCCCCCTCCACTAATCTGAACATCTCAAAATGCCATACCCTTGCAAATATGTCTCCTGACTCAGGGCAAGATGCACTAAACTAAACGAGCCTTTAACGAACAAGAAGATCACCCTGGCATGCACTAAAGCCCAATAGCAATAGCAGCAAACGAAAACGGAATGCAGGTGAGCAAATTGTGTAGAAACCCTATTGAAATCCGATGCACTAAGGTTTACCGCTTGCCCTAACGCTGGAGAACTACGGGAAAGCTAACCAGAGGTCCGTACCTCTGTGGGGGCTGCCCGGCTTAAAAAACAAATGTAAAAAAAAAACAAACAAAAAAAACAAACAAATTGCGGGGGGACAAAAACGCTCGTCAGAAGCGTCCTTTATGGACGGCCTTCCCCCCCCCCCCCGCCCGAGGTCACCGCTGCTCCCCGCTGCATTAAAAAAATCATAACTTTAGGCAGCCCCGGCTCCCCTCCCTACCTCTTTCTCCTCAGCTCCGCCTCCCGCCATCCTCCGCCCCCGCCGCCCCCCCTGAGGTCGTCGCCGCCGCTCCCCCCCCCTACATCTTACCGGGCCCTCGTAGCGCCTCTCACCTCTATGTGAAGGCGCTGCACGGGCAAGAACAGCTGATCGCCTCTTCGGATGACCCTCCTTTCCTCCTGGGCCCGCCCTCGTCTGACGTAATGCTTTACAGGCCGATTATCGACGGTTTTAACGAAGGGTTAGAGAATGCAAGTGAGCTGCAACGAGCAGCTCATTTGCATTCCCTTCCTTCGTGAATAGCCGTTCCGTACCGATTCGTTATGGAATTCGGTACGGGATGGCTCTAACGAGGACTTTTGTGCATCTTGCCCTCAGTTCAGTGTGCTAACTCGGATGCTTCACACATACTTTCAGTGGGGTGTGCAGATAACCCTCTTGCAACTAGAACAGGGGTGGGCAACTTCAGTCCTGGAGGGCTGCAACCCAGTGGGTGCATTTCTCCAGTTATTATGCAAGAAATTTGCATACAAACAGATCATGCATATTAAATTGGGGAAATCCTGAAAACTTGACTGGATTGTAGCCCTCAAGGATCAAGTCACCCACCCATTAACTAGAAGGTACCTTACCTTGATCTGACGATGGATGAGGTCTCTTGCAATGTTTACTTTTGCCATCTTTAATGAGGACAGTGAAACGAGGGCACAGAAAAGCTTGTTGCACATCCAAACATCCCAACGCAGTAACACTCCACCACAAGAGACATTTAGTTATCTAAATCAAGCAGGAAAAATATTTTTTAAAAAAAATCAGTAAAAAACACAACTCGCAAGTGCTTCTACATATAGCTTTAATTAAATACTGTCTCCAGCTAATGGCTGTGCTTAGCTTTCCTCTCATCAAAAACAGACAGACTAGATTTGCTCAGAGGATTCCAAAATGGGGGTGGAATGCAGTGACTCACAACTGCATTAGGAAGAGGTAAAGAGTAAGGTCAGAAGTTGTTTTTTTTTTGTTTTTTGTTTGGGTTTTTTTTTTGGGGGGGGGAAGAGGGATGGTAAATATCTCCAATAATGAAGAAAGGAGGACAAAGGACGCAGGAACAGATTTCACACTGGAATTTTATAGTGCAAAAGCCTGTAGGGTCTATTTTAGCTTAATTTAAAGTCCAACAAGTAAACTAAATACTTTTGATAGTCTATTATCATGCAGCTTTGGATGGCAGGTGAAGATTATGTGAGGTTTTTTTTTTTGTTTTAATATCATTGAACTTTCATGTCAAGCAGCACCTCTAAATGCTCAAGGCAAAGTCTTTTTTTTTTTTTTTTTTAACTGGTAGCGTTTTTGTTTCTGCAGGATGAAAGCACCGGTTGGTTATAGGTCTAAATGGCTAGCACATAACCGCTGTCAAGTGAACAAGGGAATCTGCTTTCTGGCCTTTATGCTAGATTACCCTTACGAGAGAAGCTACACTGGCTCCCACTCAAAGAACACATCACTTTCAAAGTATGTACTTTAGTTCACAAGATCATACATGGTGATGCCCCAGCCTACATGTCAGACCTAATACATCTACCACCCAGGAATGCTAAAAAAAATCATCCCGTACATTCCTTAATCTTCATTTCCCTAATTGTAAAGGCCTAAAATACAAACGCAAGCATCAACCTTTTCCTATACGAGTACGCAATTCTGGAAAGCGCTACCACGCAACCTGAAAAAGATCTACGAATTAACCAACTTCCGCAAACTATTGAAGACCCATCTCTTTGACAAGATATACCATAAAGATCAACACATGTGAAAATCCCCACTTATATCTAGAATTGTCTTATAATGTTTTCTGTTATGTTACTATCATGTATTTCTTTACCATATAACCCATAACCCTTCTGTAATACCAGATGTCTATTTTCTTCTTATTTCCACTATTCATAAGCCACATTGAGCCTGCAAAGAGGTGGTAAAATGTGGGATATAAATGCAATAAATAATTATGTCTCGAGCCAGGGCTTTCCAAACCTGTCCTGGGGGAGGCCCAGCCAGTCAGGATATCCACAATGAATATTCATGAGACCGATTTTAGATTTGCATACTAAGGAGGCAGTAAACGAAGAAAATCAATCTCGTGAATATTTATTGTGGATATCCTAGAAACCTGACTGACTTACTCTGGCATAAAGGCCAGAAAGCAGATTCCCTTGTTCACTTGACAGCGGTTATGTGCTAATTTATACTTATAACCAGTGCTTTCATCCAGCAGAAACGAAAACACTACCAATTAAAAAAAAAAGTGCCTCAATTATTTCATAGCGGCTAAAAGCTTTTAATCAGTGACCAAGCTAACAAAAACCACCAAAGAGAAAACAATGCAATGAATATTGTGTCATTGGGCAAACTGCCCAGAAGGGCAAGCGTTCGGCAGTTAGACCAGTGACCATTTTACTAATCCAGGTAACTGAATTGATCCAACAGGTTCTTAAAGCATCTGCAGGTGTGAAGGATATACTATGTACACCGAGCGCCAAGGAATCCAGACATCTTCGGTCTAATTTAGATCTGCCATAAAGAGAAAGCCAGAATTCCCATCCGAGTTCCTCTTTGCTTGCTGTATTAATGTTTGAGCACTCCACTGAACTAGGTCTATATGGAAACCACTAACAATTAACCAAAATTTACCACCTAGGAATGCCAAAAGATCATCCCCCACATTCCTTGATCTGCACAGGAATGAAATACAAACTAATGCATGCGTCAAACTTCGCCTACCTGAGCACGCAGCTATGGAATGTACTACCGCGCAGCTTGAAATCGGTCTACGAAAGTACGAACTTCCGCTCTTTACTGAAGACCCACCTTTTTAATAAAGCCTATCACAAAGATCAACCAATGTGAATATGTACAAATTGCCTATTTATATTTAGAACTGTCTCTTAATATCTGCTTGTACACTATGATTCTGTCTTATTATCATCATGCTGACCAAAACCCTGCAATACTAAACGTTTATTAACTAACATTCTTCCACTATTCATGATGTATTGTAAGCCACTTTGAGCCTGCAAAGAGGTGGAAACGACAACTATTTCCACTTAAATAATGAAGTCTACAAATCATGAACACTGCTATTGGCATCAGGATGGCACCACAATATGCCAAACTTACTGGGACATTTCTGAAGACATCTAACCTTGAAGTATTACTGTTATATAGACGACATTATGATTTGGACCTAGGGAGAAGAGACCCTCAGATTCAAAGTTGAACAGAGTTTCATTTTCTAGGCCCCCGTGGTTTGGGGGTTGTTTTGGTTTTTTAATCAATAGTTTTATACAGAAAACCATCAGATGCAGCTGCTAACATGGTTTCCAACATCTGCTTTTCATTCACAAAAAGAAGAAGTCCATTATATTTTTATTTCTGCATTTATAACCCACATTTTCCAAACTATTTGTCGGTTCAATGCGGCTCACATTTTGATTAGAATAGTCCAGTTACAAGGTCATTTGGTGTAGTCGTGGGCTTAGATCAGCGTCCATGATGGCAGTGTGTTGGTTTATTTGTAACATTTATACCCCACATTTTCCCACCTATTTGCAGGCTCAATGTGGCTTACAAAGTACCGTAAAGGCGTTTGCCATTTCGGATGATAACAAATACAAGATTGTGTTGAAGTCAGATGAGGTAGAAGTGGTTGGTGTTCCAGACGCTTATATGGGTTCGTCGAAGAAGATTCTGTAGAGATGAGCTTACAGGTGTTTCTGGAAGATGTCGTCGTTATTTTTGCATTTTAGGGTTGAAGATAATATGTTCCAGATCTTAGAACAAATATGTGAAGTTGGTGGAGTATGAGGAATTGTAATTTAATCCTTGGCATTTGGAAAAGTGAAGGGTGAGGTATGTTCTTGCTCCTTTTAGTGTGCTGCGTGCAGGTAATTCTATTAGGTTTGACATATTCCGGTGCAAGTCCGATAATTATTCTGTAGGCCAATAAGCATATCTTGAAGGAAATGCATGATTTAATAGATAGCCAGTGGAGATTTGGGGGTAGCAGTTTTGTGCTTTCGAATTGCTTTTTCCCCAAATATTAGTCTTGCCGCAGAGTTGTGAGCTGTTTGCATTTTCTTTAGTAATTGTTCCTTGCATCCAGTGTAGACTGTTGCAGTAGTCAGCATGTGAGGCCCATGGACTGGTCTAGTGATCAGAAGATATTTGTAGGGAAGCAGTTTTTTTATTCGTTTTAGTACCCACATAATTTGGAACATTCTCTTTGTAGTGTTTGAGGATTTGTTTGTAGGTTGCAGTCAATATTGATTCCTAATATTTTCAGATTATCTGTTATTGGAAGGGTTGTGCCCTTGTTGGTGATGATTCAGAAGGGATTGGTGGTGTGTGGTGATGTGATTAATCAGGCAATGTGTTTTTGCTTTGTTCAGTTTGAGTTTGAATCTTGCTGCCCATGATTCCATTATATTTATGCCATCTGTTATCCTGGTCGCGATTTCATGCAGATGTTGGAATGGGATGTATATGGAAATGTCAGGAGCTCATTGGGCATTTTGGGGGAATGGGGGCAATCTTTTTTTCCTGGAATTCGCAGTGCAATGTGTCTCATTTTCAAGCTGGCTGTTTCCTCCCGACCACAACCTCCTAAATTCTGTCCTCATCTGTTTTCAGATATTTTGTCTCCACACTGATATTTTCTCACCTTTGTGTATAATTTCTTTCCAACATCTATTGGAGTTCATTTGCTGATGGGGGGGGGGGGGATCCTTGTTCGCTGCTAGAAGAGGATTAGTATTAGTTAGGTTGTCTGAGTGTATACAGTTTCTTTGTGTCTTTGTAATTTATTTGGTACATTTGTATCCCACATTTTCCCAGCTTGTGCGAGCACAATGTGGCTAACAAAGTTACAAGAAATTACATAGTACTGCAGGATAAAATAGTTATATAAAAATTAAAGACAATAGCGTAAGCAGCTTAATAAAAGAATACAGATGGGAATACAGGAGCAACAAGAGGGAAACAGACATAAGGCCAAATGCGGGTAATCAAACAAAACGGAAATAGGGGATTAAAGAGTATTGTGGTCTTTGGGATATGCCTTACTAAACAGATAAGTTTTTAGTAATTTCTATCTGAGCCCATGTGATTTTGTAGTATTTTATTTTAGCATGTCTTGATTTTTGTTTTGTATCCATTTTGTGCTACCCTCCATGCATTTTTGTGTCCTTTTTATTTTTCATCCATGCACGTTCTCGCCTATGGCAGTGGGTTTCGGCCATTTTTAGTTCATCGAACCATGGTACTGGTTTGTGTCTCTATCATGTTTTTGTTTTCATAAGGTCTATCACGTCCAATATTTGACTGCTTCTTTTGGCCTATTCTGAGAGAAATTCATCCATGTCAGTGGCGAGCACTGATTGTCGTATATGGCCATCCAAAATTTGGTTGGCTCAATCTCTCTCTGTGATTTGTATGGTATTCATGATTTTGTTGGGTGGGTTTTGTGTTCTTTCCAGTAAAGGGTCATGTTCAGCTAGAAGTAATCAGACCATGGGATTTCAGTCCATCTCGGGTTCTGTATTCTGAAGTCACTGTCTTGTGGAAATCTGTAGGCTAGTAGGTCTATGGTGTGTCCTTTGATGTGGGTTTTAGTCACTGCTGGTTGCTGGAAGTCCCATAGTTGAAGGAATTCATCGCATTCTTCGAAGGCATCTTGTTCTCTGGTCTTCTAGGTGTATATTAATGTCTCCTATTAGAAGGGTGTTGGGGTTAGGTACACGAGTTTCAGATGAAGTCCATAAAGTTTATTTGATTCTGTTTCCAGGTTCCTTGGGGGAGGGGGTACTGTAGAATAGGATGCAGCACAGTTGGTTGCATAGAGTTTGATTCTCGATTCAGAACGAGGCAATTTCTAGATGTGGCGTTATTGATTCCACATCGACCGTGAAGAGGGATCTGTAAATTGGTGCAATTCCGCCGTTTTCCCCCCCCCCACTTCTGGTCCAATGTAGGAAGTTTATATCCTGGTGGGCATAGGTCCAGAGAGTGATAGGGTCTTAGTCGTGGATCCATGTTTCCGTGATAAAGACCAGGCCGAGATCTTCATCGGTTATCCAGTTCTTTATGGTTTCCGTTTTGTTTACCACTGATCTCGTGTTGATGTATTGCACTGGTATAGGTAGGCAGTCAACCTCCATTAATGCCGCAATGCTAATTTTTGGTAGTTGACGTTGATTTGGGTTTGTGTTTCTTTGGTTTATTTTTTTGGGTCCTTTTTTCCCACATTTTGCTTGGTTGCCTTGTCCAATTGTTTGAATTCTTCCTGGGAGGTGGGTGTCTCTTCCAGTTGGGTAACAGATTGCATACTATTGGTATATTGTTATCTTTTTGGGTTAGGGGTTTGTGGGTGTTATGAATGTTAGGGTTACCAATCCTACTAATATTTTTGTGAAGTACATTATAGTTCTTGAGAGAGGTGCAGGGTGACTTTTTTTTTTTTTAATGTGTGCGATTTGTTGCATTGAATGAGTGGGTGAGTGTGTGGGTCTTCCAGCTGAGAGGCTGTGTGTAGGATTTTGTGAGTTCACTGACTTTCCAGTGGCATTTCTTCTCTGGTGACAGGTTTGCTCTCTGGCTCAGCTTGAAGTGCTGCCAGTGTCTGTCCCAGAGCTCATGCTACACTTGGCTATTCACCAGCTGTGACTTTCTTTCCCCGGTGCAGGTAGCCATGGGATCCTGCTGACCCGGCTCTCATTGACCACATGGTCAACGGAGGTGCTGGTTGTGCTGCGATTCCGTGCAGTCAATGGCGGTGCCAGTCGCGCTTCTCCTTCAGGTGCTGGGAACTGAAGGGAGTGATTCCAGTGTCCCTTTGAGAACACGTGGTCAGTAGCGGTGCCGAGCACTGAAGGAGCAATTCCAGTGTCCATGTGGTTGGTGCCAGCGCCATTGTGCTTCTCCTTCAGGTGCTGGGTGCCGAATTGATTGCTGCGTTCCTCTGTGGCTGTCTGACCTGACAAGCCACACAATGCCATTGTCAGACTTGTGAGTTCTTGTACCAAGTAGAGCGCTGCTGAGCCTGATGCTCGGACCAGGTTCTGCTTGGCAGCTGAACAACCCCAGGTTTCACCTGCGCTGACCACTGTTCCCCAGAGGTTGAGCCCCTAGATGCGGGCGACCTGCAGGACTTATGGAACAGAGCTGGAAGCGGGGTGGTGGACGTATTGGCCAGGCAGGCAGCAGGTCAAGAGAGAAATCTAGGTACAGGCGGAAGTCAGTAGGCAGCCAAGAGAGTAATCCAGGCACAGGCGAAGGTCAGTGGGCAGGCAGAACAGTAATCCAGGTACAGGAAAAAGTCAGTAGGCAGGCAGAACAGTAATCCAGGTACAGGCAAAGTCAGTAGGCAGGCAGAACAGTAATCCAGGTACAGGCAGTCAGTAACAAGGGACAAGTAGATAAGAAGCAGACTACAGAGTTAGTAACACCTACCAAAGTAGAAGCCAAAGCATGGAGTCCAGGAAGAGATCAGCTGATAAAGTGCTGGCATCTGACACCAGCAGGGAGAAGGAGCACAGCCATAGGACAAGAGCAGGGGAAGGAGGAACCAGAAGACCAATAGGAGAGAAGCAAGGGAAGCCAGGCAGAGAGAGAGAACAGACTCGGGTGCATGGAAGCAAAGCAATCAAGGAGCCTGCAGCCAGAGAAGAACTACACACACATGGCTCAGGGCTGTGCCAGTCAAGTGTGTGTGTCGACAGGACCCCGCGCAGCCCGAGGACACCACTTGCGTTGAGGTAGGGGACATGACAGCCATAGTATATGCATAAGACACAAACACCTCAAAATTTTGAGTAAATCCTTCAAAATAAGCTACACACCCAAAGTGGAGGAGTGGCCTAGTGGTTAGGGTGGTGGACTTTGGTCCTGGGGAACTGAGGAACTGAGTTCGATTCCCACTTCAGGCACAGGCAGCTCCTTGTGACTCTGGCCAAGTCACTTAACCCGCCATTGCCCCATGTAAGCTGCATTGAGCCTGCCATGAGTGGGAAAGCGCGGGGTACAAATGTAACAAAACAAAACAAAAAAAAAGTGAGCTTCGAGAATATTGCCTTTTCACTTAAACACCCCACAGAAAGTTTACTGCAGTACAAAGAAAAGAAACCCCGAGTGTCATCCTTATAGTTAACATACAATCCAGGAAGGGGGGGGGGGGGGGGGGGGGGGAACCAACAAAAAAACTGAAAAAAAGAGTCATAAGAGACCTACAGCCACTATTCCAGAAAGACAGTCCCAGCTCCATCAATACTGGCTTTCTGATAAGCTTCTGCAGAGCTTGCTCTGGTTAAGAGAAGAATGGCAGAAGGTCTTGCAATATACCAACCCACAAACTATGCCAGCGCACCATAGTTACCCACATATGAAAAATATTCAACATGAGGGAATCCTACTCATACACTTCCTCTAATGTAGTATACATTATAAAATACAGAAAGTGCAAAATTATTAAAAAAAAAATTTTTTTAAAGATTTGGTGCCTTTTGTGAGTTGGAGATAGACTACATCAAAGAAAGAAAAAGGTGACACCTCTGTGGGTGAACTTTTTTTAGTTCCAGAACTCTGCATCAATGACCTTATGCTCAGAACACTAAAAGAAACTTAAACAATCCTGTAATACAAGAACCTTGAAGATAAAATACTTTGACACCAACAAGAAAAGGACAGACATCTAGGTTTCCTATCACACTATAAAACCGTAAAGTTATACTGCTTTGTCACCTTCTAACATCCATCCATCTCTCCCTGTGCCTCCCCCTCCTTCCTCCTCCACCACCCCTACCACTGTCCCTGGAATGCTTTTGTGTTTCACATATACTCTAACAGTCCTCCCTCTTAGATTCCCACTACAGCTCCTTGTAACCCTGAGCAAGTCACTTAATCCACCATTGTCCCAGGTACCTAAAAAAACCCCCCAAAAAACCAACTTCTGAATGCTCAATGCTAATGGCATGCAAATTTTATGCGCCATTAGCGTTGAGCATTAGTAATTAAAGGAGGGGGGAGACTGCCTAGCACATACACACAAGAGAGCCCTGCACAGCCAGGGGGAGGATGCACCAGAGTAGCCCTGATGCCAGGGGAAAGACAGGTATGCATACTTTGCTCATGGGTTCTTGAACCCTATTCTGTTTTGGCCCCAACCCAATAACGTACCTTGGGTAATGCTCAGCAGTCCAACCCATGGGATAAACAATGAAGCCGCTGTCCTTCAATACACAAATTTAACACTGGGGCTTAATCATCACATCTCCTATCTCACCCTCCCCCCCCCCCTTATTAGCCACCACTGGGCATTCTGCAAAAAAAGTGTTTTGGATGATCTGGAAAGTCTCTAATATTTGTTCTTCTTACCTCAGCTGACACTAACAAATCTTTCGGCCACATCAACATGAATCCAAGTACCCTAGACACCCATCAGCAGCAAGAGTGCCTTTGTTTTTTCACATTTGCCACCTGTATCATATCTCCCTTGTCTCTCCTTTCCTCTAGGGTTTACACTTTCAGGTCTACCAGTCTCTTCTCGTATGTCTTTTGGTGCAAACCCCATACCATTTCTGTCACCTTCTTCTGGACTGCTTCTATCTTTTCACATCCTTAGCAAGACATAGCCTCTAAAACTGTACATAATACTCCAGGAGGGGCCTCACCAATGACTTGCACAGAGGCATCAACACCTCCTTTCCTCTGCTGGTTATGCCTCTCTTGATACAGTCTAACATCCTTCTGGCTATGGCCACTGTCTCTGTCACACAGTTTTGTTACTTTAAGATCCTCGGATACCATCACCCCAAGGTCCCTCTCCCTGTCTCTGCATATTGGCCTCATCTCCTAGGCCATAGGGCTCCCTTGGATTTCTACTCCCCAAAATGAATCACTCTGCACTTCTTTGCATTAAATTTTAACTCTTATAGAAAACTAGTAAAAAAGCCCCGTTTCTGATGCAAATGAAACGGGGGCTAGCAATGTTTTCTTCTGTGTGCATGTGGGAGTGTGTGTGTCCCTGCCCTCTGGCCTCTCTCCCCTCCCCCCTCTGAGTCCTTCACTGTTACAGAGCCAGCGATTTGATTTCGTGCTCTGCTGTTTTCCTTCACTGACTGTGTTACAGAGAGGACGGGGCAGACACTCATAGGGAAACCGGATATCTCGCCCCCTTCACACTTCCGGCTGGAGGCTTCATAGAACGTTGGTGTTGCTTTTTATATAGAGAGATGAAAGAGGTGGAATACTAAATCGATCCATACAACATCTCCAACCTTTCAAACTTCAGTTGGGACACTACTCGTTTAAAAAAACAAAAAAGTCACGAGGATGTCAGCAGCAATGTATGTTGAGCTGAGTTTGAAATGCCTTGCTAGTCCCTGGTGCAGCGAATCAAAACGCTGGCCATCATTGGATGGATGTGGTTGGACTATTAAGGATGCCGTGAAGTTGCGGGCTGCTGGTACTAGTGCTCTGAAGTTGCAGAAGTACACCCTAATGCTAAACGTTTATTTTAAAACAGAAATATGATAAGTTCACAGGAGGTTTTTTTTTTGCCCATGACTGAACTGAAGCCGTTTGTAGACTGAATACAGTTCACTGAGGCTTTATCCTGGAAGCAAGATACTGGGCTAGATGGACCTTTGCTCTGACCCAGTATGGCTGTTCTTATGTTCTTAAATAGGCCTATGATAGAGCTATAAAATGATCATGCAAAATAAATACTCTTTCTAAACTTCGTATATCAAAAGTACTTCAAAACCTCACGTGAACATATGAAAACAATAAATGTGAATGCGCAGTCAGTTTGCATATCAAAAATGGATCCTCAGGAGCTTAGTCAAGATCGGGAGGCGGGGCTGGTGGTTGGGAGGCGGGGATAGTGCTGGGCAGACTTATACGGTCTGTGCCAGAGCAGGTGGTTGGGAGGCGGGGCTGGTGGTTGGGAGCAGGGTTGCCATATAAAAAAAAAATTCCCACACAAAACAGCCCAAAACCCGCCCAAAATCCGCACTTATCCCACCCCCGACGTCATCCCCCCTGCCCCTTCTGTCATCACCCCCGCCGTCATCAGCCCCACCCCTTCCGTCATCAGCCCCACCCAAAACGACGGCAAACCCCGCCTCTGTCGCCATTAGCCCCCCCCCCCCCCCCCGGCCGAAAAACCGCCCCAAAACCCACACAAAAAAAACAAAACCAGTCCAAAAAACCGCAACCCGCCGCGGGCAAAAGTTTCCCGCGGCGGGTTGCGGAAAACCGCCCAATTGGGCGGGAAAACTGCCCATCTGGCAACGCTGGTTGGGAGGCGGGGATAGTGCTGGGCAGACGTATACAGTCTGTGCCCTGAAGAGCACAGGTACAAATCAAGTAGGGTATACACAAAAAGCAGCAAATATGAGTTATCTTGTTGGGCAGACTGGATGGACCTTGCAGGTCTTTTTCTGCCGTCATCTACTATGTTACTATGTTACTATATCCTGCTTGTGATTTTTTTTTTTACAAGTTCTGTCTTCACTGAAGTTTGAAAGGCTGGAGATGTGTTGTATGATTTAATTAAATTTTAACTGCCAAACATCGGACCAGTCTAACTTTTGAGGATCTTTTATGTTTTTCAGTCCCTCCGGGGCATCCACTAAAGTTACAAATCTTGGTATCATCCGCAAAAAGGCAAACCTCACCTTTTAACCCTTCGGCAATGTCGCTCGCAAACATATTGAACAGAATTGGCCCCAGCGCTGATCCTTGAGGCATTCCGCTACTGAACTTTCCTTCCCCAGAGTGAATTCCATTGACCACCACCCTCTGGCGTCTTGCCCGTCAACCAGTTTCTAATTCAGTTCATCACTTTGGGTCCTAACTTCAGTCTGTCCAAGTTTATTCAAGAGCCTCCTATGAGGAACCATGTCAAAAGCTTTGCTGAAATCCAAGTAGATTGTATTTAGCGCACATCCTCAATACAATTCTCTGGTTGCCCAGTCAAAAAATTCAAGCTAAATTTGTTGGCATGATTTACCTTTGGTAAAACCATATTGCCTCGGATCTTGTAACCCACAGGATTCCAATAAATTCACTATCCTTTCCTTCAGCAATGCTTCCATTACTTTTCCCCAATAACTGAAGTGAGGCTTACTGGCCTATAGTTTCCTGCTTCTTCTGTCACCACTTTTGTGAGAGGGAGCACATCCACTCTTCTCCAATTCCATAGAACCTTTCCTGTCTCCACACCCAGTATTTTTTTTTTGTTTGTTTTTATATAGAGCTGTGACATGCGATTAAATAATTTTGGTGGGTTTGTATCGACATGGAGCTCTGTCTTACTGTGGAGAATTTCTTGTTTCCTGTTTTTGTAACTTTTGAAACAAAATATAAAAAGGAATCATCCTAATACATGAGCTGAAAAAGCCCATAAGGTTTAGAGAATTTTGGTACTACAATATCTATAGCTACTAAAAACAGTGGTTTAACGTTAATTTGCTTTTTAATTTTTGTTGCAGAACACACTCACCTTATTAATCCATGCTTAAGATATATTCTGCAAAGAATTGGTAAGCTTGTTGAACATAGAAGCCCTTTCTTGAGCAGGCACAGGCATTATACTAAATTGTATTGGAGCTTTTAAACCATGCAGGTCCCTTTTTCAAAATGCAAAAGGAAAGGGTGATAGAAGCAAGTCTACATATACTTGTAAATAAAAGTTATAGCACTACGTGATCTTGAAAGTTCCTTACACACTGGATATTCATGCTGGTACAAATAAGTTGATACATACACTCACAGCCTCTATAGCCAGTGGTAGAATACTTTACCAATAATCAAGGTACATACTACAGTATATTTCTACAATGTCTCTTCTTCAACATGCCAAAGAACTACATACCAGATGCCGGCACAACAGTCAAGTACCGACTTATCTGTTGGAAAAATAAGGGGTTGCCCTATAAAGAAGCCACCTAGTTTTATGCTCACAGTGACCTCTTATAGAATAGCAACTAGCAGAACAGTACATGCCATGATTTGATTACATATACTTTACCAGATGATGCATGCATGTGTGCTCTGACCAAATTCTATCCGAGTACACCTGTAAATTACAGAATCCTATAATTTATGCAAGTACATGCTAATATCTAGAAGCATCACAGAATATAGTTCTTAGTCTCCTGAGCTGCTTTTGCTGGTAACTGTGCACTGCTAGTTGCCTCTATCGGATGAGTTTGAAATTTTTAGGCTAAGTTAATGAAATATTACAAAATAATATAAAAAATATTTAAAAAGAAGAAACATTTGAAGATATTGGACTGGAAGATACAAGGTGATGTTGCCCATCAAGCAATTACAGGGTATACACCGCTGACTGTCCAATACCCTTAAGATATTTTATTTGGAGTATTACTTACTCCAAAGACATTTTGTATGAAGCCCATTAGTGGTCTTTGAAAATGTCTAGAAGCAAGCTTTTATACCAGCAAAAGGACTGGTGTAAGTGATTAAATGTATGCACGTTTTCAGTCACTTGCATTCTAAAGATTAGATGCCTACTTTACTTCATAGAATTGGCTTAAAACGGGGCGCCATAACAGAACTAGCCACTATATCTGCCCAAAAGACAAAATATCACTGTAGCATATAATGCTCTAGCACATCACATGCCAGTTCCAGTCCTTGAAGGCCCCACATAAGCACATTCCCCCTCCCCAAAGTTAAACAAAACAAAAAAACTACAACCCAAGCAGACACGGAGGCATATTTTCAAAGCACTTAGACTTAGAAAGTCTAAATGCTTTGAAAATGAGTCCCATGGTAACCAAAGCTGCTTATCTTCCTAGATTACGGAATCACAAAAGTGCATGTATGCCCTTGAAATGATCACTGAATGCTCTAACCACATCAGTTCAGTCTCTTTAGTCTTAAATGTAATACTTATTAAATGAAAAGTAGGCTCTAAAAAAAAAAAAAAACATCACCAGGGTGCTTTACTGGAAAGCCATGCTGGCACAAGGAATTCATAAGAACAGAAAGGTGCAGAATAATGACATTAGCAGCTACTGGATTTTACCTAGGAGAAGGTATTTCAAGTGATCTATGAAATATGTTTGCCAATCAGAATATTTCTCACCACGTATGTATCATTTTAGTGGTACTTTATCTAATTGCAGATGAAGGAAGAAATTAGAAACAAAAATAAGCCAACAACAGGGATGAGAGGCTCTACTTTTAGCTACTCAATGTCCCTTTTCTGGGACCTTTTCTAGTATTTTGCTTGGGGGACCCTTTATTTGAACTGCTGCCACTGAGCTGCCTAAATCCAATTCTAAACACCAGACAGTCACGCTGCTAAGTTTTCTATCTTAAAAGAGAGTTTGTTTAAGAACTCATTCCCAAAGCAAAACAAACAGATGAAGCCCTACTGAAGCTCTGGGTATTACTGAGGCGTATTTTCAAAGCACTTAGAACCCTATGGAACTTTGGAAGGCTAAGTGCTTTGAAAATACGCCTCATTGTGTCCCTGCCATTTACCACCGTAGAGGAGGCGAACTCTGCATGGCAGCCACGGGCCCGACCAACTTTTGGCCCCAAGACAGCGGGGCCTACGTGGAGAGAGAGAGGTTGGCTTAGTCCTAGGCCCCTCCCAGACAGAAAGGCATCGCGGGGGGGGGGGGGGGGAGCTCCCCTCCCCCCAAACATAGGCGCCTTATAAAGCAGGAAACGCCAACCCCCAAGAAGTCCACAGCAAGTTGCCAGAAATGACAGCGGGCGGCCCAGCTGGCTGTTACCTGTCAGGCCTCCTCCGTAGCGGAGCAGCAAGTGCAACTGGAGGGGGAGGGGGAGGCCCCGGACCACCCCCCTGCTTCCTCGTCCCCTTACTCCCGTGCCATGCTGCACCGAGCTCCCGTCCACCCCCCCGTTTCTTCCAGCTTTTCCACCACCACCCCACAGGCCCTCGTCCTCCTCCTCCCAGGCACTGGCGCAACGCTTTTACCGCCCCGCCGCCGCCGTCCACTGCAGCGGCTCCTACGCCGCACACAGACAGCGTAAACGTTTACGCTAAGAATCCCTCCCTCCCTCCCTCCCGCTCCAACCAATCTCCGCGCTACCGAACCTGCTAGTCCGCCGCCTTAGCAACGGGGGTGCAGAGCGAAGGGTTGCCGGCCAGTCGAGTGCGCAGCTTCTGCCAGCCTGGGGCGGGGCGCGGGTCGCCCGGCCAATTAGCGTTCGACGAGGGCGGAGGAAAGGGAGATTCTCTGACTGAAGGAGCCAGAGAGTGCTGTAGTATATAGATAGACGAACTTGGCAGAATTGCGTTCTCTTTAAAAGCAAAAAAAGACCGTTCCGCGCAGGGCAGTCTGGGAAATGTAGTTTTTTCCCCTTTCCGCTCAGGGCAGTCTGGGAAATGTAGTTTTTTCTCCCGAGGAAAGGGATTGTAAGCATAAGAGATCATGAATTACTGGGAACATTAGGTGGCGGTAACTGTAAAGAGGGAAGATCCACGGTGGAATCGGTTAAGGAGGGAACTTGAAAGTATAATTTACCAGCAGCAACTAAAATAGTTATCATATTTAAGCTTGTTGGGGTAGATGTAGAGAACTTTATTGGACAACAGAGTTGTCAATTTGCATTGTGGGATCTGCGAGCTTCCAACTACCATGGGATCATGTAAATGCAAATCAGCACTGGCTCAAAAAACTCTTTCTTGGAAGTGAGTAACTTAGGTGCTCTGTGACAATGCAACGTGTTGCCAAAGTAATATATATAAAAAAAGGGGGTAACTAACAAAAAATAATTATAAGACACAAAACAAACAATAACCAAGATGTTTATGGTCTAGGTTTTGTTGCTCCATGTTGGTTCTGGTCAGATTAGGTTACTGGCCTAGTCTCCTGGAGGAACATATTTTGCTGCTAAAGGTGCTGTTTTTATTGTTTTCACAGGTAGTATCCAGAGATTTTCATTCTTTAGTGGGAAGTCTTTGTTGTACATTTGTCAGTTAACAGAAAAAAAATCAATGCTCTGACTTTTATAGATATAGCGGGTTATAAAGTTTTATTATTATATTTGTATTTTCTTTAGTACAAGAAGTGCATTTCTAAGCTGCCACTAAATGGCTGCACAAAAAAAAGTGGTTACATTTGTATTTACAAAATGACAAGTTACATACCTTATGCATAATAAGTTGTGTAAAATAATTTTGTACTGTACATTTAAATCATTAACTGCTAGTATTGTAGACATATTCACTGCTTATTCTTCCTCCCCAGAGCCGCTGTTGATGGTAGAGTCCTGAAGCCAGTTGTGGATCAGTATGCAAAAGTCCTCAGTGGGCAGTGTCTCCCTTTGGATAATGAGATGATTCCTGCTAAAGAAAAGACTTCCTTGACATGGCATAAGAATGTTTGACATGCATGGCATCATCTCCTGAAACATCATGAAGTCTAAGGATGAGAATAATTTGACTGGGAAAGTGATAATCCTCCAACGAGGGTGTCACCCTCTGGTGAAGGTGACTGTTTGCAAGAGAGATATAAGCCTTTATTCAGACCTATAAAAAGAATTTGGAATGCAAATATGGCTTTTTGAACTGTAAGGAGTTTTGTAGGAGGACCTTAGGTTTAAGCGGGTATAAATGGAGATAAATAAATAAAGTTATTTATTATTTATTTATGGCATTTATATCCCACATTATTCCCACCCATGGACAGGCTCAATGTGGCGTACAATAGTCTATTAAACAACATTAATACAAAATACAGGAATTAGCGTCAGAGAAGGGAAAGAGGAACAACAGGAGGGAGAGGGAGAGAGAGGAAGGTGACAATTTGTCGATGTGGCTGCCGTGGCTCAGTTCAAAGTAGTACTCTTAAATTTCAGGGCGCTTAGAGATTTATTTATGCATCCTTGTATTCCACTATTATCCAAAAGCAAGTTTTGGTTCAAAGTCAGTGGTGTACCAAGGGCGGGGCGGTAGGGGCGGACCGCCCCGGGTACTAATCAGTGGGGGGTGATCTACTCTGGCCGTCGGTTCGCCTCCCTGCCCTTAACTTGTTCCGCGGCGCCGGCGCACGCATTACATCTCCGTAGCGCTGCTCACTCTGTCTCCTCCCAGCAGCTACGGCTCCTCTCTCTCTCCCTACCGTCGCCGCCTTCTTCCTTCAGCGCCTGCGGTGCCTGTTTGCCCTTCCTCTATGATGGCTCCTCCTCTCTCTGTCCCGCCCGCCGGCTTCAGTGCAGCCGCCCACAACACAAGCCTGCTGCGCCTTCCGCTTGCGGCTTTGGCACTTCCTGCACTGCACTCCAACTCCACCCCCACTGGACCAACACACTGCACGCCGGGGGGGGGGGGGGGGGAGGAGTGTCATGAAATCCTGCTGTATAGATTGTTCTGTACGTTATGTTTCTGCAGTTGGGTAGGTGAAGAAGTAGGTAACTTCTTGTTTCTGGACTTGCGTTTCTTGGTGATAGTTCTGTTATGTCTTGCATGTATTCAGTTGTCATTCTGAACGGCATGTTGAAAATGAGGGCGCTGGCTTTAAAGATTAGTCTTGCTTTGATTGGCAGCCAGTGAAGTGATTTGAGTAGTGGGGTAGCTTTTTCATATTTCAGCTTTTTGAAAATCAGTCTTGATGCTGTGTTTTGGATGGTTTGTAGTGATTTTATTCTGCTTTCCTTACACCCTATATATGCCTCGTTGCAGTAGTCTAACTGAGATAATATTGTTGATTGTACCAGTATCCGGAATGATTGTTTGGGAAAATAGTCTCTTATCCTTCATAGTTTCCAAAGAGTTCTGAAGCATTTTGTTGTTACAGCTGATACTTGATTGCCCATTGAGAGGTGCTTGTCTAGGATGATTCCCAGTATTTTCAGTTGGGTTTCGATATGGTATGTTTGATTGTTGACTGTGAAATTTTGCTGGGCTGTGGCTCTATTAATATGTATTGTTTTGTATCCCGGTGGGCAGAAGTCTTTTAGTGCTGAGTCGTCTTTGAGGTATAGCCATGTTTCCATTATGAGTAATAGTCCTAGTTCAGTTTCTATCCAGCCTCTGTGTAATGTGTTGTTTATTGCCGATCTTTCATTTATGTATCCTATTGGTATTGGGACATATTTGTTGTATTTGGTGTTGGTGTGTTTAATCGTTTGTGGTCTGTCAGTTTTGGGATTGTGGTCTTGTTTATTGCTTTGATTTAGCTTGGTATTGGTTGCTGGTTTGGTCTCTGTTTTGTTGTGGTGGATGTGATTTAGGTTGTTCCAATTGTTATTGAGAGTGTCGTCTGTCAGTGATGCATAAGGGAAGTTTGTTCCAATCTTTTGGCAAGGTAGCTGGTATCCCCATGATCCATATTGTGATTGCGTAGTAGAGAATCCATAGCCTTAGGTTTGCCATTATGTCTGTTGGTTAGGTTCAAGGGCAGTTTCTTTGCTTTGTTTGCAGTATTTCTGGTTCCCAGTCAAGTTTGATTTTTTTTTTTTAGAGAGATGTATGTGTGTTTGGGATCCCAAACTATACCCTAATTCCCTCCTTACTGTTATGTTCGCTCAACAGTCATAATCTGGTTCTCCCTTCCCTAGCTGGAGCCCACTGGGAATCCACCTGGACCAGTGCTTTTTCTTTTTTGGCCATTGCCTTGTGGAAGGGGTTGCCCCAGGATTTACGAGCTGAGCTTTCTTAGAAGAACTTTAACATTGGGCTAAAAACCTATTTATTTTCAATGGCATTTAATGCCTCATAATTTTTGAGAAGTTTATGAGCGTGGTAATTATTGCATCCTTCCCTCCCCCCCCCCCAAAAAAAAAGTCTGTCTCGTTTCCCTGACCCTTGCTTCTGGTCTGATTGCTAAGCCTTTCCTGTTTTAATTAGAGTTCTTTTCACTTTTAATTTTTGTTTTATAATTGTTTATTGCCCAGCCTTAGCCAGTCCAAGTATATTGTCAATAAACATAGTGTGCCTGGTGATTAAAATCCAGCGAGATTGTCTCATTCAACCATTCACAAGCTATAGTGTAATACCCTGGTTAAACAGCTGGTGCTGCTTGAACTGAGCCAATCCTTTTGTGACAAACACTGGATTTTAGGTGCACTAGTGCTTTACCGTTGAAAATTCATCATCATAAAGAAGGTAAGCGTCAGACTCCAGATGCAAGTTACCTGGACGCCTCTTAGTCTTAACGAAAGCGAGAGTAGGCATTTTCCAAAGGCGTTTTTGCCGCAGTCAACGCAACTCCGCAAGCTACGTGAAGTCCCTTCCTGACCTAAATCGTGCGGGAGGCAGCCTGCAGTTTAACCTCTTGGGCTGTAGAGGTCGCCGCGCCCAGCTGACGTGATCGCCGCTCATTTGTAGTAGCTCTATGGTAGGTATCGCGTGCCCGCTCGCTCAGCTGCTGGTCCCAGGCTGCGCGCGGACGCACCTCCCCTCCGCTGTGTATAAGAGGGGGAAACCGGCACGCGGAGCGGCTCATTGGAGCCCAGGCCGGCGGTGTTCGCGTCGGTCGTCCGTCGTATGAGCGGCCGCAGCAGCAGCAGCAGCAGCGTCTTCGTCGCCTCTCCTTCTCGAGCGTGGGGAGCTGCTCCGGCACTCGTTGCGGACACACCTTTGCCGCTTGCAGGAGAAGACGCGAATTCGCTTCTTCCCCCCCACCTCCCTTGCCCCTCCCCCCCCGGCCATAGCCTGCAGTGAGGGGGGCGGCGGGGCTTTCCCCGCTCTTACCTGCCGGCGCTCCCTCTCCGCGGCAGGATGAC
Organism: Microcaecilia unicolor; assembly: GCF_901765095.1. Lineage (NCBI taxonomy): Eukaryota > Metazoa > Chordata > Amphibia > Gymnophiona > Siphonopidae > Microcaecilia > Microcaecilia unicolor. The sequence continues at coordinate 193,657,136 of NC_044041.1, forward strand.
ATTGTGGCACCGCCAGCCCCGAGCTCCTATCTTTTCGGTCCAGTTTCGTTCACTCTGTTCTTCTGCATGTGAACTTTCTATTCCCCCTTCCGCATTTTGTTGCTGCTGTTGTGACTTGACAGTAGGGCATTTTTTAGCATCGTTAGCATATTGATTGCCCGCGCGGGAGCTCTTGTAGGCATGTTGCCCGCTTTATTTGCACGAAAAGCGTTTTAAGGCGCTTAACCCACCCCTCAACTTTACACATTCTAATTTTAAGCCACTCAAAATGAAGGTGAAACGTGACAGTAACGACGTCCTCAAGGCTGTTCCCTTCACGGGCTGTTTGTGCTTTGTAGTTATGTTTTGGGGGCTGCTGCTGTTACCTGCCAGGGGGGATGCTGAATCGACCCCACCCCGTCTCCCCACCCCACCCCCCCACCCGGCAGCAGGACACGATCACTCCAGCAACCATTCCTCTGGCAAACACGACAAGGGGCGCAAAGTCTTTCCTGTTCTGAGCCTGGACTACAGCCATGTGCAAATCCCCTTCGAGATCTCCCTCTGGATTCTTCTAGCATGCCTTATGAAAATAGGTAAGTTACGGCATCTGCTTGCAGAGTCTCTTTACCGTGCACTTCTTGGGTTCCTTAGAAGTGGCAAGCTACTGGACTGGTTTGCATAGTTCCTCCCTTCCAAAGCTTTGTTTAATAACCTCTAACCCTTACTTAATCTTTGCACATTACCAATTGTACCAAAGATCCTGGAATGACTATGTCATAACAAAACTCTGTAAGCCACATTGAGCCTGCAAATAGGTGGGAAAATGTGGGATACAAATGCAATAAATAAATAACCCTTGCTCTCTTCCATGCTGTGCTGCTCTTTAACGCAGTTTTTTTTTTTTAGATGTATTGTTGCTTGGATCATTGTGGCCACTGAAAAGCTTTTCTCTCTAATTGGGAAATCAGAAATTACTTTAAACCTGCCAAATTACTATTAGGTATGAAATCATCCTGCTGCACCTGGCTTTTGTTACAATGAATTGTTTTCCTCCACATGTAAAACTAGTGGTTTTGAATTAAGTGATATGAAATGAATTTTGTTAGAAGGTTCTAGTCCTGAGTGTACTGTCCCATTTAGGGAAGGTCACATAAGCTTACCTGTATTTCAGGTGGCAATGCAGATTTTTGAGTTTACAGTTGACAGGCTGACACGGTTTCAGAATCTCCACGTTTTGCACTTGTGTTTCTTCCTGTTGTAAAATTCTGGCCAGTATATATATTTTTTTTCTTCTGTAAGAAAAGCAAGTTCTTCAGGCTTGGCAGACTGTAGTAATAGTCATTTAATGAAAGCTGGTGCCTTCCTAGATTGCAGGCACAGTCTGTTCTAACCTTCTGTATAGCTGTCCTATCTTACCTTTCGTATTGGCAACATTGAAACCATTACCGCTTAACAGTCTACTGATACAAAGTCATTTTATTCTGCCTCAAATGCACCGAAATGCTAATGTTCCCCCTTCCTCCCTCCCCCTTGTAATAAGCCCAGAATATAGTTTCACTCCGGCCTCCCTTCTTTATAAGCTGGGTGGTAGTGTAATAAGGACCCTAGCAGACTAGCTTTTTATGTTCCATGAGATCAAATCCATACATGCTTTTATAGAGAAGCTGCACTATATTCTTTTGTAATGGGGGAAAGGCAAGAGTATCCTCTTGTTCTTTAGCCTGGAAGATTCTAGTTTTGGATGGAATAACACAATTTTCTGCCTGAAACTGAGTTCAGCTAGGTTTTAAATAACTTTAAAGTAGAAATTGATTTTGGAGAGCCTTGTTTCTGTATTCTCTCCATAGCATCCCATTCATTCTCCTCTGTATGCATTTCTTTCCCCCACACACAGTTCGCTAATTATTATTTAGGTAGTAAAATCATACACCCCCCCCCCCCCACCTCTTCAAACCTGTTCCTCTTGCCATTTTCTGAATAATAAAAGGGGGGTGGTGGTGGTGGTGAAATGCTTATAACCAAACTGAAACACACACACTGATTTTTTTTTCATAAGCCTCTCATTATCTATGGGAAAAATAACTTGGCTTGACTCTTGAACTTTTGGGGAGCAGGTTAATGAATTTGTAAAAAATTAGGTCTAACCTTCTTCATTGATCTAGGCTGAGTATATTTTCTTTTTCAAATATTGAGTTTGAGGATGCAGTATATGGATTAAGGCACCAGTCACCTAAAGCATCCTGTAATCGTGGATTTGTGGCATCCCTTTTGCCTGGTAACCAATTGTGCTATATTTCCAGCCTTACGCTGTAGATAGCCATTGGAAGGAGATGCCTGTAAAACCAAGAACAATCACTGACATAGAGGCATATTTTCAAAGCACTTTGGGAGGCTAAGTTCCATAGGTTTCTATGGAACTTTGGGAGGCTAAGTGCTTTGAAAATAAGCCTCATAGTGAATTGTTTTTTTTTGTTGTTGTTTTTTTTTTTGGGGGGGGGGGGCTTTTTGCTTAGAAAGCTAAATATATTCCAAATGAGCTTGGCAAGTATGACAGTCTGTCTTTAGAGCCTTGAAAATGATCATAGGGCAGTAAAATTGCAGCTTTATAATTAACTGTCTGACAGCCCGTTAAGTAATATGATGCACCTGCAAGATTACTTAGTCAGCATCACAGGTCATGGAATGGGCAAAATAACCCATTTGGAGAAATTGCCCCATGAGATGGGGGAGGGATGAAGGGGAGAACAAAGGGAATAGGGAAACTGGGTCTCAAATCTGGATTGTGCCCCGTTATTTGTGGTAAGGTCCGAATAGTAGGCAGCAGTTCTGCAATGCAAAAACATTTCTGTGGTTTTTGTATAAATAGGATACATGGTAATTGCATTTGGATAGGTTTGACTGTGACAGCTTGGTTATTCAGTTCTGATGTGAAGTGAAAGGGCTGATTTAATTAACTTGAAGATTTTATAGATGTATCTCCACTTCTAGATATAAACTGACTTTTTTTTTTCTAAGATGAGTATGCCATGGTTGTTCTTAGGTTTGTTGCCTCTTTTTTTATGTAATCTTTCTTCAGTGTTTTGCTACTTCTCAGAGCTAAAACATTCCCAAGGCATACTTGGATATCTTGGGCTTTGGTTGTGATATCAGCAGTTGTCAGCCCTAATTGAGAAACCTTTATCCACATTACTAGAGACCTCATAGAGACTTTAAAGTGTTTATAGCGCATAAGAATAAGGTGAGTTTGTTTTTCCGTAATGAAGTCTGTTATTTTCCACCTCTTTCAATGGTGAAATCACTAATGTCCTGTCTGGCTCATCTTATTTGGCAAAATACTGTAAGCAGTCTCAATGCTGCCTCTCATACACTGTAATGTTTATTTCAAGGATGTAATTAAGCTTTGAAATAGATGGGAACCCTTATAAAACAAGCAATGATATTAAACAGTACATACCATCCTATTATAAATACATATGGAGTATGTACAGCATGCATTCAGATGGTAGTTTAACCCAGATTGAACATTAGCAGTGTTTTGATTAGTATTCATACTCTTCAGAGGACATTTTGCAACCTCCATTCTGTAGTGCATCAGATTTTGGCAGATCACCTCTTTGGTCTGTATTATGCTGCCTTTCTGCAAATTAGCCTTTTCCTCCTTTCTAGAATTGAAAACTGTAGCTTGATTTGAAATTGGTTGTCAGTTTTGGACTGGAGTGGAGGAGTAACCTAGTGGTTAGTGCAGCGGACTTTGATCCTGGGGAACTGGGTTCAATTCCCACTGCAGCTCCCTGTGATTCTGGGCAAGTCACTTAACCCTCCATTGCCCCTGGTACAAAATAAGTACCTGAATATATGTAAACCGCTTTGAATGTAGTTGCAAAAACCTCAGACAGGCGGTATATCAAGTCCCATTAACAAGATTCCATGCACAATCTCAAACAGTAGCAACATTCCATGTAGAACCCCAAAGAATAGCAAGATTCCGGAATCCCAAAGAGTAAGGAGTGGAGGAGTAGCCTAGTGGTCAGTGCAGTGGACTTTGATCCTGGGGAACTGGGTTCAATTCCCACTGCAGCTCCTTGTGAATCTGGGCAAGTCACTTAACCCTCCATTGTCCCAGGTACAAATAAGTACCTGTATATACTATGTAAACCACTTTGAATGTAGTTGGAAAAACCACAGAAAGGCGGTATATTAAGTCCCATTCCCCCCCCCCCCCCCCCCCACTTACTAGCAGTAAGAAGTTTTAGAGAAATTTCAAGGAAGTTGTTTTGTGTGAGAGGATGGAGCAGTTTAAGGGGGGGGATAAAAACCCTTTGCCTCTTAAGTTCATAGCTGCTGTTAAATTTCAGGGATTTATGGAAGAACTAGGAAAGAAGGCCCGCTTCTCAGAGCAATGAAACAGGCGCTAGTTTTTTTTTTTTTTTTGGGGGGGGGGGGGTGACTCACATACGGAGAACAGTGGCGATTTTCCTGGGCTGCCCCGTGGCTCGTCGCCGTTGTAGCTGGTTCGTGCGCCGCTGCTGTTAGCGTTGTCGTAGCTCTGTGTGGGTGGCGGTTTTCCTGGGCCGCCCTCGAAGTCATCGCGTTTTGACGCGAGGGCGGAGCACAGGTACAGTAATAAAACTCACCCTCAACGTTTGCTCCGCCCTCGATGTCATGACGTTTGACGCGAGGGCGGGGCCCGGTGGCTTCACCACCACGAACCTTCGAACCTGAAGGAACTGAAGTCAGTGGCTTGGCTAGTGTCCTCAGAACGTTGAGGGTGAGTTTTATTATAGTAGATGAGTGAGGGCAAGATTCTATTATTCATCAAAAATGGTGAAGGTGAATGAGTGCATATGGTATTGAGAAGTAATTATCAAATTGTAAGCATCTGTAACTAGTTTTGCCTTTCTAGGATGGAGGAACAAGGTTGGGCTTAAAATTTAAGATGGGTAGTCTTGTTTGCTAATTGAACCCTTAACGACACAAATCACCACCCAACTCATTCAAGTATCAAAATGCAACTCCTACACCACCCTATCTAATACCTACTTCTCTAATTCCTCAATATATCTTCTGCTTATACTAATTGTATACAAGATCCTGTCATGACTGTCATAACTACACTCTGTAAGCCACATTGAGCCTGCAAATAGGTGGGATAATGTGGGGTACAAATGTAATAAATAATAATTTAAGGATTATAAAGTATTGGAGATGTTTACAAAAACAGAATGTGAGAAATTTGATTACACAAGTCCTTATTTTGCTATTTTTCTTGTGGCATCTCCAAATATGTCATAATCGGATATATTTAGGGCTTCTGATTTTAGGTTTTAACTGAAACAGATAAAACACTCTACAATATAAAAAATAAAAAATTGTATGGTGAATAAGCACAGGACAAAAGCTTTTTCCTAGAACTCCTCCTCCCCCCCCCCCCCCCCCACCCCAGCTGTTTCGTATCCTCCACTCAGCTTTGTGCCTTGCTGCACTGACAAGTCCTAAGTGACACAAATGTACATATTTGATTCCACTGGAAAAAGTACTCTGCAATAGTACATGTCATGAAAACACGGTAAAACACCTTTTTGTGTGTGTGTGCACAGTCAATCAATCCTGATTAACTGGAAAATAGTTACAATTTATAAACTCCAACCATAAAAGCCTTCTGTTGCTGCAGCCTGTTTTGCTGGCTTGTTTGACCATCACCTGTGAGTTTCAACATCATTTTGACCATGGACGGAAGAGTAGCTTTTGGACTGTTGTGTACCTGGTGAAAGAACTTTCTCATGCAACTGATAATTATAAAGAAGCTGTGAGTGTGAATTCGTAGGTGCTGTATAATAAGTGTTTTTGCATGGCATCACTAACAAATGTCACACAACCTATCTTTAGGCTGGCAGTTGCTTATTTTGTGGTGCTTAAAGTGCAAGAATAATCTTCTACAATGAAAGGTAGTATGTACAAAACCTATTAACATGTTAAACAGCTGATCTGGTTTAGGAGCATTACAGTCTGCTGAGCAAAGGACTAGCTTAGAAGGTGAGGAGGCAGCTTTGCTAAGTGTTAGGTGGAAGCAAACAGCAATGCTTCTAAACAGTGCTGGTGGACAGCCCAACCTTAAGCAAGACTAGGCAGTTGCCTGGGGCAGCAAAGAGCATTTGCAGTCAAAGCAAAACAATTGGTCCTGACAGCCACACAAATTCTGAGCCATCAGCGTGTCCTTTAACTTTGATATTTTTATAGGATTTTTGTGTAACATACATAGTAACATAGTAGATGACTGCAGAAAAAGACCTACATGGTCCCTAAATCATGATTTGTTTATCAAAATGTTGGGAGGGGATATGAGTTAATTGAGGATGTAAGGCTGGAGGTTTACTGAAGACACCCAGTACCCCAGTATTGGCTCTGCCCCCTTAGGGGTAAAAAGGCTGAACTGTTCCGCTAAATTCAGGCACCAGGGTGCTGTGTACTGTGCAAATTCTATATCGACAATATGTGTAATTGTCTGCAATTGCTGTTTGTAGAATACTAGCATAAGTCGACATTTGTGTTAACACTTAGGCACAGCAGCTTGGTGTAAATGTCTGTGACTAAATGTTGCACTTTTCACGTGCGACTGACATGATCCTAGACTAAGGCTGTTAACTGGATCCAGATTTGCAGGGCAGGGTTGATGCAGTCCTGGATTTAACCCTGGTGCATTCTGGAACCTGTAGTCTTGCTCTTAGGGAATGCAATAGGGAAATCAGAACTACAAAGTCCTGGTTGAAACTCAGGACTGGATCAACCCTGTCTTGTGAATACCAAAGCTCATAGCTGCTGCTATATTTCAGGGATTTATAGAAGGATGGGTGAGGTCAAGATTCTATTATGCAGCCTTCCCAACCCAGTCCATGGGGCACACCTAGTCCCCTCTGGTTTTCAGGATATCCACAATGAATAGCGTGAGAGATTTGCGTGCACTGCCTGAATTGCATTCAAATCTTGAAAACCTAAGGGGACTAGGTGTGCCCTGAGGACTGGGTTGGGAATAGCTGTCCTAGAAGCTTAGCATGTAGATCTTGGCACACCCATCTAATCTAATCTTGGTATTTATAGACCACTTCCTCCGATAAGGTCCAGAGTGGGTCATATATAAAGACGGCATGAAAAACACATCAATAAGTCAACGGAACAGAGAAAATGAAAATCGTTGTCACTAGCTGTCGGCCAGATATTCCTGAAAGAAGTGAGTTTCATCATAGCAGTGTTTTGAATCTTTTCTACCCTTTTCATTGCTTTGAACAGGCCAGATAAACAATATTACAGTAATCTAATTGTAATAAGACTAAAGCTTGTATTAGTCTAAATTGCTCTAGTGTAAAAACATTTACATATACTGTGAAGCTTTCTCATTAAACAAAATTGGAATAGAGTGGATATTGTACTGTACACGGAAGAAAGCATTTATAAACCGCTTGACATCTGAAAGTGGATAAAGCTATGGGGCCGGATGAGATTCATCCCAGGTTACTGAGGGAGCTCAGAAAAGTCCTGGTGGGACCTCTTAAGGATTTATTCATTAGATCTTTAGAGATGGGAAAGGTTTTGTGGGATTAGAGATGAACCGATGTCCCTCTTCACAAAAGCGGAAACAGGGAAGAAGTGGGAAACTACAGGCTGGTAAGCCTAACATCCTTGGTAGGAAAACTAATGGATTTGCTGTTGAAGGAAAGGATAGTTGACTTTCTAGAAGCCAGTGGCTTGCAGGATCCGAGGCAACATGGCTTTACCAAAGGAAAATCCTGCCAAATGAATCTGATTGACTTCTCTGACTGTCTGGTTGAAGGACACGAGCTAAATGTTATCTACTTTCAATGTTAGCAAAGTTTTTGATATGATGCCTAACAGAAGACTGCTGAATAAGCTGAACTTAGGATCCAAAGTGGTGAACTGGATTGGAAACTGGTTGGCCAACAGGACACAGAGGGTGGCTGCTCAGAGGAAAGGAAAGTGAGAAGTGGAGTGCCTCGGGCTGGTGCTGGGGGTGATTCTCTTTAATATATTTTTGAAGGATTAGAAGGAAAAGTTTGCCTTTTTGTGGATGGCATGAAGATGGCCAATAGAGTGGACACCTAGAGGAAGTAGAAACCATGAGAAAAGATATCCAGACGTTGGAAGAATGCTCAGTGGTCTGGCAGTTAAAATTTAATGTGTATACTTCTCTGGGGTATAAATGATGTCCTGGTTTTTCTATTATTGGCTCAATGCTATTTCCAAAAACCATATAAACTATTTCAAATTAAAAAAAATAATAATAATAAAAATAAATAAAAAGCAAACCAAAAAATCATGTGAAAAATATGTAAACACAAAAACCTTTTTATATTTTTCTTATGCTATTTGTGCTCAGTATCTGGGTATCCCATACTGCAACGGCTGATCATCCACTGATAGGGTGTAACCCTTAATCACATCATTGCACTCCCTACCGCCTACCTGTGGTATTTCATTAAGGTGTTTTTCATTAGATGCATATCAATATCTAGCTGGTATAGATAATATAATTCCAACACCACGGTGCGTGGGGTACTTATCAAACTCCCGAATGGATGGTGCAGCTCCGTGCGAGGTCAATCCCAGCTCCTGTGTGCTCGTGTTATAAAGTTCCTCATGGTCTCAAAAGTGTTCATAGCCCTTGCTCATAAATTCTTATTTCATCATGCTGGTAGTTCCCGACATGCGTGCATGTTTCACCCTAAGCGTCATCAGGGGAACAACGGACTAAAAGTGTAAAACTGAAAAATAATAAAAACATACGGAATGTAAAATGGGGCATAGAATTCAAAAATCAAACTGGTGTGTCCATAGATTATATAACAATTTAATCCTGATAGTTAAACTAGCTCCCATTATATATTAGTATCTCCATTTTTAACAGCACCATGTTCTATAAACTTTCTTGTGCCTATCCTGTGCATGCGCAGTGTTATCGTATGTCCCCGCATGCACCGGCGTTTCGGTCGGTTGGGCTGAGTGGAGACGAAGCTGTTCTCATCATCTTTCTAAGTATATGAAAATACTTGAAGCAGTTCAGAGAAAAGTGAGAGACTTGCTGACCTGAACATGCATACTCTAGAGGAAAGGAGAAACTAGGGAGTTATGATAGACGTTCAGATATTTGAAAGGTATAAATCCGCAGACAAACCTTTTCCAGAGATGGGAAGGTTGTAGAACTAGAGGACATGAATTGAGGTTGAAAAGGGGCTGACTCAGGAATAAGGACATGAAGTGTTTATTTTTTTACTGAGAGGGTGGGTAGGTACCTGGATTGCGCTTCTGCGGGAAGTGATACAGATGCAAACAGTAATGGAATTAAAAAATGCGTGGGATAAACACAAAGGAATCCTATTTGGAAGGAATTGACGGGGATTAGGTAGCAACACCGCTAATTGGGAATCAAAGCCAGTGCTGGGCAAGAGTTCTAGAGTCTGTACCCTGATCGTGGCTGAATACATTTGGATGGACTGCAGTGGATCTTTTTAGGGGCTTCAACTTCAGAAATTTAGAACAAAGACTGTGCTGGGCAGACATCTATGGTCTGTGCCCTGAAAATGGCAAGGACAAATCAAGATCAGGTATACAAATGAAGTATCGCCTCATACCTTATGTAATGAGTTTATCTTGGGCAGGCTGGATGGACCATACAAGTCTTTATCTGCCATCATCTACTGTTACTATGTTTTACTAATCAAATAACTAAATTGAGTCAAATGCTAAAGTTCAATCAATAAGTAGCAAGTAAATGCACATTAGTGCCAATGAACACCTAATTTATCAATTAAGTTTGTGTAACCGACGATTAAATAACTTACACATGTAATTTTGTGCTGATAGATCATAAAATTAAGGGGAACGCGTCTAAAGCTGGAGTTCTCAACCCAGTCCTCAGGACACTCCTAGCCAGGATACCCACACTGACTATGAGCTACATTTGCATTAAAATTTCTCATGCTCATTAATGAATATCCTGAAAAACCTGACTGGCTAGGTATGTCCCGAGGACCGTGTTGAGAAGCCCCGGTGTAAAGAGTGCACAGCAAATGCCAAGTGTGCAGGGGGGGTGGCCTAAGGCAATCTGCTGCCTGAGGCGAGGGCTGAGATGGCAGGCCCCCCCCCCCCCAATCATGGTCTGGCATCTCTCCCCTTCTCCAAGCCTACCTTTGTTTTCCAAAAGGCGGCAGCTATTCCCATTGGCTGCCCTGCCACTGACACTGGCCTCTTCTCTCTACTGCGGCCCGCCTGGGAGGAAACAGGATGTTAAAGGCAGGCCACACGAGAGAGAGAGGCTGGTGCCGGTGGCAGGGCAGCCAATGGGAATCGCTACCGCTGCCATCTTTTAATAAACAAAGATAAGCTCGGGGAAGGGGATTGAAGGGGGAAGAGTCCAGACCACTGCTGGTGTAGGGGATATTAAGCTTCCAGAAGACTGCCACCTGAGACCCCCCCCTCCCCCCCCCCCCCGCCTCAGGTGGCCTAATGGTCGGGCCGCCACTGCCTCTGTGACATCACTCCCATTTGTCAAAGGGTCTCTTGCAGTGCTGGGACCCTTGGGAATTGCCTTGCCTGTATCACCATCCCTTTTTGTCTCCTCCCCCCCCCCCCCCCCCCCCCCCGAAAAAAAAATAAAGCTGCTTTAAAGTTGATGTCAGTAAGCTAGATCTGGTTTAGGGTAAGGGCTAGGACTCTCCTCCTGCAGGGGGAATAAGGCTGCTTCCTTGAGGAGGATCCTTCTGTGATAACATTCTGCTGTCACTTAGAGGGAAAGGATGGAACCTTTTTGGAATGCAAGTTTAGAACGTATCTTAATGAAGTTATATTCACTACAAGGTCTGTCTGCATAACTCGCACCAGTATCCTGTAGTGCAGGTAATGTAGTTGTGTTTCTGCAGGAGTCACTTCATTATCTCTTCATTACCTGAGTGTCATGTATTAGCAGTGTAATGTAACATAATTTCAGTTTTGGGAGCCATGTTCATGCTGTGCTGGTATTTCAGTTTGAGAAAAGATGCTCATTGGGCCTGTCTAGGCAAAGCTAGATGTGCGAGTTGCACCCTTCAGCTGAATTGTAGGATGCCCTGGAAGCCACTGATGTGGGCCTCGAGACATACCAAGCCAGTCTGGTTTTCAAGATCTCCACAATAAATAGGCATGATAGAAATTCATATGTACTACCTCCGTGTGTACAAATCTCATGCCTATTTTTTTGAAAACCTGACCGGCTGGGTGTGTCCTGAGGACTGGGTTGAAAACTCTTTGCTAAGGTGAGGAATGCTGTGATGCAAGACAGAATTGTTCAACCCAAGGCAGGCCTTCTCAACCCCGTCTGTCCTCGTGGCACACCTAGCCAGTCAGGTTTTCTGGGTATCCACAATAAATATGCATGAAAGAAATTTGCATGGACCGCCTCCTTTGTATGCAGATCTCATGCCTATTCTTTAAGGCTAACTTGTTAATCGAAAAGCCTCCAATCCATTTACATGGAATAGCAACGTTACTAGCATCTTTTAAAACTAATTTGGAGGGAGTGCAGCTGCCTTTGCTAACCTCAGCATGGAGTGGTGGAATTATCTTTTGCATGGGGTTTAACAAATTGGCTATTTTATATAACTAATGGAATGTCTTTCGCTCATAACTGGGTGCCACAGCTTACAAGAGAAGGGGCATGGAATATTTTTGTGGGTCTTTTTTTCTACAAAGTATTTTCAAAATGAGTAGCCCTATCTCCCCCCCCCCCCTTTTTTTTTTTGTTTACTAAGCTGTTCTGCTGGATCATCAGATTTTGTTTAGATATTAAAGTACAAAGTATTTTCAAAATACTACTACTACTACTACTACTTGACATTTCTAAAGCGCTGCTAGGGTTACGCAGCACTGTACAATTTAACATAGAAGGACAGTCATAGTAACATAGTAGATGATGGCAGAAAAAGACCTGCACGGTCCATCTAATCTGCCCAACAAGATAAACTCATATGTGCTACTTCTTGTGTATACCTTACCTTGATTTGTATCTGCCATTTTCAGGACACAGACCGTAGAAGTCTTGCCCAGAACTAGCCCCATTTTCAGGACACAGACCGTAGAAGTCTGGCCCAGAACTAGCCCCACCACCCAAACACCAGCCCCGCCTCCCAATCTCGGCTAAGCTTCTGAGGATCCAGTCCCTGCTCAAAGGAGCTTACAATCTAAAGGACAAATGTACAGTCAGTCAAATAGGGGCAGTCTAGATTTCCTGAAAGGTATAAAGGTTAGGTGCCAAAAGCAACATTGAAGAGGTGGGCTTTGAGCAAGGATTTGAAGATGGGTAGGGAGGGGGCTTGGCGTAAGGGCTCAGGAAGTTGATTCCAAGCATAGGGTGAGGCGAGGCAGCCTTATCCCCGCCCCCCCCCCTTTTGTTTACTAAACTGTTCTGCTGGATCATCAGATTTTGTTTAGAGATTAAACTATCTTGTGAGACTGCTCAAGGCAGTGTACATAACACATTAACAATATACTGTAAGTACCAAAAGAACAAATAAGAAAATACATATTAACCAAAGGCTAAAATTTAACAGTAAGAGTAAGGGCTAAATACTATATACGCTATTTTTGTGTAAGCCTTGTTCCATCTCACAGCTTAGCCGAAATTGGGTGGCGGAGCAGGTGGGGGAAGAGAGGTTGGTGGTTGGGAGGCGAGGATAGTGGAGGGCAGACTTATACAGTCCGTGCCAGAGCCGGTGATGGGAGGTGGGACTAGTGGTTGGGAGGCGGGGATAGTGCTGGGCAGACTTATACGGTCTGTGCCAGAGCCGGTGGTTGGGAGGCGGGACTGGTGGTTGGGAGGCAGGGATAGTGCTGGGCAGACTTATACAGTCCGTGCCAGAGCCGGTGATGGGAGGCGGGACTGGTGGTTGGGAGGCGGGGATAGTGCTGGGCAGACTTATACGGTCTGTGCCAGAGCCGGTGGTGGGAGGCGGGGATAGTGGAGGGCAGACTTATACAGTCCGTGCCAGAGCCGGTGATGGGAGGCGGGACTGGTGGTTGGGAGGCGGGGATAGTGCTGGGCAGACTTATACGGTCTGTGCCAGAGCCGGTGGTGGGAGGCGGGGATAGTGGAGGGCAGACTTATACAGTCCGTGCCAGAGCCGGTGATGGGAGGCGGGACTAGTGGTTGGGAGGCGGGGATAGTGCTGGGCAGACTTATACGGTCTGTGCCAGAGCCGGTGGTGGGAGGCGGGGATAGTGGAGGGCAGACTTATACAGTCCGTGCCAGAGCCGGTGATGGGAGGCAGGACTAGTGGTTGGGAGGCGGGGATAGTGCTGGGCAGACTTATACGGTCTGTGCCAGAGCCGGTGGTGGGAGGCGGGGATAGTGGAGGGCAGACTTATACAGTCCGTGCCAGAGCCGGTGATGGGAGGCGGGACTAGTGGTTGGGAGGCGGGGATAGTGCTGGGCAGACTTATACGGTCTGTGCCAGAGCCAGTGGTGGGAGGCAGGGATAGTGCTGGGCAGACTTATACAGTCCGTGCCAGAGCCGGTGATGGGAGGCGGGACTAGTGGTTGGGAGGCGGGGATAGTGCTGGGCAGACTTATACGGTCTGTGCCAGAGCCGGTGGTTGGGAGGCGGGACTGGTGGTTGGGAGGCGGGGATAGTGCTGGGCAGACTTATACAGTCCGTGCCAGAGCCGGTGATGGGAGGCGGGACTGGTGGTTGGGAGGCGGGGATAGTGCTGGGCAGACTTATACAGTCCGTGCCAGAGCCGGTGATGGGAGGCGGGACTGGTGGTTGGGAGGCGGGGATAGTGCTGGGCAGACTTATACGGTCTGTGCCAGAGCCGGTGGTGGGAGGCGGGGATAGTGGAGGGCAGACTTATACAGTCCGTGCCAGAGCCGGTGATGGGAGGCGGGACTGGTGGTTGGGAGGCGGGGATAGTGCTGGGCAGACTTATACGGTCTGTGCCAGAGCCGGTGGTGGGAGGCGGGGATAGTGGAGGGCAGACTTATACAGTCCGTGCCAGAGCCGGTGATGGGAGGCGGGACTAGTGGTTGGGAGGCGGGGATAGTGCTGGGCAGACTTATACGGTCTGTGCCAGAGCCAGTGGTGGGAGGCAGGGATAGTGCTGGGCAGACTTATACAGTCCGTGCCAGAGCCGGTGATGGGAGGCGGGACTAGTGGTTGGGAGGCGGGGATAGTGCTGGGCAGACTTATACGGTCTGTGCCAGAGCCGGTGGTTGGGAGGCGGGACTAGTGGTTGGGAGGCAGGGATAGTGCTGGGCAGACTTGTACGGTCTATGCCCGGAAAAGGCAGGTACAAATCAAGGTAAGGATACACATATGAGTTTATCTTGTTGGGCAGACTGGATGGACCATGCAGGTCTTTTTCTGCCGTCATCTACTATGTTACTATGTTAATCGCAGCTTACATATAGGAAAATAAAAGCAGAAACGTAAGAGGTGGAATCCAAGTAAGCCGTGTTTTATTGCCTTTTGGGGTGCTGACAACGTGATTGTCGTGAGTGTTCTTCATGTTGCCTGTGCTGATGTCATCGATGTTTGTTGTGTGATTTTTCTACTTCATGTTGGTCTTGTTGTTGGGATTCAGTTTGCAGTCCCCAAGATTACTTCATTGATTATATTATACTGGCATTTGGTCATTAATGTCATTTTGCTATTATGCTGTTGACTGAACCGTGGGATTTATGTTGAGCTATGCCTGCTGTACACTGCCTTGAATGAATCGCTTCATGATGGTGGTTAACAAATCCCAATATAGAGTTGCAAGCAGTTTGAGGCGGGGAGCTCTGTTATGTACTATGAGTGTCTCACGCTAACCATTGTCTTACCCTATTAAGATATATAGTATTTTCAAAATGTAAAACCTCTGGCACATACGTTTGGAATAAGTAAAAATAAATGTATAAAAAATTAAGAAACTGAGAGAGGGAATTGGTGCCAAAACAAAATCTGTCGAGTCCATAAGTGCAAAACAGAATAAGGGTGACAAAGGCAAGGGCAGAAGACGATGTGCAAAATAACACCTTTTATTGAAGTATAAAAGACTCGACACGAGTCGTGTTTCGGCCCGAAGGCCTTCCTCCAGGAGTCTTTAGTATCACTTTAGAAGTAGTATTATATCAACATACATTCAACTAAAGACTCCTGAGGAAGGCCTTCGGGCCGAAACACGACTCGTGTCGAGTCTTTGGACATTGCAATAAAAGGTGTTATTTTGGACATCGTCTGCTGCCCTTTCCTTTGTCACCCTTATTCTGACTGTTTCGTCTGTGTATTCACAAGGGTTATTCTGTTTTTTTTTTTTTTTTTTGCCAAGTCCATAAGTAACATAGAGGCATATTTTCAAAGCACTTTGGGAGGCTAAGTTCCATAGGTTTCTATGGAACTTTGGGAGGCTAAGTGCTTTGAAAATGAGCCTCATAGTAACATAGTAGATGATGGCAGAAAAAGACCTGCACGGTCCAGCCAGTCTGCCCAACAAGATAAACTCATATGTGCTACTTTTTGTGTATACCTTACCTTGATTTGTACCTGTCCTTTTCCGGGCACAGACCGTATAAGTCTGCCCAGCACTATCCCCGCCTCCCAACCACCAGCCCCGCCTCTTATATTAAGTCAATATAATTTAGCATGAGACATTATATATCCTGTTTCAATAGTGAGAATTATTGTAAACAATTCCTAATTATTTAGATGCCTATATACAGTACATTATTGGAAGTTGTCCCTTTATTACGTGTTACTACAGCCTAACCAGTCACCTTGAAGACACATTAAATGTAAACCTCAGGTTTAATTTAATTCCAGTTTTTATATTCTAGTTTGTCCCTGTAATTTTAGAGTAGATCACAATGAAAGATATAATGCAGTATAAAATCTAAAAGAAAAAAAAATCCGGTAACTGATATATAACAAACTAAGAAAAGCTGTACATCAGAATAAAAACAAGTTGCAAAAGTTGCACATCAGAATAAGAGAACAAAACCGTATAAAGAATTTGCAAAAGTTGGATGTTTAAAGGCAAAACCATATAAACAATACGTTTTCAAAGCTGACACAGAGAAAAAAAAACCTAAGGGGTCCTTTTACTAAGCCTTGGTTAAAAAGTGGGCTGTGGTAGTGTGGGTGCTTGTTTTGGTGTGTTCTGGCCCATTTTCGTTTTACCACGGCTGGGGAAAAAAGGCATTTTTTAAAATGAGGCATTAAATGGCCGTGCGCTAAAATTAAAGATAGCATGTGGCTGTTTACTGCCTGAGCCTTTAGCACCACCCACTGACCTAGCGGTAAAAGACTCAGACGCTACTTGTGCAGTAATCAGACAACAGTTCAGAGGTGAAGCCCTGTAAGATTTGAAAAACTAAACGAGCAGCTTTGAACTTGTCTTTCTGCTATGGGAAGCCAGTGCAGTTGTTTAGATGAGTTGAAATTCTAGTATATTCAATCTGTATATTACGTTTTGCAGCTGTATTCTATATGACTTGCAGTTTTTTTCTGATACCAAGAAGTAGAACGTTATAGTAATCCAAATCAGGGGTGTAACTACATGGGGCCACGGGGGCCTGGGCCACCGTAGATTTGGTCCTGGACCCCCCCTGCCAATGACCCTCTCGACCCCCACCCCCGACGCCAACCCTCCCCCGCCGTCGCCATGAGCTACCTTTGCTGGCGGGGGACCCCAACCCCCCGCCAGCCGAAGTCCTCTTGCTTCCCGCGCAAGGCTTTGTTCTGTTTCTGACGTCCTGCACATACAACGTGCAGGACGTCAGACTCGGTGAAACAGAACAAAGCCTTGCAGATCAAGGCTTCGTTCTGTTTCAGTGAGTCTTGACGTCCTGCATGTACAACGTGCAGGGCATCAGAAACAGAATGAAGCCTTGCGCAAGAAGCAAGAGGACCTCGGTTAGTGGGGATTGGGGTCCCTCGCCAGCAAAGGTAGGTGACGGCGGCGGCAGGGGAGGGTTGGCGGCAGGAGGGAGGGGGTCGAGTCGGTTGTCAGTAGGGGGTGGGACAGAGTTGGTGGGGGGGGGGGGGCTAAAATGTGCCCCCTCACCTGGGCTCTGGACCCCTCTCCTGCCGAAGTCTGGCTACACCCCTGATCCAAATGAGGTAGGACTAACATTTGGACTAGTAGTGCCATGGCTTTTTTGGTCGAAGAATGGTCTGACTGGACGTAGCTGTCTCATTTTGAATTGTTTTCTTCCATAGCTGATTAATATGGGAAGAAAAGGTGAGTGAAGAATCAAGCAAGACCCCTAGTACTCTGGTTTCACATTCGACTGTAAAGCTTTGAGCATTGGACAAAGATGTTGATGATGGGACCTCAACTCCCTGATTTTTGGAGCCACAGGACCTTGTGTTTTTGCACATTCAGTTTCGGTTTATTGGTCAGGGCCCAGGTCCTAACAGCAGTCATGCCCATTCACTACAGACTTGAGTTGGATCTTTGATGCTGTTACTGGAAAGAGAAGCAGGATGTCATCTGTGGAGGATAATAGTAGTTCATTAAAGACCCAGGTGTATTGAGGCAAGGTATGACATAAAGAGGTTGAACAAGATCAGTGAGAGGGGAGATCCTGCGGGACCCCACAGTTAGGAGACTAGTGGTTGGAAAGTTGGTTGTTTGACAGAATAGCTTCGATTTGAAAGGAATTCACTGAACCATTTGAACACAGTCCCTGTTATTCCTATCTGATCCAGGCATTCGAGTAGCAATGTGTGGTGAACTGCATCAAACGCCGCCGATATATCGAATTGGAGAAGAATTACTCGGTCACTTTTGCATAGCTGGTGGTTGACTTATGTAGTTGGAACTAGCAGCAATGTTTCCATCCTAGGTGACGATCTTGAAGCCAAATTGTGACCAGTGTAAAATAGAAAAATTTTCCAGATAAAAAGATTTGTTTACTAATGTAGGTTTCTAATACTTTAGTAAAAACAGTTTGCTTGCCACTGGATGGTAGTTTGCAAGCGATGTTAAGTCTAGCCCAGATCCCTTTTAGTACTGAAGTGAGAACAATTTTGCCATATCAGGAGGAAGAGAACCAGTTTTTAACAGCTCATTGAGATCCTGGAGTAACCAGTTTACTGCTTCCATAGGGAGGGATTTGAGTAGGTGTTTTGGGCATTGATCCAGGGAGCAGTGATTAAGGAATTCAAGCTACCTTCCCCTAATCGCCTCTGCTGATCACACAAACAGGTACACACCCACCCGCCAGCTCCCCTCCCCCCCCAACGCACACATGAATTTACACGCAAAGGGGTTGGAAAATTCATGAGCCAGGTTCCGTGTGCTTTCCCTGTTTCCTTCTCCTTGAGCAGTCTGTTTGTGGTCTAACTTGATTTAATGCCATGATCACACAGTGCATTCCTGCTTTTTGTGACAGTATGGTTCATAAAGGAAAAAAAATTTGCATACTGCGAATTTGTGAATACTGAAACAATGTGCGTATGGGAAAATAGGAGTTAGATTCCAGCTATACCTATGTTTCCATGAAACCACAGAAAGTGAATAATTATTCCTATGGAAAAATAGCAATGTTAGGTTCCTGCATGGGACAGCACTCAACAAAAACCTGTACTGGAGCTCTTTAACTCTGCTTGGTGAGAAACCAGGTAGAACATACAGTATGCTGCCCGTCTCGTCTTCCGCCAGGGTCGCTTTACTCATACTACCCCTCTCCTCAAGGCGCTACACTGGCTCCCTATCCGTTTTCACATCCTGTTCAAACTTCTTCTACTAACCTATAAATGTATTCACTCTGCTGTTCCCCAGTATCTCTCCACACTCGTCCTTCCCTACATCCCTTCCCGTGCACGCCGCTCCATGGATAAATCCTTCTTATCTGTTCCCTTCTCCACTACTGCCAACTCCAGACTTCGCGCCTTCTGTCTCGCTGCACCCTACGCCTGGAATAGACTTCCTGAGCCCCTACGTCTTGCCCCATCCTTGACCATCTTTAAATCTAGATTGAAAGCCCACCTCTTTAACATTGCTTTTGACTCGTAACCACTCTCCTCCACCTACCCTCCTCTCCTATTTCCTCTACACAATTGATTTGTTTGCTTTATTTTTTGTCTACTAGATTGTAAGCTCTTTGAGCAGGGACTGTCTTTCTTCTATGTTTGTGCAGCGCTGCGTACACCCTGTAGTGCTATAGAAATGCTAAATAGTAGTAGTAGTATTTGCTGTACCACCTACAGTAGTAGCATTCTTAAATTGCACAGAATAGTCCTCATCTACCACACTTATTTTGTCACTGACACATTATATGTTCCTTTCTCTTAGGATTGCTAGCTTGCAGCTTGCTCCCTGGATGCTTGGTGGCCATTTTCAGAAGCAAACTCCAAGAAAGCAAAAGAAACGCGCATATCCACAAATAATGCAAACGAAGCAGCATAAATGACTAATTGCAACCTCTATTCGCACCTCAGTGGATGCGCAAAATAGCAAATAGTGATCGTGCAGATGGCAAATGCACTGTAGAATGCTCATGGTATGTTTTTCCTATTACTGCTACGACCTGGCTGAGGCAGCTGTAGCACAAGTAGATTAGAAGTAATTAACGTATCTTAAATTTGTTTGCTTGACAAATGCAATTCAATTGTTTTTGTCATTTCACAAAGTTAAATATATATATGTATTTTTTAAAGCTATTCTATGGGTTGTATAGACAAGGTTCCTGTTTCTGGAGGAGTGGCCTAGTGGTTAGGGTGGTGGACTTTGGTCCTGGGGAACTGGGCTCGATTCCCACTGCAGGCACAGGCAGCTCCTTGTGACTCTGGGCAAGTCACTTAACCCTCCATTGCCCCAGGTACAAAATAGTGCTGGGCAGACTTATACGGTCTGTGCCAGAGCCGGTGGTTGGGAGGCGGGGATAGTGCTCGGCAGACTTGTGTGGTCTGTGCCCTGGGGAGCCTGGGTGCAGATCAGGGTAGGGTATGCATGGGGTGGGGGGTGGCACACATGAGTTGTCTTGTTGGGCGGACTGGATGGACCGTGCAGGTCTTTTTCTACCGTCATCTGCTCTGTTACTGTGTTACTGTATAATATGTAAGCCACATTGAACCTGCTATGAGTGGGAAAGCGTGGGGTACAAATGTAACAACAACATGGAATGTTGCTACTATTGGAGATTCTAGATGGAATGTTGCTACTATTGAGATTCTGTTGCTACTGTTTGAGATTCTACATGGAATGTTAACGTTGCTATTCCACTAGCAACATTCCGCTATGAGTGGGAAAGCGCGGGGTACTAATGTAACAACAACATGGAATGTTGCTACTATTGGAGATTCTAGATGGAATGTTAATGTTGCTATTCCACTAGGAACATTCCATGTAGAAACCTGCCCTTGCAGATCAGCAACATGGCCGCGCAGGCTTCTGTACATACGTGCAGGACGTCAGACTCACCGAAACAGAAGCCTGCGCGGCCACATTGAGTGGTCTAGTGGTTAGAGTGGTGGCCTTCGGTCCTGGGGAACTGGGCTCGATTCCCACTGCAGGCACAGGCAGCTCCTTGTGACTCTGGGCAAGTCACTTAACCCTCCATTGCCCCAGGTACAAATAAGTACCTGCATGTAATATGTAAGCCGCATTGAGCCTGCTATGAGTGGGAAAGCGCGGGGTACAAATGTAAGAAAAAAAAATAAAAACAAAAAAAGAATCCTGCATCTTACAGTTCTGTGAGGTTTCCATTTTGAAAGTGCCTAAGGTAGAAGTAAAGGGGGGGGGGATGGTCCCCCACTTTCTACACTTTGTATGGGATGACGACCTGGGTCATCTGCTTATAATTTAAAATCTATTTTTACACTGCACTGAAAATGGCTTTGAAGCATCAAGCTGTTGAGGTGCCTACATATCTCATCAGGCAATCTGGCAGTCGTGTGTTCAGACACAGAAGATTCAGGAGGCCGCCATTGTGCGGTAAATAAGAATAGAACGTTATTTTTAGTCTCTACTTCTGGAAGCTTTGAATAGAGCACATGCCTGAGATGAATGTATACAAAATCCCTGTGCAATACCAGTAACTTTCCAAGCACTGACTGGAGTCTGGTAACAAAGATTCTGTTCTGTTTTTTTTTATTATTAATTTTAAGTTAACTCTTTTTGTAATTAACAATACATAGAGTTGAAGCATGAGGAGCCTTGGAGGGGAGCTTCTACAAATAGCAATGAGACAAAATGAAAACAATACAAAATGACAGAATGCTTTCGCACAGTTCTTTGCAAATGTAAAGGATGTTTTCAGCTAGGGCAGGAAGCTAAACAATCCATTAATTTTTGCTAGTATTTCTCCCCACCCTCACTGGGGTTATCTGCATTGCAGTTCCACGACGTGTCCGCCAAATCTAAATTACCCGGGTGCTGATTTTGCCAAAGAAAGCAGCAAGTAGTGTAAATGGCAGCTTTGCTTTCCTATAGCAGTGAGAGAGAAATTGTAAACCTAGGAGATAACAGGGGAAGGAGATTTCCTGGCACAGATCACCCAAGCATATAAAAAAGTGCCTGTTGCAGGCCTGCATGGAGCAGAAGCTGTTCTAGCCTGCCTGAAGAGAGCAGCTTGTCCTTTCACAGGTCAGGGCCCAAGGACAGCTGCTGCTACCTTCATTATGGCAGATCTGTGCTCAGGAGAAGGCCAGAGGTTGAAAGAGAGAATGCAAGTAAAATTAAAAATAAAAAAAGCCCAAGCGCGCGCACACAAAAAAAGCAAAGTTCAAAAAATAATGTAGCAAATTTAGAAGGAAATAGATTTGCTCTAGCTTCTAAAAATATTTTGGCTAGTGCCCCAGTATTCCTAAAATATTTTTATACCCTTGCTGCCGTTCACCATAAAGAACTGGCTATCGACAAATTTTCTGACGCAAGTGAAATAATTTGGAGATGCAACCTCTGTCATGGGAATGTTTTTCTTTCCTGGAAGCTGATTTGATTCTTATTTTTAATCTACCCGTGAAATAAAATTGTGTGCCCAACACATTTAATTCCCTCCTTCAGATTTCTGTTTTTTTTTTTTGTTTTTTTTACTAGTGTACAAATGAGTGAGAACTTGCAGTACTTGAAAGGCTTCTTTTTCACGGAGAGGGTGGTGGATGCTTGGAATGCCCTCCCGCGGGAGGTGGTGGAGATGAAAACGGTAACGGAATTCAAACATGCGTGGGATAAACATAAAGGAATCCTGTGCAGAAGAAAGGGATCCTCAGGAGCTTAGCCTAGAATGGGTGGCAGAGCTGGTGGTTGGGAGGCGGGGCTAGTGTGGGCAGACATATACGGTCTGTGCTGGGGCTGGTGGTTGGGAGGCGGGACTAGTGCTGGGCAGACTTATATGGTCTATGCCAGAGTCGGTGGTGGGAGGTAGGGATAGTGCTGGGCAGACATATACGGTCTGTGCTGGGGCTGGTGGTTGGGAGGCGGGACTAATGCTGGGCAGACTTATATGGTCTATGCCAGAGTCGGTGGTGGGAGGTAGCGATACTGCTGGGCAGACATATACGGTCTGTGCTGGGGCTGGTGGTTGGGAGGCGGGACTAATGCTGGGCAGACTTATACGGTCTGTGCACTGAAGAGGACAGTACAAATAAAAAAGTAGCACATATGAATTTATCTTCTTGGGCAGACTGGATGGACCGTGCAGGTCTTTTTCTGCCGTCATCTACAATCTTACTATGTTAGGTCTATTCAGTGCCTGAATGAATGGGTGAGAAGTGAGCTTTTTTTTTTTTTCTTCCCCCATTTAATCAGGCTTTGAGGAAGGTGGAGTCTGGCAAGGTAAATACAAATCATAACTAGTTCTGTGAGAAGTTTGAACTCTGGTAGGCCAGTGCACAAAGGCTTTGTGGTAGAGCCGCACGCAGATGTCGGAGTTCAGTATCTTCTACCACGAGCGAAATACCGTGGAAGGCACAAAGCGAAATACGTACAGATTTTATATATGGAAAAACCTGCAGCTAATTGGGGGGGGGGGGGGGGGGGAGAGGAATGTGCCTGACTTGTGTGCACACAGGTTTTTGCAGTAAGCACAGCGCTTGTTTGCATGCCCAAAAATGGAAGTGTTGGCACACATTGGAGCTTGTTCTTCTCAAATATGAGTCTCCTGTTAGCACATGAGATTTTTGCAAGGCTCATATTTAGGCGCAGAACAGGCCTGGAAGAGTGCTCTGCTTTTGGTTTTGCTCAGACAGGCGCATGTGTTTAATTCCATCTGTCTTTAAAGCTTGCAGGAGCCTCCTTCCACTTGTTAAAGACAAAACTGACATTTCAGTGTGAAAAATTGACAAAAAAAGATTGTCTCCTGAGAACTACCTACTCTGCCTCAACCTGGTGAAAACATTTCAAGGCCATTTCCTTTTATGAATTGCGAAAGACCACTTCATTAACATCTCTTTAAATCAATAAAGTTTGTGGCCATCTGTACTGTGCACATTAACAGCTATGCTTAAACCTTCTGAGCATTATGCACACAGTATTGTGCGTGTACACATAAGCACATAAGTAATGCCACACTGGGAAAAGACCAAGGGTCCATCGAGCCCAGCATCCTGTCCACGACAGCGGCCAATCCAGGCCAAGGGCACCTGGCAAGCTTCCCAAACGTACAAACATTCTATACATGTTATTCCTGGAATTGTGGACTTTTCCCAAGTCCATTCAGTAGCAGTTTATGGACTTGTCCTTTAGGAAACCGTCCAATCCCTTTTTAAACTCTGTTAAGCTAACCGCCTTCACCACTTTCTCCAGCAACAAATTCCAGAGTTTAATTATGCGTTGGGTGAAGAAAACATTTCTCAGATTTGTTTTAAGTTTACTACACTGTAGTTTCATCGCATTCCCCCTTATACTGGCAGTAGCTTTGGGCATTCCCCCCCCCCCCCCCCCCCCCCCGTATTAGTCCATTGCTCGTTTCGGTCCTTGACACAGTCAGCCAGTTGAGTTTTCATTTTATATGCATGAGATTTGCATGCATTGTATGCAAGTGTCTCATATTTTCATTGTGAGTATATTGAAAACCCAACTGGCTGTACCTCAAGGACTAGGTTCAGAATCACTGCTGCTCGTTAATCCGGTGATTTCTCAGTGTTTAAAAGTCAGGTTCTTGCTTCTCTTGTATGGGGAGGTTGAAACTATGGGGTAGGAGGGATAGTTGGTTCTTCAGTTGAGAGGGTTTTGTTAAAGAGCTTGTGGGGAACAATTGTGTCCAGGAATTTGTTTTCCACTTTTTTGAGGCGTTCTAGTTTTTCAGCCTTTTTTTTTCTACTGAACAACGAAGGAAAAAGGGGAAGAAAAATCTCTGGGAGGGGGAAGAAATTACTCTTGTACTTTTTTCGTTTGTAGCTTGCTTGAAACAGAGCTTTTATCTAATTCTGATAAAAGGCTCCTAGGTGTGGCAGACTCAACCTTGATTTATTTTATGATGCCTGCCTTCCTATCAGTGATGTGGGGAAAAAGCGAGGCAAGGAAAGACCTTAGTAGTCTACAATAGACAAGGCAGGAAACTGATGTGATACAGCTCAGATTTCTAGTTAGGCTAAGTAGATACACAACTAAGGAGGGGGGGGTACCGCCATCTTCCCGGTGGGCTTCTCTTCACTGCACTGCTCAGTCTGAGGCAGCATCCAATCGGATGTTCTCTTCCTCTCCCCCCCCCCCCCCCCCCCCCCATAGTGCAGTGTTTGAGCTTGTGTTTTTGTCAAAACAAACTGCCTCAGGCCCAGTAATGTCTGGGGGATTCTGGGCAACTGCACAGTGCAGAATTTGCTCAGAATTCACATGCTGCACAGAAACCAAGCTGGCAGTGGTGACTGGGCACTATTGCCTCCCCAGTACACACGCCTACATACATGTATGCTTCTCTCCTGTGACGTCCCCCACTTACCCTCCATTTCTGCTCCCTCCCCCTCCTGCCGTTTTCAGGGAAGACGGCAGAGGAGGAGAGCAGCTGCATGCAGGGCCACATCCTCCTCCTTTGGTGCTTTTAGCATGAAATTATAACTGCAGGGCTCTGTTGTAGCACAAAGTTCAAATTCTGCAGTCGGAGCTGGTACAGCAAAGCACAGTAAGCTGCTCTTTTGTACTGCAAAACAAGGGGGGGGGGGAAGAGAGGTAAGCTGGGGAGGGGGTGTCTAGGGTAGGGGGTGTGTGCCTTGGGGTATCATAGGGTGGAAAGGATGGAGTCATAAAGAAGGCACTGTTTTTCTTGTGGATTCCCAGCCAACTCAAAGGACTGGGAAGGGACCAATCTGTGGTCATTGATCATAGGAATTGAGTAGGGACATAGGGAATAATAAGAGAAGCCAAGTAATCAGGAATGCCAGTATGAAGTGCTTTATGAGCCATGATTTAGTATTTCTATGGAGTGGAGGAGTGGCCTAGTGGTTAGAGCACCGGTCTTGCAATCCAGAGGTGGCCAGTTCAAATCTCGCTGCTGCTCCTTGTGATCTTGGGCAAGTCACTTAACCCTCCATTGCCTCAGGTACAAACTTAGATTGTGAGCCCTCCTGGGACAGAGAAATATCCAGAGTACCTGAATGTAACTCACCTTGAGCTACTACTGAAAAGGTGTGAACAAAATGTAAATAAATATGTGTAAACAATGTGGATGATCACATTTCTCCCTTATTCAGCAACGTTTGGCTTGACATAAACAGGTTGTCGTGTTTTGTAAAGATTGTAGTCATTTTAGATTAAGGACTTTGACTAACCATACCCTCTCCAAAAGACATTACACGATGTGATACCCGCAAGCGAACCTTCTCCGGAGTAGCCCCCACACTCTGGAATGCACTGCCTGAGAGGCTGGGCTTAACACAAGACTATCTGTACTTCAGGAAGCAGGTGAAAGCTTGGCTCGTCAACCAGGCCTTTACTGGAAGAAGTAATTAACTCCTTAGTCTCACTCACACACACACACACACATGGAGTGACTCAGGCTGCACATATGGCATGTTTAGCCACTCCTACCCTAGGTGAGATAATATTTAACCATCTCTCTGACCATGTACAACTTTCTTCAAATCAATGACCTTACCTTCTAACTCTTCCTACTTTCTTACCCATCTATATGTTACATCTTTGCTTTACCCTTCACTATCAATTATAATGTTCTATTACATATTGTGTTGACATTGTAAGTAGTCTACTATGCCATACTTTGTATTGTTTGAATATTTTTACTGCTGTAATTGCCTATTGCTCATGTTTGATCTATTCTTACTGTACACCGCCTTGAGTGAATTCCTTCAAAAAGGCGGTAAATAAATCCAAATAAATAAATAATTCATCATGGATCATATGAGCCTGCTGTTTTGTTTAAGCTTGTCCTTCTCTCTCCCACCACATTTGCATTGTGGATTTTGTAGCCTTGCCTTTTGTAGTAACTCATCAGTCTTGTTTTCATTCTCTGTTAAAATACAGCAAGGGATCTTAACTGCAAAGTTCATGCAGTAGTTCATGGTACAAAACATTGCATGACCAAGAAACTCGGTTGGGTAGCTACAACTGGCTTTAACGTTTTTGTCCCTGGTGGCGTTTGGACATCTGCAGAAAGTTGTCTGCTGTATGATCTCTGTTCGTGTTTGAACAGTCCTGCTCAGAGTGCAGAGAGGAAACATGACATAATCGTAGCTTTCTGAGTAACAATCGACCGTAACCTATCACTAGAGACCCAAGTGAAATCCATCATAAAGAAAACGTTTTTCTCAATGTGGAAACTCAAACGCGTAAAACCATTCTTCCCAAGGGAAATATTTCGTAACCTGGTACAGTCCATGGTATTAAGCCATGCAGATTACTGTAATGGAATCTATGCGGGATGCAAGGATCAAATCATAAACTTCAGACAGCCCAAAATACAGCAGCCAGGCTTATATTTGGAAAAACACGTTCTGACAGCGCCAAACCACTCAAAGAAAAATTGCACTGGCTACCAATCAAAGAACGCATCACTTTCAAAATCTGCACGACTGTTCACAAAATTATTTATGGCGAGGCACTGGGATACATGACAGACCTCATCGACCTGCCAACCAGAAACTCCACAAAATCTGCACAATCATATCTAAACCTCCAATACCCAAGCAGCAAAGGACTCAAATTCAAATCCACCTATGCAACTAGCTTTTCCTGCCTAAGCACACAACTATGGAATGCATTGCCAAAAGCAGTAAAAACTACGCTCGACCACCTAAATTTTCAGAAAGCACTAAAGACAGACCTGTTCAAAAGAGCATACCCCACTGACCCAACATAATACCGGTCACTTGCGACACAACATAACCAAAGACTGCAACGGACATTACCTGACTCTTCTTCCCCCTTTTGCTCTCTGTTCCCCCCCCCCCCCCCCCCCCAGCTGTTTCCTACCATACACATACCTCATTATACCACAATATCACTTTGTATTCATTCATACTATGTATTTGTTCAAACCGTAATCGGCTAACACCGTTAATGGTTATATGTAAGCCACATTCAGCCTGCAAAAGGTGGGAAAATGTGGGATACAAATTTAATAACTGGTTTTCAGAATACCCACAATGAATATTCCTGAGAGATTTGCATGCACTGCCTTCACTGCATGCAAATCTATCTCATGAATATACTGAAAACCTGACTGGCTGGGGTGCCTCCAGGACCAGGTTTGAGAATCACTGCATAAACTGCTTAAAGGATGCACAAGCTATAAACTCAAACAAGAATGCAATCGTGCCCATTATAGAAAATGTCTACATCCGTAAGAAGTGATAGGAACATGATTTTTTTTCCCCCAGAAATTATAGCAACAGCTATTGAGTTTAATAGCATTATCACTAGCATACAGTGAGGGCCTTATTTGATATATATTTTTTTGTTACATTTGTACCCTGCGCTTTCCCACTTATGGCAGGCTCAATGCGGCTTACATGGGGCAATGGAGGGTTAAGTGACTTGCCCAGAGTCACAAGGAGCTGCTTGTGCCTGAAGTGGGAATCGAACTCAGTTCCCCAGGACCAAAGTCCACCACCATAACCACTAGGCCACTCCTCCACTGTTGCTACTATTTGAGATTCTACATGGAATGTTGCTATTCCACTAGAAGTCGGCCCTTGCAGATCACCAATGTGGCCGCGCAGGCTTCTGCTTCTGTGAGTCTGACGTCCTGCACATACGTGCAGGACGTCAGACTCACAGAAACAGAAGCCTGCGCAGCCTTCTACATGGAATGTTGCTAGTGGAATAGCAACATTCCATGTAGAATCTCCAATAGTAGCAACATTCCATGTAGAATCTCCAATAGTAGCAACATTCCATGTAGAATCTCCAATAGTATCTATTTTATTTTTGTTACATTTGTACCCCACGCTTTCCCACTCATGGCAGGCTCAATGTGGCTTACATGGAGCAATGGAGGGTTAAGTGACTTGCCCAGAGTCACAAGGAGCTGCCTGTGCCTGAAGTGGGAATCGAACTCAGTTCCTCAGGACTAAAGTCCACTACCCTAACCACTAGGCCACTCCTCCACAGGCAAAGAATAGTGAAAAATCTTTGAATAAGGCCCGAAATGTCTGCTTTGCGTAGCAGCATTTTAAGAATCTATTTTATTACTGTGTATATCTGACATATTTACTGCATGAAGGAAGAAATATGAAGTATTTCATATTTCCCGCGGGGGGAGGTGGAGATGAAAACGGTAACGGAATTCAAACATGCGTGGGATAAACATAAAGGAATCCTGTTCAGAAGAAATGGATCCTCAGGAGCTTAGCCAAGATTGGATAACAGAGCTGCGGAGCTGGTGGTTGGGAGGCGGGGATAGTGCTGGGCAGACTTATACGGTCTGTGCCAGAGCCAATGGTGGGAGGCGGGGATAGTTAGTGCTGGGCAGACTTGTATGGTCTGTGCCCTGAAAAAGACTACAAATCAAGGTAAGGTATACACAAAAAAGTGGCACATTTCTTGGGCAGACTGGATGGACCGTGCAGGTCTTTTTCTGCCGTCATCTACTATGTATGTTACTATGTATGTATGAAAGGTGAAATATTGCTGTTTCACTGGGCTTGTGCTGCAGTGAAACATGGACGAGAGAGAGAATATCGCTAGAAAAGAAAATGGCTAGCTGGACTGTAGTTAATGACTAGTGATTGTTTTCAATACCAGAGCAGTCATTCAGTGTTCAGGTTTTCATAAATCCTGATGCTGTGTTTAGGTGGTTCCTGCATTGTGGTTTTCTGGATAGTCTTAACCATTGCTATCAAATGGCTAAAGATTGTGGAGGGGGTGAGATGACGTCTGCAGAATTTTAGGAAGAAAATGTCTTCCGTTAGCTTCTTACATTCTTCCTTTTGTACTCAGGATTGTAAAAGCATTTTTAATTGTCCTTAAGACCCAGGTGGGAATCCCAGGGCGCAGACCAAGTTGTTAACAAGAATTTTGTTGTCTATTTAGAAGGTCTCTGGTACCAAAATGCTAATCATTTTTTTTCTAGATTTCTTCATTTATGTGAGTAGTTTCATATCAGATATGAGTTCATAATGGTTGCATCAGATTGTAGCATTGGTCAATGTATCCAGTTAGAGAACGTAAGTAACACAGAGTCTAATTCCACACAATCAACTTATTTTAGACTTCGATATTGTACAGTCAAAGAAAAGGTACCATTTAAATCTCCAAACATGGAACATACTAGGTGGAAAGTGGTACTAAGCCATTTGGACTACTGCAATGGAATCTATGCGGGATGCAAAGAACAAATCATAAACTCCAGACAGCACAAAACACAGCAGCCAGGCTTATATTTGGAAAAACAAGATTTGAAAGCGCCAAACCACTACAAGAAAAACTCCAAGATAATGTTACCTTGATTTATTAATAAAAAGTTTTTGCAAAAAAAAAAAAAAACAGTACAAGAAAAACTACACTGGCTCCCAATCAAAGAATTGCGTTCAAAATCTGCACCCTAGTTCACAAAATCTACGGAGAAGCCCCGGGATACATGACAAACCTCATAGACCTACCAACCAGAAACACACTTAGATCGACGAGAGCATACCTAAATCTCCATCACCCAAGCTGCAAATCCACCTATGTGTCCAGCTTCTCCTACATAAGTACACAACTATGGAACGCCCTACCCAAACGCCTTGAAAACAACATATGACCACCTAAACTTCCGGAAACTACTAAAAACTAACTTGTTCAAAAAGGCATACCCATCGATCCAACCTAGATGCCTCAACCCGGCGGCATAACGAAACCAAATCTAGAACTGGACATAATTTAACTCTTCCTCCTTACGATTCCCAATATGCCTATCACACATTGACCTTTGCTCTATCACTACCTCACTCTGTATTTGTTCAAACCGGTATTTGCGATCACCTCTACGGTACTATGTAAGCCACATTGAGCCTGCAAATAGGTGGGAAAATGTGGGATACAAATGTAACAAATAAAAAAGTGAAGAACTAGGAATGCTTGGATCTAGCTTAACTTTACCTTCCATAAATTAGTTACTGGAGCCTTGGGCATTTTGGTTTCTCCCATCATGCACTGCTTAGCTGTTTACTCCAGGGATGTGTGCTAGCTTGGCTTTCTTTTGTCAGCTGATAGTCATAAGATGTTTGTCGTTTTCATGCCTGGTCTGTACTCCTCAGGCTATAAATCTTTCTTTTCACTTTCTGCCTATAATTTGTGGATGAGTTTCTTAAAGTTCTGGGTTTTCCACCTTTTTGTCATAAAGCTCTTATAGAACTCACTCCCTGTAAGAATAGAGAGAGACAGATGTGTGCTGCAGAAGTACATCTTTAGTTTTAGGTGTCCTAATCCCTGTGACAATGGACCTGAAATAAGTCTTATGTGTTTGTGTTGAGGAAAATATAAAGTATTCACCTTGGTGTCATGTTTATATTTCTGGCAAACAAATGTAACAGTAATTCAGCTAGAGATGTGGCCTCGATGAATGGAAGCCACTGTTAAACACTAATGTCCTTTGTGCACTCGGATATTAAATGGCCAGTATTGCTTCTAACAAGAATTTTTGGTGCATTTCCTTAGTAAAAAGTGACCTGGCCAAATTTGTGTAATTTTCATATCCCTGACTCAGAACTAGGCTACTGCTTCTAACCCTTTCATCAAGTGCATGTAGCAGTTTACAGACTCTACCAGTCTTGAAGGTTATCAAGGGAGCTGAATGTGGACTGGAAAAAGTTTGGGATTTCCAGGAGGCCAGGTTAAATGGGGTGGGCTGCAGAATCTTCTCTGTAACCAGCATTCTCATCTTACCCAGCCCTGACCCAAAAGTGAGGTAAGTGGCTGGCCGCCTGAGCCCAGCATGACCAGTGTTCTGCTCCACTGGGGCCTCTAATGCATATTGGTTCCCTTTTCTACCCCTCCCCTCACGTTCCCAGGGGAGGGGGTCCAAAGTGATGGCATCCTGCGCTGGGAGTATTGCACATCAACTGACTCTGTCCACTGCCCTACACCAACAGCTTCTTGATAGGCTTTGTTATACTTTCATTCTCACCCCATAACTTGCTCTGATTACTCCTCCACCCACCCCCTTGTGACAAATAACTTCATGAACAACCTGAGAATATAATACATCAAACATGTCGACGAGGGTGGGAGATTGCATCTAGAGCTGTGCAGGTTCTGAGGCATGAGGAGCCACAAATGCCTTTCAACAGCTTGGCTTACCTACAGGATTCAAAATCTACCCCTGCCCTCCGCTCTTCTTGCATCTTGCCTCCATAACCCTGCCCCAATTCTCCCAGCTATTTTCTCCTTAAAGCTCCCCACTCATAAGCCAGGATGGGCCCACTGGGAGAGGGAAGGAAAAGGTTGTGGAGCCATGTTAACTTTGGCTTGCTTAGACTGGCCAACCTGCCTCTTTCCAGTCTGCAGGGAGGAAATGAATAAACGTTCTTGGCCTTTTGAGAGGCTTCCTTGATGCAGGTTGTGCTTCAGTGCTATAGAAAATATCTAATCTTTTCACACAGTTTAAAACTTTTAACGTAGGCCGGGGTACCATCGGCTCTCATCCCACCCAATCTACCCTCCCACCTGTCCTCCCTGTCAGTCCTGCTCATATGGTGACCACAACATAATGAGAATCGTTATAGGTTAGTTTATTCACTTTTAACTTAATTTGAGCCTTAACCATCCATATACATTTCAACATCATAGTAAAAAAAAAAAAAACATAGTAGATGACGACAGAAAAAGACCTGCATGGTCCATCCAGTCTGCCCAACAAGATAAACTCATATGTGCTACTTTTTGTGTATAACTGACTTTGATTTGTATCTGCCATTTTCAGGGCACAGACCGTAGAAGTCTGCCCAGCACTAGCCCCACCTCTCCCCACCGGCTCTGCCATCCAATCTCCGCTAAGCTCCTGAGGATCCATTCCCTCGGAACAGGATTCCTTTATGTTTATCCCACGCATGTTTGAATTCCGTTAGCGTTTTCCTCTCCACCACCCCCTGTCAATGCCCTTATCTGGGCAAGCCCCCACCATATTCCCAGCAGTTGCTGCCTTCAACCGTGGTTTGAGGCTAGTCGCCCACCAACCACAAATTACCCGTCTTCCCCATGCCACAGCTTTCAGCAAGTACTCATGCCATGGCACCTCAACTCCACCATGCCCATCAGGCACATCTGAGCATTTACTTTTTCCCTTAACAGCAACATTAAAACAAAATTCTTAGGCTTGAGGTTGTCACTCATAAGGGACCTGTTAACTTGTCCTTTACTCCCCCATCCAAAACAGCGCAGCCTTAAGTCACATTTTCCAGGGCCTCCTGAAATGTACTATTGGAGTACATTTATCAGACATGGATAAATTTGTCCATTTACCCTATGTGTAATAGAAATAAAATGAGAGAAATATTGTGTATTTCAGATTTTTATCTTGTGTTCTTTAATTTTTATATTTATGTATTTTATTTTAATGTGTATATATATTTAAGGTATTCAAATTGTTTTTAATAGGACCCCTGACTGAGGGACATGCCCAAAACGCAGCCCTGTCCGGTCTGAGTGAATAAAACACATCGTTTTTAAACTACTCCTGTTGCAGTTAGTCTCCTTTGGCCACCTCTTCTCCAGCTTTTGTTCATGATCTGCAGGGTGTGTTTCTTCTTTCTTTTGTTGGACTTAAACACCCTAATGAGCAGACACCTGTCAATACTGACCTCTGAATGAAAATCCTAATAGAAGTTTTGGGGATGTACTGGGAGCATCCGAAAGACTGATTCTATCTTGCTTTCAGCACCAGACTCTGCATCAAATGATGCATATTTGTCCAAGAATAAGGTTGGCTTGGGTCTTTTTTTTTTTGGGGGGGGGGGGGGGGGTGACAAAATTATTGATCATCTTGCTATTGCTGACAAATTAATGAGTTGGTATTTGACCCCCCCCCCCTAGCATTTATACCGAAATAGTAGGCGAGTGCATGTCTTTTCAAACATAGGTTGGAGAATGGACATACTATCCTCCCCAGTTCTATTTTTCCTTTCCAACTTCTTTAATTACATGCACCAAATGGGAAAACATTACATTATTACGTTACATTACATTATACTAGACTTTTATCCCGCTAATACCATTAATAGTTCAAAGCGTGTTACATAATAAAGAAGAGTTATCCAGATGTTCAGATGTTACATATGTTTGGGCCTGTCGGTGTTGGGTCTCAGTACCAAAAACCCAACACCTCGTCCATACAAATTCCCCAACTGGTTTCTTAGCACCGCTGTCCTGATAAGTACCAAAAACAACTATAAACAAGAGAAGCTTCTCACATTACCAAAGTTTATTCTTACCCAAGAACATGAAAAATAAGAAATAGAAAATGAGGAGCAGCACATAAGAAACAGGGTAGTGAGGGAACATAAACAAAAAGGGGGGAGCCATGGAAATGGTCGCATATTCCTTAGTCTATTGAGATAGACTTAAGGAAGATTTTCATCGACCCTCTCCCCTCCCCCCCCCCCCCCCCCCCCCCCCCCGCCTTTCAGACCAGGCATTTATAGGTTTCTCAGCCCAAAGTACAAAGAACTTTGTTACCATTGCCAAAAGGTACATAAAAAAATATTGCTTTTCCTTAAAAGATGCATCCTCAGGCCTTTGGTAAATAAGCACATCCTCAGTAAAAGAATCTTTATCTCTCTTCAGAAGGAGGATTCCGTTCTCACAGACCCTACCCTTGCAATATGTCATTCTCCTTTCCTGTTACAGAATCTTGTCTCTCTCTCCTCTGTCAGGTGCCCTTCACCTGGAAATTAGTTCTGCAACCTAAAAGTCTCCAATTAGCCTCCTTGAACACACTCATCCTAAACAGTGAATTGCATGACTCATTGTCTTTCAATTACCTGGCCAGAGGAAGAGAGGTGGGGTACTTGCTTGAGCTGGACACTAAATGGCCTTGTTTATTTCTTTTGTAATCCACAGAAGGAAAAAAAAAAGGGGTCTTCACACCTTACAATCTGTAGATCAAGATTAGTTCTTTATACCATAGTAACATAGTAGATGACAACAGAAAAAGACCTGCATGGTCCATCCAGTCTGCCCAACAAGATAAACTCATATGTGCTACTTTTTGTGTATACCTGACCTTGATTAGTCTGCCATTTTCACGGCACAGTCTGTCGAAGTCTGCCCAGCACTAGCCCCGCCTCCCACCACTGGCTCTGCCACCCAATCTCCGCTAAGCTTCTGAGGATCCATTCCTTCTGGTCTAAGCCTTCATAAGTGCACCTCCACCAGCACATATCAATCAGTTAATAAGTACAGTAAAGGAAAGGAAACATCAACTAAAAACGTATTTCTATATATTAACATACTTCTGAAAAAAAATAAGTCTTAAGTGATTTCCTAAAATATAATTTTCTATCATCCTAGATTCTAATGGTAAGGAATTACAAAATGATACAGCCTTATAAGAAATAGGTTTAAGAGATTGTCTACTTCTAACATTGCCCACCGACGGAAAGTACAGTAAACACTGTTCTCTTAAACGATCAGACTTACAACTGGTGGGAATGTTAACCATTTTTACAAGGTAATGGGCCTCACCGTCTAATATCCTAAATTCAAGAATCCAAATCCCGCATTCAGACTCCACCGGCAGCCAATTCATTTCTAACAAATACGATGTAACTGAATCAAATCGATCCAGAGAATGAATCAGCCTGGCTGCTGTATTTTGCATTATCTACAAACTGTGCAATGATGCTTTGGTAGAAAGAATTAAAGATTGGCCCACTGATTTCAAGGTAGAAGTGGTGAAATATTTCTTAATATATCACAGTTTTTTAAACAAGAAAAAAAAGACTTCTTAACAACTAAGTTAATACGAGATTGCATATTAAGCATATCATTTAACTCTACACCAAGTACCCTTGTTGACTTATCAAAATGAAAACAGTCTGTCCCAATATTAAATTGCAAACAACTGAAACGATGAACCAGAGACCCCAACCAAAGACATTTTGTCTCTTCCTTATTCAACTTAAGGCTATGAGCAGTGATCCAATATTCTATTATGACAAAACATTTCATAATACTTGTGTTTCAGCCAGTTTGTTTGAACAGGGCCCATGATAGAAATATTATCTGCATATATTAAAAAAGTTAAATTAGCCAAAAGAACACACAATGAATGTATTAAAACACTGAACAAAGTAGGTGACAAGGGAGAGAGCCCTGTGGAACTCCACAGGGCAACCTCCAGAAGTCTGAAAATCTCTCATTCCATTTTACTGAATAAGACCTGCTGGTAAGAAAACCTTGAAACCACTTTAATACAGATCTAGAAAAATATCAAATTTGCTCAAAGGAAGCAACAGGATTTCGTGATCCACTAGATTGAACGCACATGATTGGTCGAAAGTATGGCACATTTGCCTTGGCTCAGCAATGTTTTTCCCAAGGCAACAATTGAACCTACCACAGTTTATGTACTATAAAACCTTTGAAATCCAGATTGAGGAGAATGTAAAATATGTTTATCCAAATATTTGAAGCGGTTGCATAAGACCTTCCATTAATGTTGTTACAAGTGGTACAGAGGCTATATGTAATTACTAAAATCATTTAGATTAGATTTGGGTTTTTTGGCATAGGTTGTATATGTGTATAGTGAAGGAGCATATTTCATTAAATATGTAGGACATGCATTAAACTTGAACCCTTTCTTTTTTTTTTTTTTGTTTTGTTACATTTGTACCCCGTGCTTTCCCACTCATGGCAGGCTCAATGCGGCTTACATGGGGCAATGGAGGGTTAAGTGACTTGCCCAGAGTCACAACGAGCTGCCCTGTGCCTGAAGTGGGAATCGAACTCAGTTCCTCAGTTCCCCAGGACCAGAGTCCACCATCCTAACCACTAGGCCACTCCTCCACTGTTGCTACTATTTGAGATTCTACATGGAATGTTGCTATTCCACTAGCAACATTCCATGTAGAAGTCGGCCCTTGCAGATCACCAATGTGGCCGCGCAGGCTTCTGCTTCTGTGAGTCTGACGTCCTGCACGTACGTGCAGGACGTCAGACTCACAGAAACAGAAGCCTGCGCAGCCTTCTACATGGAATGTTGCTAGTGGAATAGCAACATTCCATGTAGAATCTCGAATAGTAGCAACATTCCATGTAGAATCTCCAATAGTATCTATTTTATTTTTGTTACATTTGTACCCCGCGCTTTCCCACTCATGGCAGGCTCAATGCGGCTTACATGGGGCAATGGAGGGTTAAGTGACTTGCCCAGAGTCACAAGGAGCTGCCCTGTGCCTGAAGTGGGAATCGAACTCAGTTGCTACTATTTGAGATTCTACATGGAGTGTTGCTATTCGACTAGAAGTCGGCCCATGCAGATCACCAATGTGGCCGCGCAGGCTTCTGCTTCTGTGAGTCTGACGTCCTGCACGTACGTGCAGGAAGTCAGACTCACAGAAACAGAAGCCTGCGCAGCCTTCTACATGGAATGTTGCTAGTGGAATAGCAACATTCCATGTAGAATCTCCAATAGTAGCAACATTCCATGTAGAATCTCCAATAGTAGCAACATTCCATGTAGAATCTCCAATAGTAGCAACATTCCATGTAGAATCTCCAATAGTAACTATTTTATTTTTGTTACATTTGTACCCTGCGCTTTCCCACTCATGGCAGGCTCAATGCGGCTTACATGGGGCAATGGAGGGTTAAGTGACTTGCCCAGAGTCACAAGGAGCTGCCTGTGCCTGAAGTGGGAATTGAACTCAGTTCCTCAGTTCCCCAGGACCAAAGTCCACCACCCTAACCACTAGGCCACTCCTCCACTGTTGCTGCTATTTGAGATTCTACATGGAATGTTGCTATTCCACTAGCAACATTCCATGTAGAAGTTGGCCCTTGCAGATCACCAATGTGGCTGCGCAGGCTTCTGCTTCTGTGAGTCTGACGTCCTGCACGTATGTGCAGGACGTCAGACTCACAGAAACAGAAGCCTGCGCAGCCTTCTACATGGAATGTTACTAGTGGAATAGCAACATTCCATGTAGAATCTCCAATAGTATCTATTTTATTTTTGTTACATTTGTACCCTGCGCTTTCCCACTCATGGCAGGCTCAATGCAGCTTACATGGGGCAATGGAGGGTTAAGTGACTTGCCCAGAGTCACAAGGAGCTGCCTGTGCCTGAAGTGGGAATTGAACTCAGTTCCTCAGTTCCTCAGGACCAAAGTCCACCACCCTAACCACTAGGCCACTCCTCCACTGTTGCTGCTATTTGAGATTCTACATGGAATGTTGCTATTCCACTAGCAACATTCCATGTAGAAGTTGGCCCTTGCAGATCACCAATGTGGCTGCGCAGGCTTCTGCTTCTGTGAGTCTGACGTCCTGCACGTATGTGCAGGACGTCAGACTCACAGAAACAGAAGCCTGCGCAGCCTTCTACATGGAATGTTACTAGTGGAATAGCAACATTCCATGTAGAATCTCCAATAGTAGCAACATTCCATGTAGAATCTCCAATAGTATCTATTTTATTTTTGTTACATTTGTACCCTGCGCTTTCCCACCCATGGCAGGCTCAATGCGGCTTACATGGGGCAATGGAGGGTTAAGTGACTTGCCCAGAGTCACAAGGAGCTGCCTGTGCCTGAAGTGGGAATCGAACTCAGTTCCTCAGGACCAAAGTCCACCACCCTAACCACTAGGCCACTCCTCCACAATCTTGCCCCAGTGTATGGAATCCTATTTCCCCAAAGCCTTTCCTCAAGCTTGCTGCCCCCCCCCCCCCCCCCCCCCCACTTCAACCACTACTCTTTGTTTTGACTTTCACAGGTGAAGGAGCTTTCTCATACCATCTGTTCTTCCTTGCTACCTCCCCCTGTACCTTCTGTTCTTGGCTCCTCATGTGCCAGAACTTGCAGTCCAGGAGTGTAAGCATTAGCTTAGTTAAACCTCCAGCACACATCGGAGAGAACTCGGATGCCCCTCTTACACTGGGAACACCTGCCCCCTTCATAGCTCCTCTTTCTGCTGCATGACCTTTGGCCACCTACATTACCAAAGATTAATATGTTGTAAAAATAACATGGCAGTAATATGCACCTAAGGCACAAGACAAAATGTAAATAAAGATCACATAAAAGGGAAAGTGACTAGTACAACATGCAAACTTGTTGTTGATGTAAAGACATCAGGGAAGTACAAGGGATGGGAAGGTAAGCCATAGCTCCAGT
Source organism: Microcaecilia unicolor (assembly GCF_901765095.1). Taxonomy (NCBI): domain Eukaryota; kingdom Metazoa; phylum Chordata; class Amphibia; order Gymnophiona; family Siphonopidae; genus Microcaecilia; species Microcaecilia unicolor. The sequence continues at coordinate 193,695,859 of NC_044041.1, forward strand.
AGCCAAGAAAGTCAGAGCTAAAATATCCAGGCTTTAACCTGGTCTTAAATTTTTGATAGCTTTCCATAAATATATAGTGCTGTAGGCAGCAAATTCCAGAGGGGGAGGGAGCCAGTGCAGAGAAGCAAACCTGAGTAAAATCTAGACAAAAGGAGTAAAGGGTCATGGATTTGATATCCTGCCTTTCTGTGGTACAACCAAAGCAGCTTGAATATATTATATACAGGCGCTTTCTCCTGTCCCTAGTGTGCTCACAAGCCAAGAGGGGTAAGTGACTTGCTCAGGGTCCACAAGAAGCTGCACTAGGAATTGAACTAAAGAGTTGCATGGGGACAGAAATTTCATCCGTCCCTGCTGGAATCTCCTCCATCCCTGTCCATTCCCTGTGCTAAAATAACTCAGCAGTAGCCCATTTTGATAACATCCACCCTCAGTGCTTATGGGGATATCAATGCTATCAATCATATCCATTAATTTTTTTAGTGATATTATAATTTCCATGGCACAAGGAAAGGATCGGTAAGCTGGCCTGGCACAACATTTCTGTGGCAATCTCACAGGACTTGTGTCCATCCCTGAGGGAGTCTCATGGACCTGGAGGGGGATCCCTTTGAGAGTCCCACAGGAACTGTGGGATTCCCGCTAACCCAGTGGCATACCAAGGGGGGGGCGGTCCGCCCCGGGTGCACGCCACTGGGGGATGCCGCGGCGCGCGCCTGTCGGCTCCGAGTTCACTAACTTCGCTCGTTCGCTGCAGCTCCCTCTGCCCCGGAACAGGTTACTTCCTGTTCCGGGGCAGAGGGAGCTGCAGCGAACGAGTGAAGTTAGTGAACTCGGAGCCGACAGGCACGTGCCACGGCACCCCCCCCCCCAGCGGCGTGCACCCAGGGGGGGTGTCATTTTGCTGGGGGGGGGGCGCATCGGCGATCCGCCCCGGGTGTCATCCAGGCTAGGAACATCACTGCGCTAACCCCATTCCCGTGCAGCTCTCTAAATTGAACCTCCTCTTTCCAGCTTTTCTACCACCCTCCCCTTTGGTCTTAGCCGTCTCATTGTATTCTTCCCCCCACCTCTTGCCTCTGTCTTCCCTTTTAATTGTCACATTTGGTTCCCCAGGTATGCTTTTGAAATGTGTATCCCTTTATTTATTTTTTTAGTTTAAGCAAAGGTCTCTTGAATCCCTGATCAGTTGTTAGTGGGGCTTGATCTCCGTATCCTGACATGCTTGATGAGGGGGGAAGGGGGGGGTTTCATGTCAACTAGTGCTGTGCCACTGAACTGCCTCTGCTCCTCCCTGCCTGCCTCTTCGGGTTTCTTCTGACGGTCACCAATGCCATACAGTTGTAAGGCCGCCAGCAAGCTTGCAGTTCTGTGGAGAAGTTTCTTCACCGAACATGTATTCCTCCCATGTGGTCTTGCATCCGTTCTCTCCCCGTATGCTCAGTACCTGCTGCCCGTGCTGGTCTTCAAATAAAGCTCATCGTTTCCCCCTCACCATTCTGCCCCCAGACCCCCACATAGAATCCTAATGTCCCTGTGCCATGATACTGCTGGCTGTAGTGGATGCATATGTGGCCCTGGCTCTTAATTCTGTCCTACTGCAGAAATAATGGAGATGTGTGGTTGACTCTGGATTGAGAATGCGGAATTTTAAAAAGGTCATTTCCCTTCTCATTTTCTCACAGGAAAACTGTTGGAACAGGTTCTTCCTTCCTCAGTCTCTAGCCCGTCATACCCTATGTATGAACAGAGCAAGGCTGAGTGAAACTAAAAAGCTGCATATCTTTAAAACTGAGTTATGTGTTAGAATAGCAATTGTTTTTACTCACTGAAATTTAAGACACATTAAGGAGCCCAAATGTGTGCTAGTCTTTGATTGTATCATCCCCTGAATGTGCTCTCCAAACACTTAATACCAAAACTTATAACCCACGCTGGCCTTTCAGTTCAGAGCAGTTTACAGAATAAGACTCTGGTCGATACCCAGGAATTACAAAAAATTGTAAAACCTTCCCTATAATGTTACTAGCTTTGAGCTCATTACAGTTTACAAAGAACACTTAATCCTGATTCATCCATCTATGCTGAATTTAATACATATTTCCTAAATAAAAATGCTTGTATATTGTGACAAAATTCCATATAGGAGCCAGATGATCTAATTATGGCTGAAATTCCTTTCCTCAATCTAGCTGCCTGTAAAGATAGCAGGTATTTACAGGAGCTTATGTAGATTGGGAAAAATTGATAGGGTGTATGTTAACTGCTGCATGGTTGCTGTATCGCTCACTTTTTTGTGCATGAATATGGAACTATACCCCAAACAATACTATACAAACAATATATTGTAATTGATTAATAACCGGGTTGGCGATTGATTTCTCGGTTTAATGTGAGCTACATTGAGCCTGCAAACATGTGGGAACATGTGGGGTATAAATGTGACAAAATAAATAAATAATAAAATATATTGTGGTAAACAGAGAGTGTAGAAGAACAAGTTGAAAGGAGGGAAAAGGGAACGGAAAATGAGAACTACATAAGGAAGGCTTTTCTTTTAGATTTGCCAGTCCATATAGATAAATAAGCATCAAACACAGCACAGCCCCACCAATCAGCCTTCATATAGAAAAAAGGAGAGGACCATGCTACAAAGTGGACACCACATGATAAGAATACAACTGCATCAGTTCGACTAATTTTTATTATAGGCCCAAAAGTGTAGTCATAAATATTCTTTTTTTTTCAACATTTTCAAAAATTAACGCTGATACTGCATCCTCTCCACTGACTTAAGAGGTTCACATTGGTGTGGCATGTTTTGTTCAGGCTGCTTCTGTGACCTCACCAGCTTGGTGGATGTTTTGTTTCCTGAGTGGAGTATTTGTTAAACATGCATTTGCTGATCTTGCCTGGGTGGGGAGCACAGGAGGCAGCATGGAGGCTTCATTTCAGAAGACAAGATATTTTTATTTTTGGAAGTTACTTATTTTCTTCTTTTGATTTTTCTAACAAAATCCACCCCCGTGCGATTACCTGAACATTTGGAAGTTGCTGATTTAAAAGATGGTGAGTGAGCCTTTTTCCTTTCCCAGACTTGGCTGAATCTTGAAGGCTTTGGGACATGTTAAATCAGAGGTTCTGATTTTGGCTGAAGCTTAATATAAGGTGTAGCCTCTGCCAGATAGTCTTTGCTTCCTAATAAGTTAGCAAATACAATTTTGACCAACTTGCATTATTAAAGCTGGACATCTAATTTTTTTATGCATGTTTGGTTATATGGGCGGGTTCTACTGTGTGTCACGGTCACTTAAGCCTAAGCTGTACCAGGTACTTACTAATGGACTCTACAGAGTATTTGCACAGTGTGGGTTCTTGTTTACTAACCATCCCGATCCCTGTAGTCTGAAGTTGATTAACTAGTTTCTTTACAAAAAGGGAAGGGGCTGAGAAATCGGTGAGAAACCCTTTCATTGTTGGCTGCTAACTTTTGGCAGAATTCCGTTCCTAGAGATCAGGTCTATCTTTGACTACAGCAAACAAGACTTGAGCTTATTGTACCCTGCCACCCTTCCCTCACATTCATTCAAGCAAATTACATTTGGAGTTCTATATACATCCTCCTACAAACTCAAATGCTGAGATCCAGCTTGAAGAAATTGTTAGCTCAATGTAGTGATTGTAGACTCAGAATTGTGGAGACCTTGGGAGTTGCGGGGGGGGGGGAGGGGGGGACTTCTTAGACCGTTAAAGGCTGCAGAAACAATCCAGTTGTTACAGTAGCAACACCTAATGGCTCAGGAAGAAGCTTTGGTGCATAGCCCCAGCTGAGGACTATTTCTACAGTGGGTGGGCTAAGGAGTTGAGGGGAAATAAATGAGAAGAAGAAATACCCAGTTACTTGCAAATGGAAATTTCAGGTCTTAGATCCAAGTCCCGGTTCAGGTTTGAGCAGGAAGAGACTCCCGTGTCAAATTAGATCTCGGAAATAGTTGATAACACTGAAGCAATGTAAATGCGACGACATCCAGATGAACTAGCTCCTTGCTTTAAGGTGCACAGGAGGCTTGAAGGTAGTTCTTCCTCAATTCTGTGCACTGTCTCCTGAAGTCATCTCAAGAGATTTGACGATCATGGATGTTAACAGATGACCACTTGGGCCTATCTGGTTTGTCTTTTTAGGGCGATTCTTGTATGAATTATTGGAAAAGAATTTTGGCTTTCTAGATGTATTCAACTAGGCATTTGAAGAAAGCAAAACAAGATAGCTTAAAATATGTGGAAGTCTGAGCTTCTCGTGGCTTGTTCCCTTAATCTTTTGACCTTTTGCCTGAGTCGAAGCCTGCTCTTTCAGCTGTTCTATAGTAATCTTGGGAAATCACCAGGATTAAGGTCCATTTGCAGCTTGTTACAAAAACCTTAATCTGTTGCATTCAAGCTTAATGGAACACTGTAGTTATCTAGCCAAATCCATATTTCAATCCACACTTAAGGTTTGACATTTGTCTCAGCTGCTGAGCAGTACTAAGTCAGCATGTGCTGTGAGTTACTGATGGGGGAGAATGAGGACATAAGGTACTAAGTAAAAAGTACTGCCAGACTAGCATCCAACCTTCACATATTTTACTGTCTCTCTAGTACCCTCTTAAAAACTCACCTTGGTATTTACCTGAATGAAGACATGCCTGAAGGTTCACCGACATCCACAACCAGCTATTTGTATTTATTCAGAACATTTATACCCCGCTTTATACCACTTAAAGCATCCTCAAAGCGGCTTACAATGAACCGAGGAAACAATTACAGTAGAGAGGGTAGAAGGATCAGAGGAAGAAGGGAAAATGCACTGAAAGGCTTTGGCCAGATCAGAGGAGATACAAGTACAATGAAATCAGAAATTGATTAGATAGAAACAAAGAAACAGAGAAAAATAGACAATAAGGAAAAGTGAAAAAAGTCCAAAATGGTCCATAAATATGTTGGTAGGAAGAACGTCAGGTGATATGTTGAGGCCGAGGTGTAGGCTGAACCCCTTTTTGCTGCCTGTAGCTACATAAATCTTTCCTTCTTTTTTTTTTCTCTTTCAGATTGTAATTGGCTTTCTCTTCTCTATTTTAAATTGTCTTAAATCCTGTACACCACTTTATCTTTTGAGGAAAAACAATCTATTAAATAAAAGAAACATAAAACCACCGTGTGAAAGCGCTGCAGACAGCAGAAGATCGATCTGCTGCTGCCTGCAGCGCTTTCACACGGTGGTGAAAGGCGCTCTCGTGTCAGTGCAGGGGGCCCGGCACGGAGGGGGGCGGGAGTGGCGGCGGCAATGTCGGGGAGGGGGGTGGAGGTTGGTGCTTCGGCGATCTCTGCGACCTCCCATTACGTTCGGCCTGTTCTGTACTCGCCGCCCCTCGCCCCGCCTCTGACTACTCCTTTCTGGTTCTGGAGCTGGTGGAGGCGGGGCTTGGACTTTTTCTCTCTCAACATTCGGGCTCTACTGCGCGTTTGCGGGTGAGTCGGTCACTTGTCATTTATATAGTTAGATCTTGTTTGACTCAGTTCATAAGATGTAGGTTTGTATTCATATTTGTTTTTTACACACCATTTGTTGTTTGTTTTCTTTACCATTGTTTATTTGGTATTTTTCTCCTATTTTCTCTTGGCTTTACATTTTTTTTAAGACCTTATGACTCCTGAAGCAGGTATTCTTTGCTAAAACAGTTTATTATTATTATTTGTAGCATTTGTATCCCACATTTTCCCACCAATTTTCAGGCTCAATGTGGCTTGCATTTGCCGTAATGGCGGTTGCCATTTCCGGGTAACAGAATTACAAATGGTATTGCATTAAGGTGCACAAATACATGGTAACATACATGGAGCATTATATATATATATATGAGTTGAGCCAACTGTTTTTGGAATAGTGCATTAATATTACCCTCCTTTTGCATTTACTGTTTTTTTAATTTTTATTTTTTATCATGACACATTTTTTGGTTGCCCTAAGAAACGTTTGTGTGTTACCTTCAACCTCTGGTAGTCTTGTCCATCCATTTTGGAAGGTCTTGTGCGCTACCCCTACTTCTGCTTCCGTTTTATTAACGTGAGGTTAGCAAACGAGAAGAGGCGACTGCAGAATGCATTAAAGCATTTTGTGATATTTTTCTTTGTTGGCACACAATAACTTGCATGTTATTTTATTCTCATCAAAAAAACTTTTTTTTTTTTTTTTTTTGGAGGGACATAGCATGGGCAGAAAGTGGGCTTTCCTGCATTATCCAGCTAGCGTGTTACGATTACCATGTGCTAATTGGATAACGCAGAGTTAAGAGGCAGAGAAGAAAGAATTGGGGGGGGGGGTGCACACTGATTAAGGAGGTTTTTCCTCTCCTCTTTTGAGTCGGGTCTCAGTAAGACAGAGAAACCCGTGTGTTGGCCAGGGGTGATTGTGGGTGGTTTGGTTCAGTGAAACCATGGTTAAATGTCTAAACTAAAGTGGAAGTGAGTGCAATAAAATGATGCCGCATTCTTTCCCACAGCTGACTCAAAACTGACCCCCCCCCCACCCCCCCTGCTCTTGTATGGTGTAAGAATTCATGTCTCTTCCCTTAAAGCTGTAGCACTTGAACAAAAGATCTGTTGTTGGGTTTTTTTTACTCTGTAGCTCCAACTCAGTTTTTTTATTACGTTTTTGAAATTGACATTATAAAATAAAATACAGGAACATAATCCATCTTGAACATTGCTTGATTATTTTGTTTGTTTTTATATCTAGCCCACATAAGAGAACAGCAGGGTCAACATATAAGAAAGTAATTAAAAAAAAAATCAAATAAGCACAAACTTCTAATACAGAGGTTCTCAACCTGGTCCTTGGGACACACACAGCCAATCAGGTTTTCAGGATACCCACAATGAATATGCATGAGAGAGATTTGAATACCCTCTCTGCATTGTATGCAAACCTATCTTATGCATATTCATTGTGGGTATCCTTGAAAACCTGACTGGGTTGAGAGCCCCTAATACAAACACTAGATTGTCACCTTTACAGCACCTTGAGTTGAGGGGAGGAACAGAAATGGGAAAAGCAGAAATTGCATCTGTGATTAACCATATCAGCCAGAAACTTATAATTATAATGGGTCAGAGAAAACTCCTGCATCTGGTGGTGAACTAAACCCCCTGGACATACTTGTTCATAGGACCATGTACATAAGGAGATGATGTAGTGAGAGCCTTGGTCGTTACCCTTACTTCTCCCCATCCGCTGAGAAAAGGGTTTTTAAAAAAAAAATCATCCTGTACCCTTTAGAGCAAGCAAATCAATGCCTCCAAGGAAGCAATTTGTCAGTCCCCTGCTGCTGTTCTGGGGACTCCTAAGGTGCGGGCACAAAAGTACCACAGCAGGCAGACTAGGTAACCAGTAACCATGCCTCTGATGACATCACTTCCTGCACCTCATCAGAGGGTGCCTTTTACCTAGGAAAGGTAGTTCTGTATTGCAGTCCCATTTATCCCACTGAACACTGAATTCCAGATCTTCTCTTTCAAATGAGATTCATAGTATAATGGTAAATTTCACTGTACTCTCCTAATTATGTGGCGTTTTCATATATACTCCTGAAGTTGCTGAAAGCTTTCACAGTGGACTACATTGTAGTAGCAACTACTGACTCAAGTGCCTTGAACCCAGCAACACAATAAACCCAAAGCTGTAATGAGTACTGAATAACTTTTCTTCTATACGATTCTCCTAAAGTGTCTGTAACACATGAACCTCTTTGATTATAACATCACCTTGTATTTGTTTCATCATCGAAGGCGACTAACGCCTCATGGTACAATGTAAGCCACATTGAGCCTGCAAATAGGTGGGAAAATGTGGGGTACAAATGTAACAAATAAAATAAATGTGGGGGGGGGGGGGGGATGCTGTGAAAGCTTTCTCTCCCACAATATGAAAGAGCAATTAAATTGCAGTGCACTGCTGTGAGGTAAACCCTAGTAAACAACTGCATTTACCTTATCCTCAATCTCCTCCTCCTGAATTATTGTCATACAATGAGGCATATTTTCACAGCACTTAGCCTTCCAAAGTTCCATAGAAACCTATGGAACTTTAGAAGGCTAAGTGCTTTGAAAATGAGCCCCATAGTAACATAGTAGATGACGGCAGAAAAAGACCTGCACGGTCCATCCAGTCTGCCCAACAAGATAAACTCATATACGCTACTTTTTGTGTATACCTTACCTTGATTTGTACCTGTCTTTTTCATGGCACAGACCGTATAAGTCTGCCCAGCACTAGCCCCGCCTCTGCCATCCAATCTCCGCTAAGCTCCTGAGGATCCCTTCCTTCCGAACAGGATTCCTTTATGTTTATCCCACGCATGTTTGAATTCTGTTACCGTTTTCATCTCCACCACCTCCCGCGGGAGGTGCCTGGTACTAGCACAGGACTTGAGCCACTCCCAGACAGGAGGAGCTTTCCAAAGCTTTAAACATCCAATATATCTGCAGGGTTGAAATGAAATAAAATCAAAGGCAGTCTTAATTTTTACATGCCATGCCAAATGAATTATTTTACAAAAATCGTGCTAATCTATACCCATTGCCTTACATCAAGATAGCTAAGGAAAAATGAGATGAAAGGAGCATATACTGCTAGTATTTCACTCCTGCTGCAGAGCAATCAAATGCAGGAAACTGTAGCTGTAGAGGGCTAATTTTAGAACATATTCACAATATGTTCATCCTTTGCAAAGCAGACTTCTTATTGTAGACTCTTGTGGCCTGTGAACATTAAACTGACTGGTCTGGTATGAGTTTCAGCTAAAGCTGGGTAGATTTCTTTGGCTTCTGCTTGACTAAGTTGCTGTTTTGTTTTAGTATGCTCACTGTAGGGAAGAAACCCAAAGATGAGTCATATGTTTGTCATATTAAGCTGTAGTGTGCTTTTGGATCCTATGTAGATTAAAGGTTCTATAGAAATTTGAATTGGGTATTTATCATAACAGAGGCCATGCGCTTAAGGGACTGAGCTCTCACAGAATTAATGTAAAGAAGCTGCTGAACAGGAAAGCAGTGTTGTAAAAGGAGTTATTTTATATGCATCCTTACTGTCCTCCCTGTTCAGTGCTCCAGTGCACAATCCCCCCCCCCCCCCCCTCTTGTCTGTGCTACCTTCTGCTTGAAGCAGCCATCTGCAGTGTCCTTGAGGAGGACAGGATGATGTGAGCATGCTTCACTTCCCATGTATTAATCCTGTATTTCCATTAAGTAGCTTTCCACTATTCCAGAACCTGTGGGATAGTTGTGTCCATCAGCCAGCAGATGGAGAGATACAGAACTGAGAGCCGAGTTGAGACATCTGTTGGCATCCAGTCCATCTCCACAGTATTTTCTATCTCCAGCAGGTGGATGGACACACTTTTCAGCCTCTGGTTCTGAGTGATTTGCGCCTGGTCCAGTTGGCCACACTTCTTGTTTTTACGGTGCTTTGTGTATTTGTGGCTCATGGGCATATGGTTTCCATGAGGCGGTTTCACCCGAGCCCAATGGGGTGATGGTGCAACTATTACTTAACGCAGCTAATGAAGATGAGACCAACTTTTCTTGGTAAATAAAGTTGTTCCTAGTGCAACATGCAAATGGCTGTTAGGGATTAACCTACTGGGAATAATAGTTCAAGTGAAAGAAAATTCAAAACAGAAATTGCTTGGTAGGCAGGAAGTTTCCCCATATTGTTAGATCAGGATCAGCTGAACCCTTAGGCAATACTTAATGGTTCTCTATGGGGGCAGCTTCAGTCCAGAACAAAATATATCCTGATAGTCATACAAATTAAAAAATAAAATAAAATCAGTATGTATTTTCTCCTATAAGGAGAGGATACAGATTTTTTTTTCCTGTAGTCTTTCGTTGCCTTGTTTGAATTTTGATATGTTTCTCTCTTCTCTTTAGTATTTTATATTGTAAACTGCTTTGACCATTTTGTAAAGGTTGTCTATCAAAACTGAATAAACCATAAACCAAATAGCCCACTCACCCGGCGTATGGGCTCAGGGAGTTTGTTCCAAGCATGGGGTGAGGCCTAATTACATTTCATTTTTCTAAAACAGGAGAATTAAACCTGTTTTAAAAAAATTTTTGTTCATCACATAAGAAAAATCATGAGATCATAAACTCTGTTTTTTTTTCATCCTATTTGCAATGAATAGAAATAAAACAAAATACCTTTTTTATTTTTCAATACATTTTTAAATTAGCTTTTGAAGACAATACTTTCTTCAGATCAAAAATGATAGTATTATTTTTATATTGTAAACTGCTTTGACCATTTTGTAAAGGTTGTCTATCAAAACTGAATAAACCATAAACCAAATAGCCCACTCACCTGGGTAAATGACTTATAGAAATACCCCCCCAGTGTGTTGTAATAGGATTGTTGTAGGATAGCCATGATTATAGAGCCCAGTTGTAAAAAATTGAAGAGGGGGGATGATGGCCTAAGACCTGAAAATTGCATAAAGTTCAAGGTTCATCTAGAGAGTCAAATACACTGGCTCTGCATTAGATTCTAGGCAGCTTTAGGCTAAGATCCATATGTAAGGTTGAACTTTTAAGCTGCAGAGCTGTGGAGTTGGTGCTCCAACTCTGACACCTATTGATATTAGGCTCTAAATTCTTTGTTCTGGATCTAAAGTACTGGTAAATATTTTAGATCAGGACAAAGAAATAAAATGAAATTTGCCATATATATATTTTTATTTTGAATCTGGAGTTGGTACATTTTTACAGTCTGACTCCACTTAAAATTGCTTGACTCAGCCCTGTTAAGCAGTGGCCTTTTGGCAGAGATTGAAAATCTATAATTGGGGCTTTTTTTGAGGGGGGGGGGGTACTTGGGGGTACTGAGTACCGGCACCTTTTCCATGTCTGCTAAAATTGACCCACAGTCCCCAAGTTTTAATGAAAAAGCTCAGCTCTATACACTAATTCTGCCTTGTTATAGATCTGTGACTGGTTGCTGGGCGCCTGGCTATTGTGGGGTGGGTCCTTCAGTGATCACCACACCCCAGAAGGGTGGTCTGGCATTTGAGTACCGGCACCTTTTTTGCTAGAAAATACGCACGGTCGATAATCATTAATAAGGTTTAACGTTCTGCCACACAACCTCAATGTGGAAACTCAAAACGTGTGAAACCATTCTTTCCGAGGGAAATATTCCGTAACTTGATACAATCAATGGTATTGAGCCATGTAGACTACTGCAACGGAATCTATGCGGGCTGCAAAGAACAAATTATAAAGAAACTTCAGACCACTCAAAACACAACAGCCAGGCTTATATTTGGAAAATCACGTTTTGAAAGCACCAAACCCCTCCGAGAAAAACTGCACTGGCTCCCAATCAAAGAACGTATCGCTTTTAAAATCTGCACCCTGGTTCATAAAATTATCTACGGCACAGCCCTGGGATACATGACAGACCTCATAGACCTGCCAACCAGAAACGCAACAAGATCAGCACGAACATACCTAAATCTTCACTACCCAAGCAGCAAAGGACTCAAATAGAAATCAACGTATGCATCCAGCTTTTCCTATTTAAGCGCACAACTATGGAACGCACTGCCAAAAATAGTAAAAACAACATATGACCACCTAAATTTCCAGAAAGAGCTAAAAATAATCCTGTTCAGAAAGGCGTATCCCACCGACCCAACATAAAAGCCTGAGCACCTGCAACACAACAAAACCAAAAATCGTAATGGATACTCTCAACTTCCCTCTTCCTTCCTAAGTTCCCCTAATATACTTACCTTATATGAACCTATTCTACTACAATAACACCTGTATTTGTTCATTCCGGAACTGTTATGCCACTACGGTACTATGTAAGCCACATTGAGCCTGCAAATAGGTGGAAAAATGTGGGATACAAATGTAATACATTACAATAAAAGAATAGCCATACTGGGTGAGATCTATGGTCCATCTGGCCCAGTATCCTGCTTCCAACAGTGGCCAATCCAGGTCACAAGTATCTGGCAGAATCCCAATAGTAGCAAGATTCCATTCTACTGACCCCAGGAATAAGTAATGGCTTTCCCCATGTCTGTCCTAATAGCAGATTGTAGACTTTCCTCCAGGAACTTGTCCTAACCTTTTTTTTTTTTTTTTTTTTTTTTTTTTAAACCCAGACACACTAATTGCTGTTACCGCATCCTTACCAAAGTTCAGAGCTTTAACTACTGAGTGAAAAAATATTTCCTCCTATTTTAAAAGTATCACCATATAACTTAATTGAGAGTCCCCTGGTCTCTGTACTTTTTGAAAGAGTAAAAAAATCGATTCACGTTTACCCATTCTACTCCACTTAGGATTTTGTAGACCTCATTCATATCCCCTCTTGGCCTTCTTTTGCAAACTGAAGAGTCCTAACCTCAAGCCTTTCCTTATGAGTTCATGGCCTTTATCATTTTGGTTGCCCTCCTTTGAACCTATTCTAATTCTGTCTTTTTTTTTTTTTTGAGATACAGCGGCCAGAATTGCACACAGTACTCAAGTTGCAGTCGCACCATAGAGTGATACCACTACTACTACTATTACTTAACATTTCTAGAGCGCTACTAGGGTTACGCAGCGCTGTACAAATTAACGAATAAGGACGGCCCCTGCTCAGAAGAGCTTACAATCTAAAGGACGAAATGTCAAGTTTGGGTAGTTGAGATTTCCTGAGAAGAGGTGTAGTGATTAGGTGCCGAAGGCGACATTGAAGAGGTGGGCTTTGAGCAATGATTTGAAGGAGGGTAGGGAGGGGGCCCGGCGTATGGGCTCAGGGAGTTTGTTCCAAGCATGGGGTGAGGCCTAATTACATTTCATTTTTCTAAAACAGGAGAATTAAACCTGTTTTAAAAAATTTTTGTTCATCACATAAGAAAAATCATGAGATCATAAACTGTTTTTTTTTCATCCTATTTGCAATGAATAGAAATAAAACAAAATACCTTTTTTATTTTTCAATACATTTTTAAATTAGCTTTTGAAGACAATACTTTCTTCAGATCAAAAATGAGTTAATGACAAATATGAGAATATGGGAAAGAAAAGCATTCCAGTGACACTCATGAGGAAAGGTAGGAGTATGGGGAAAGATGAATGGGGATGATCAGAGAGTGACAGTATAATTTTATGGTTGATAATGTGACAGGAAACCAGATCTTTAACTCCTGTCTGGTGGGTGTTGAAATATTTCATCATTTTAACTTCAATGGTCATAAGAACATAAAGTAGCCGTACTGGGTCAGACCAACAGTCCGTCTAGCCCAGTATCCTGTTTTCCAAACAGTGGCCAAGCCAGGTCACAAGTACCTGGAAGAAACCCAAACCATGGCAACATTCCAAGCTACAAGCAGTTGCTTCCCCATGTGTGTGTCTCAATAGCAGACTATGTACTTTTCCTCCAGGAACTTGGCCAAAGCTTTTTATTTAAACCCAGAAACGATAACCACTGTTACCACATCCTCTGGCAAAGAGCTCCAGAGCCTAACTATTCATTGAGTGAAAAAATATTTCATCCTATTTGTTTTAAAAGTATTTCCATGTAACTTTGAGTGTCCCCTAGTCTTTGTACTTTTGGAACGAGTAAAAAATTGATTTACTTCTATTCATTCTACACCACTCAGGATTTTGTAGACCTCAATTATATCTCACCTCACCCGTCTCTTGTCCAAGCTGAAGAGACCTAACCTCTTGAGCCTTTCTTCATATGAGAGGAGTTCCATCCCCTTTATCATTTTGGTCACTCTTCTTTGAACCTTTTCTAATTCCACTATACTTTTTTTTTTGAGATATGGCGACCAGAACTGAACGCAGTACTCAAGGTGCGGTCGTACCATGGAGTGATGGAGGCATTATAATATTTTTGGTCTTATTCACCATCCCTTTCCTAATAACTTCTAGCATCCTGTTTGCTTTTTTGGCTGCCGCCGCACACTGAGCAGAAGATTTCAGCATATTATCTACAATGACACCTAGATCTTTTTCTTGAGTGCTGACCCCCCAAGGTGGACCCTAGCATCAGGTAACTATGATTCGGATTATTCTTTCCAATGTGTATCACCTTACATTTGTCCACATTAAATTTCATCTGCCATTTGGATGCCCGGTCTTCCTGCAATATTTCACAGCCTGCACTTGTTTTAACAACCTTAAAAGTTTTGTGTCATCTGCAAATGTAATCACATTACTCGTCATTCCGATTTCCATATCATTTATTTAAATAGCACCGGTCCTAGTACTGATCCCTGCGGCACTCCACTGTTTACCCTCCTTTGAGGGAAACTGATACGGTAGCTGTTAGCCCACTTTTAAAACAATCCAGAAACAGTGCCAGGCAAAATAGTGGAAACTATTGTAAAGAATAAAATTACAGAACATGTAGACAAACACGGTTTAATGGGACAGAGTCAGCATGGATTCAGCCAAGGGAGGTCTTGCCTCACCAGTTTGCTTCATTTCTTTGAAGACATGAATAAACATGTGGATAAAGTTGAGCCAGTTGATGTAGTGTATCTAGATTTTCAGAAAGATTTTGATAAAGTTCCTCATGAGAGACTCCTGAGAAAATTAGAGTCTTGGGATAGGAGGTAAGGTTTTGGTGTGAATTAGGAATTGGTTATCAGACAGAAAACAGAGGGTAGGGTTAAATGGTCATTTATCACATTCTATTTGAAAGTGTTTAATTTTGGGGAAATTCCTGAATACCTTATAGGAGCTGATCATAAGTTACCGTTCATATGTTGCATAAGAAATTGGAGCAGCAAGTCTGCATGCAGTTGAACCAGGGTGGGCTCAAGTTGTCCCTAAATGTTAACTGTGTGGCCAGCCTAGCTCGGCCTTGAAGCTTGTATCCCTCTCATTCTGAAGGCAAGGACTTGCACCACTGAGATAAGACTAAACAAATAGGCTCCATCTGCTTCTGCTGCTTGATTTGTTTCCCTTCTTCCCTTGGCACAGAAGCTAAGCAGGAAGTGGTTTTAAATCGACAGTACTAAACACTTGCATGTTTGCCTTTGAACGGAGTGCTTCTCATCCAGGCAGCACTTGAACCACGCTTCAGTACTGAGCTCAGAATTTCATTAGGACTATCATAATCACACTCCTTTTAAAGGCCTCTTACTCCAGAAACTTTGAACAATAAAATGAACATTATTATAGATTATTATCGAGATTATTGTTTTTCCCAGAGTTCCGGGTATGACTCCTAAAGTTTTCCTCAGAAATATTTCCTCAATTATTACTTTAAAAGGAGTGAAGCCTGTGAAAACTGGGATTACTTTAATCAGTGGGATCTGAATTAGACACTTAAGTATATGTATTGTTAAATAACTTCTGGCTTTTAAAGAGAGAGAATGTAATCGGATCTAATATTGGACAATAAGTATGTTTTCAGTGAAATGATTTGACTATACACCGTATTGGCCTTGAAGAAGCCAACCAGATGATCAATGTGGAATATAGACGAGTAATATCTGGGGATAATCAGGTTAATGCCACATTTCTTTTTCTGTTTACTGTTTAATTGATCTCCTTGTCTTGTTTCACTCTCCCTATTTAGTGGTCTAAGGAAGAGAATAGAATTACCTGATGATGGTCATTTGCCCAGTGTGGATGAAAGCTGCACCCATTGCTGTGGGTAGGGCCAAATTAAGCCATGCACAAACTTTGCCCACATATTTTGGGGAGGGGGGCAGTTGTGTTCAAGACTCAGGAGGTTAGGATTGCCAATGTGGCTTTTTCAAGTGTGTTACATGTAATGCCCAGAAGATAGGATGGGTAATATCTGGACATTTTTCAAAAAGTTTAAAACTTCTGCATGCAGCTCTGTAGCCAAGTTGCACAGTGACGGAAATTTTACCAGTCCCTGCTGGAATCTCCTCCATCCCCACCCGACTTGTGGTAAAATAACCCAACTTAACAGCCCAGGTTGATAACTTCCCCTCTCAGTGCTTTATGGGGATTTCATGCTATCAACCGTATGCATTAAATTTTGTGGTGGTATAATTATTTCCATGGCATGATTGGCCTGGCACTACACTTCCACAGGAACCCTGCAGGATCTGCATCCATCCCTGCGGACCCGGAGGGAATCCCCGCAGGAGACCCACCAACCCTGTTTCCATACAGCTCTGTACTCTCTAGTTCTCCCCCCCCCCCCCCCCCACCCTTCCCCATGGCATGATTGGCCTGGCACTACACTTCCACAGGAACCCTGCAGGATCTGCATCCATCCCTGCAGACCCGGAGGGAATCCCCCAGGAGACCCACCAACCCCGTTTCCATACAGCTCTATGCTCTCTAGTTCCCCCCTCCCCCCTGCCCTTCCCCATATGCCCATGAGTCCTTTGTAACTAGTAGCAGACACTAGGTAGGATCCGGTCAGGGACCGAAAGGCAGCTCTCTTCACTTACACAGCACAAGCTTTCTTTAGATCCATCTCCTTGTGAAGTTCAGCATCTGGTGTAAGTCAGAAGATAAATGAAACTCCTCTAAGAAATGCTGCAGTATTTTCCTGGGAGAGAAACAGCTCCAACAGCTGCAGTATACATAAACTGATTCATGGTAACATAGTAATTTGAGGATTTGCATCTTTCTAACTGCCTTTCCCCCTCATCTCCTCTCCTGATCACACACACACATTAATTTGTATCCCCTTTCACACACAGCATACCAGCACATACACACACACATTTACATGCAGAAGGGTTGGAATTCCATGAACCATGCTCTGCATGCTTTCCCTACTTGTATATTACTTTAAATCTGAGTGAATGTTTGAGCTTGAGAGAGAGAGAGGGGAAGATGGAAATATGTATCCAGAGACTGGCCCAGTTCCCTTGGTAACTGGAACAAAATAAAGCAGGGGAATAAAGCACTGCAGTCTTTGCACCAAGAGGCCAAGGATGGAAAATTTCTGCTCCTGTGGGAGAAGGTGTGAGACGCACACTCGATGGAGATCGAGTGTGGGTTTGGTCCTTCACAAGGAGGCAGCTGTTAATGGAGGTGAAGGGCTTGAGATAGTCCTAGCAGCTACATCATTAATGCTTTAATTGGAATATCTGCATACCAGAAGAAATAATTTGTTTGACAGTTATTCAGAAAAAAATGGCTTTGAGTTGCTGCAGAGAGTGTTGATCTGGGACTGAAATGATCATGCATCAGAGCACAAAGGCAAGATCTTTGCGATGAAATGAGCATGAATAGTTTTATCAGCATAATATTAAATATGACACAGACTTGAGTGCTTTGAGAAGGTGGTTTTCAGACCAGGTATAGTAAGGTACATCTATGTAGCACTTGTCATACAAACCAGAGTCCAGTGTGTCTTGCAACCTCCTAGCACCATCTCAACACACATGGACTTCTCTGGGGTGGTTGGCCTGGCAACACATTTCAGTGGCCTTCAAAGAATAAGTTGGGGGGGGGGGGGGGCGGAGAGAGAGAATGACTGCTGGATAAATGTAGGCCTGCAGATAGCAAATTGAATGATTCCACAGAGCAAGCAGTTGAACTCCTTGGTTGGAGCTGCTGCCGTTACACACAATCTATTAAGGATTGTTTTTAGATTCTTTATTTTTCCCGGTTTTTGCAGGTGTTTTGCTTCAATTGTACATTTGTCATAGCTTTTCTATGCATCATAATACAAATTGTAGTTACATTAATTCATAGAGACATGGGGAAATCCATTGCTTGCCCTGGGATTGGTAACATGGAATCTTGCTACTAATGTCACCTGGATTGGCCACTGTTGGAAGCAGGATGGACCATTGGTCTATCCCACTATGGCTATTTTTATGTTCATAAGTTTTAATTTGCAGACATTGAAAGAACCAGATGCACATGGACAAATGCACATCCTTAATATCTGTTCTCAGAATATGGAGGACATTCTCTTCCTGCTCCATGAGTATTTTATTTTCTCCAAGTTAGGTCAGAATTGTAGGGAACTGGCTTAATGACGGTGGTGAACGAATCAACCGTTAATCTCAGGTACGTCACCCACTCAAAGCCTGGTACTTTCTGAAGTTTTGGACTGCAAGAGCAATGTTTACAGGATACACTTAGTATTGTATAATATCTGTTTGAGTTTATAGTAAATGATGAGTAATTGACTCTAAAACTGAACTGCTAATTAAAGAATGCATTGCATGTAATGGTATGACCTTGACTGAAAGGCCACTTTTGGTTTGTCGCCTTTGAGCATCTGTCGTCATACAGCTTATATTTAAATGAGAGCATCCTGTTCCATCAAGGACATACTGATCAAAACTTGACTGATTAGTTTTTTCCTTCTCCATTCCAGGCTTCCATGTGATCCCCACAGTTTCAAATGTGGTACCTGAGAGCTGCTTGCTGATCGTGGTGGGTCTTCTTGTTGGGGGACTGATCAAAGGGGTTGGAGAAAAGCCCCCAACTCTAGAAACAAATGTGTTCTTTCTTTTTCTTCTGCCGCCCATTATTTTGGATGCTGGCTATTTCCTGCCACTCCGCCCTTTCACGGAGAATATTGGCACAATTCTTATGTTTGCTGTGGTGGGAACACTTTGGAATGCTTTCTTCCTTGGAGGACTGCTGTATGCCGTTTGCCAGATCGGTGGCACTGGCTTGAGTAATGTTGGTCTCTTGGCCAACTTGCTCTTTGGTAGCATCATTTCTGCAGTGGACCCTGTGGCAGTGTTGGCAGTGTTTGAGGAGATCCACATCAATGAGTTATTGCACATCCTGGTGTTTGGAGAGTCCCTGCTGAACGATGCTGTGACTGTGGTAAGTCCTTGACTTTACAACTCTTTGGCAGAGCTGCAGAGAGTAGGTTTTGATCCAAGAGCCTCAGCTTATAGAATTTGGGCAGGTCCCAAAAACTGCATTTTACTGGCCACAGTTGCATACCGTAGAACATTGCTTATTCATAGGGTGCTTGAGTGATGTAGCCTCAAGAGGTGTTGTGAAGCTGAATGCCTAATAGGCTGTCAGGTGAAATCAAAAGCCCCAGAAGTTAAGAAATGTGCATGCAGTTACTGAATAGGAAAGGGAGGGCATCAAAATTTGTGGATTATATACCACGATCCAAAATGGAGATAAGCCAACCCTTTTTGCAGTTGGGTAGACTAAAGCCAGAGGAAGAGAAAACCTAAGTGGAGGTTGACTGTCACAAGCACACCTTTGGAAAAATCAGCACAGAACCAGGTGGGTCTGAGATCACAAAGATCTGCCAGCTTCGTCCTCAAGGGCTTAGGTTATTGAGTCTCACTAGATTATCTGGCTTTTAATTTCTGTTACTGTCACGCTCGCTAACTTAATGGGTGTAGGATTTCATTGGTTATTACATTTCCAATTCTGCCTCCTTGGCTGTGAAGGTGATTGTTAAAACTTTCCATGATAGCCATTGCAGATCCCTAGATCCAGTCCAACAAGCTGTCACCTAGCAGTTGGCTATCATTTTACTAGTTACATAAGACGTCATATGTTTCATGGTCTTTGAAACGTGGATTACTAAGGAACGTAAGTGCCTGGTCCACTGAGTTTAGCATCTTGTTTGATAATAGCTAGTTTACCTCTTGGAAGTATCCAGGAGATGCAAAATAGTGACCGCCCTAGGGAATGATCTTCCCGTGTGCCTAATTGGTGATGAACCTGTTCTCTGAAAACTTAGCCAAATATTTTTTAAACTGTACTTTTCAACTTTACCATATTTTCTGGCATTAAGTTCCACTTTAATTGTGCATTGGCCGGAAAAAAAATCTGATACCAATTAATTTCATAATGTCCCTTAGTCTTAGTACATTTTTGAAAAAAAAAAAAAAAATATTCACTATTAACTTATCCCATGCTACTCATGACTCCTCCGTAAACCACCTAGAATAAACTGTGATCTATAAACTATTATAAATAATTTGGACACTACTCCAGCTGAGGTCTTTACAGTCACCTGTAAAGACATTGAAGTTAGTTTCTCAAGGATGTACTGAAATTTGAAAACTGGGTTTCCAGAGGGGACCTAGCAGACATGGTTGGTACTCCACTGAGCTATGGTTTTTGTTCATTGCAAAGTGACTTTGTTCATGAAGATGTTAAAAGAATCCATTTTTAACAAAGTCAAGATTTCACGAAGACTATTTAAAAATATGATTGGGTCTGAGTGCTGGTGGTGTACAGAAACAGTTGTTCATTTTTCTTTGAAACGCTCTCTCAAGAGAACCTTGTCTTTGCCGCCTCCTTCTATTCTAGGTGCTCTACCATCTGTTTGAGGAGTATGCAAGCATTGACCAGGTGACCTTTACGGACGTTGTTCTTGGATTTCTGTGCTTCTTAGTTGTGGCACTAGGTGGCGTGTTTGTGGGCGTTGCTTATGGAATCGTGGCTGCCTTCACTTCCCGCTTCACCTCGCACATCAGAGTCATCGAGCCCCTCTTTGTCTTTCTCTACAGCTACATGGCTTACTTATCAGCCGAGCTCTTCCACTTGTCGGGTATCATGGCGTGAGTATTTCCTCGAACTTTGTGGGAATTCTTGTTTGTAGATCTTAAAACTCGAAGTGGGTAAAGCAAGGGGAGTCCGAGGGGTGTATTAGCATCACTGGAGACCTGTTTGCATTCCAGTAGTATAAGAGAAATACGTTGTAAATGGAAGAGAATTGTAACTGGGTTTGTGGTTACCAAAGCAGGCGTTGCTGTTGATGCACTGTGGAAGCATTAGTAGAACTGGGAAAAATGTCATAAAACAAACCTTGTAAAACTTGAGTTTATTACACAGTTTTGGCACCTGCACAAGTTCAATTTAACTATGTGAACTATAAAGTGCAATTAGACCCTTTTGCTGTTAAAGGGAAGGGGAGGTCCTGTAACATGGTGACAGCTCTCAAGTTGCTGTAAATACTATACAAACAACTGCAAAATATTTGCATTGCTCAAAATGCACTTAATGTCTTGTAAAACACACTTTAATATACCTGCTTTGAAATTGACCAAGATTATTTTAGAACACCTGAGCCTCAAGTCACTTTTTTAGATTTTTTTTTTCGTAATATGCAAACTATAGTTGCAGCTGCTTGGCTAAAATGGTGGAGTGTTTTTGCTGCTGCTTTCTGCAGGCTCATTGCTTCAGGGGTAGTGATGCGACCGTATGTGGAGGCAAATATTTCCCACAAGTCACACACCACAATCAAATATTTCCTGAAGATGTGGAGCAGTGTGAGCGAGACCCTCATTTTCATCTTCCTTGGGGTGTCTACTGTAGCAGGACCACATGAGTGGAACTGGACGTTCGTCATCAGCACTCTGCTCTTCTGTCTCATCGCCAGGGTGTTAGGTAAGTAGGGGAGATGAATTGGTGCTCAGGGTATTAGATGAGGATGACTTGTGTTGAAAGAGAATGGCTGATCTGGATGTCAGATTAACATTTGTGTCTCGAATGGGGGTGGACAATCATGGTCTTCGAGGGCCAACAACCCAGTTGAGTTTTCAAGATTTCCACATTGAAAATGCATGAGATTAATTTGCATGTTCTGTATCCTTTGCATGCACTGTTTCCATTGTATGCAAATAGAGCTCATGCATATTCATCACGGATATATTCCTGATTGGGTTGTGGCCCTCAAGGACGATGTTTGCCCACCCCTGGTCTTGGAAGGTTCAGTTGATCATGGAGTTGACCACAGTAGAATGACCCTCACTATGCAGGAGACATGTTCATATCACTAGACCTCATCAGATGGAACCTGTCTTTAATGAGAACCAAAAATAGCTTAGTGACTAATGGCTTAGCAAAAGAGAAATGACATCTTAATTTTTTTAGTTAATGGGTTGGCCTTCATTCTGTCCTGATAAACATGAGGCACTGCTAGCTTTAGAGTAATTTATCCCACAAAAGAGCCAGAAAAGTTTAAAGTGGTTTCTCTAATACACCAGTCCACTGGAACGATTGACCACTAGTGTGTGTGTGTGTGTGCATATTTATATACAAAAAACAAGATCAGTTTAATTGGCGACCAATCTACCTCTTCTCTCCTGCTGTAGGGGTTCTGGGACTCACATGGTTTATGAACAAATTCCGTATTGTGAAACTGACAGCCAAAGATCAGTTCATCATCGCCTACGGTGGCCTACGAGGGGCCATTGCTTTCTCTCTGGGTTACCTTCTAGACAAAGACCACTTCCCTATGAGAAACATGTTCCTTACAGCCATCATTACTGTCATCTTCTTCACTGTATTTGTGCAGGTAGGTGCTGACTGCCTCCAGTTCCACTTTGCTGTTCTGACTGCCTAGGTTTGGACATGGGTTCACGGTAGCCATGAGGAAAATTGGTAGTCGCTAGAATTTTTTTCTAAAATGAGCAAGATTCAACAATGCATTTGACCACCTATATTTCATCCAGGCACCATTTGAATAAACTTGCTATAACATTTTGAAAAGTTAACTTGTAATTATGACTTTCCAGCAAGCTCAGGGTGCATTACAAAATGCAAAGATTAATAAGCAAATTATGTATTGATTTTAATAATCTACTGCGGTAAAGATGCCTGAGTCTTCATTTAAGTAACTTTAAATCAACAGCATGCTCATCAGGGGTGGCAAGGGCTGTGTTGAGAATCTGCAAAAGGTTTACCTGACCAGGGATGGGAAAATGTCTGATAACAGAAACAGCTTTAAGCTATGGGCATAGGGCGTAGCAGGAGGCATCCATGGAGAAAGATTACTACCATCTTGAGGTATTCACTGATCCTCTCTAGGAACTGAAATCAGCATGAGGAGTAGATGAAGGGGGTCAGCTTGTACCCACTACATCTTGTTAGCTTAGAGATTGGGTAATATGGAGGAGTTGCAGTATTTTATTCTGTCATCATAGGGAGACCCAGGTTGTGTGTGTGGATTTTTTTACTGGCTTCTGCAGGGGCTGTAGATGTTGGGGGTAATATGTGCATCTCCTGAAGCAGAAAGACAATTGGTGAAATGCATACATGTCCCATGGATATGGTAGAGTTGCCAGCTCATCCTATACTGAATCTTGAGCAGTTTTGCCCCCAAAGTAGTTCTGATTGTCCCATTAATTTCCCTTTAGAAAATCGGAACAACTCCATCCAACAGGGAAAACACAACTTTTGATCACTGGTTCAGTTAACCTGTGGCAATTTGACAACCCTAGAATCTGGTTTCTTGACAAGGATACATAGTAATTTATCAGAAACACCATCTAGTCAAGTTATTCTGTCGACACAACCAAGAATGTCCCAGATTCCAATGTTATCAGTTGCAAGATTTTTCTTTATCCAAGACAAGTTTGGGGGTGGTGGTTCTTTCTACTTGGTTAGAACACATACAACCTTGGTTTCCTCCAGCACCCACCTTTCCCTTTTCTTGTCCATAAGGCTTTTATGCAGTATCAAAAGTAGCCACATGATGGCAGCATTAATAAAATAGAATACTGGTCCCATGTGGCTAAAACTGCACTGGCTCCCAATCAAAGAATGTATTGCTTTCAAAATCTGCACCCTGGTTCATAAAATCATCTTCAGCGAAGCCCCGGGATACATGACATCAACTTACGCATTCAGTTTTTCCTACATAAGTACACAACTGTGGAACGCATTACCAAAAGCCTTGAAAACAACGTATGACCACCTAAACTTGGAAATCACTAAAAACCAACCTATTTAAAAAGGCATACCCTACCGATCCAACTTAAATGCCTGAACTCTGCAACACAGCGAACCCAAAGTACGTAATGGACATAACACAACTCTTCCACTCTACGATTCCCTAATGTGTCTGTTCCACATGAACCTTATCTTACCACAACATCACTTTGTATTTGTTCATACCGGAGTCAGCGAACGCATCTCCGGTACTATGTAAGCCACATTGAGCCTGCAAATAGGTGGGAAAATGTGGGATACAAATGTAAACAGACAAAAAAAACGCAACACTGGGCCTTCAAGACTGAGACAACAGGAGTGATTTATTGATAAGTGACCCGACACGGGCCGTTGTTTCGGCGTGAAACAACGCCTGCCTCAGGGGTCAGGGTTAGGTTGTAAGTGGTTTGTAATGTGTACCTGTCCAATATCTCCAAAGAAAGACTGGTAAAATCTTTGACCAAGCTCGCCTGTCTCAAAGGGCAGCCACGATGTAGAGTTTAAAAACCCCTGTAGTAATCTTGTCTTTTTACAAAAGACTACATCGTGACTGTCCTTTGAGACAGGCGAGCTTGGTCTTAAAGATTTTACCCGTCTTTCTTTGGAGATATTGGACAGGTACGCATTACAAACCACTTACAACCTAACCCTGACCCCTGAGGCAGGCGTTGTTTCACGCCGAAACACAGCCTGTGTCGGGTCACTTATCAATAAATCACTCCTGTTGTCTCAGTCTTGAAGGCCCAGTGTTGGTTTTTTTTTTTTTTTTTTGTCTATACTTTCTATGTATGCTGTTTCCCCTCTCTGTTCGGGGGATACAAATGTAACAAATGTATACTGGTGTTTAATAGGCAGCAGGTATTCTGTGTGGCTTGCAACAGACTGGCTATGTGAAAGCCTGCTTTTGTTCTATCACAGCCTGCCAGACAGACCCAGCTGCTAGCTTAAATTAGTCTGTGGTAGAATCAGTGCTTTTTTTTGTGCCGGTAAGCAACGGTACGGCGTACTGGCACCTTTTTTTGCCCTGCACTTCCTCTCAGTCCCCCAGGGGCGTGGTGTGCTGGAGCCGCAGGGCCGGTCCGACACAGTAAGCAAGGTAAGCATGGCAGGGGGGCGCCAACTTCTGGAGGGTGCCGCCGCGCTATGCTTACCGCCACTTATCTGCCCGCCCTGGTGCCCTTTTCTCCCCCTCCCCCCCAAGGATCCTTTTTCTTTTATTTTAAATTTACCTAACCTCCGTCCCAGTCCGACCGCATGGGCAGCAGCGTCACTGAAAGTGCTCCCCTCCCGAGTCCAGACGTCTCTAGCAGAAGCTTCCTGATTCGTTCATTCTCAAGGGCGGGACACTGAGAATGAACAAATAAGGAAGCTTCTGCTAGAGACGTCGGGACTCGGGAGGGGAGCGCTTTGTGACGCTGCGGCCCATGCGGTCAGACTCAGGTAAACTTAAAAGAAAAAGGATCCTTGGGGGGAGAAGAGGGCGCCAGGGCGGGCAGGCAGTTGGGCATGGGAGTGGGAGGGCAAGGGAGAGAGGACCATCTGGACATGGATGGCAGGGCTCAGGGAAAGAGGGGAATTGCTGGATAGGGATGAATGGAGGGGACAGAGGAGCATGGATGGGAGGGCAGGGCTCAGGGAGAGAGAGGAATTGCTTTATAGGGATGAATGGAGGGGGCAGGGGACAGAGGAGCATGGATGGGAGGGCAGGGCTCAGGGAGAGAGGGGAGTTGCTGGATAGGAATGAATGGAGGGGGCAGGGGACAGATGGGCATGGATGGATATGGATGGGAGGACAGGGCTCAGGGACAGAGGAGAAATTGCTGGACATAGAGGGGAGGGAAGAGAGAGAGAGATGAAATGAGGGGAAAGGAAGAGAGGAGAAAAACTGCACATGGATGGAGAAAATAGACAGAAGCTGGATCCACTGGACAGTCAAGTCTGCGGAGGACCCAGCTTTTACTTATGGATATAGGGCAAGAAATGAAGAAGAAAGGAGGAAAGTAAAGAAATAAATGGGAAAGGAAGCCCTGGAAATGAAGTTAAGAGGACAGATAGCAGCAGCAGAATCAGATACTCGGCCAGCATGATCAGAAAAACAGTCACCAGATAAAGGTAGAAAAAATCATTTTATTTTCATTTTAGTGTTTGAAATATGGCCAATTTGAGAACTTACATCTGCTGTCTTATTTTGCACTGTGTATACTGGAGCTGTAACAGCTTACAGAAATTATTTATAATGAAAAAAATCATGTTATTTTGTTCTCCTATACTAGTATAATAATTTCAGTGATGTCTGTTTATATGCGCCATAGCTGGTATAAGGGGTGTGGCTGTAGGTGTGGCTATCATAGGGGTGGAGCCATGTGGTGACCCTGCCCATGAGTACAGCACCTTTTTTTCTACAAAAAAAAGCACTGGGTAGAATCAAATAATTACTGCAGCCAGTGAGGAAGTTTTCTAAACAATGTTTCCCGTCTCCCAGTTGTCAGAAGCAGTGGAAATAGAGGAAGTGTTGCTGTAGTACACCCGAGCCATCAAAAAGTTGACACATGGGATTCTAGACAAGAGCCATAAATATATACAGTTTGGCTTACCTTACTGACCTAGTTGGTGTGGTAACCATGTTAGTCCACTTTTAAAGGTAATAGAATAGTCCAATAAAGGTTTCCCTGTTTTGTTTTGTTTCTATTACCTTACCGGCCTAGAGAGTACAAGCAGACCTAACGAGCATAAATGTCCATGTCTGAGGTGTTCATACCAAGTGCAGTGGTGTAGAGATGGTGGTATCTTTCTTCTGAGTATGACTGGGGATGGTTGTTGGGCAAGGGGGATTGAAAATTGCTATTCAGTTCATTATTTGTCTGCCTCTTTCACAGGGTATGACCATTCGGCCATTGGTTGAGCTGCTGGCTGTGAAGAAGAAGCAAGAGACCAAGCGATCAATCAACGAGGAGATTCACACACAAGTAACACTATTTCTTAACCTTCTCCGATTGTTCTCCTCTCTGTTGTCACTAGCGCTTCTCTCATTCACCACCAGCCTCTTGGCTCCTTGTACTGTCACAAGAAGTATGCTAATTTATATAGAAGAGAGAGAAAACTGGATGAAAGAAAAGGCCATAGAATGTTATTAAAGGAACGTAGGGAAAAATCCACTATTCCTGGGACAAGCAGTACAAAATGCTTTGCTCCGTGGCTCTTGTCGGGTGATTGTGACCTGGATTGGCCACTGTCGGAGTCAGGGTGCTGGGCTAGATGGACCTTTGGGTCTGTCTCAGTGTGGCGATGCTTGTCTTTTTTTTTTTTTTACAATTTCAACTTACATTTCCAAGAATAATCTTGTATAAGAAGTGTTATAGCTTCACAATTTTCAAAGAAATATTTATACACTATAATCAACAGTATTAAGTAATAACACTTAAGTCCTCATTATATGGATTCCAAGATTAAGGTGGAGAAAACAGGAAAAAAAAGAGAAAAATCTAAGCAATCTAGCATATAGCAAGGCTAGTACAAAACAATTTTCATTTAACTCCAATGAATGCGGACAGTTGACTCGGATCCATAAACACATATTTAAGGGAATTATAGTTCACAATACATTTGCATGGGAATTTTAAGTAAAAAGTTTCTCCTAGATGTAAAACAGCTGCTTTTAACAAGAGGAATTGTTTTCTCTTTCTTTGGGTGTCCCTTGCAACATCAGGGAACAATAATATTTTATGTCCCAAGAATAACTTCTTTTTGTGTCGAAAGAAAAGTCTGAAAATCCACTTCTTATCCGGTAGCAGGGCTACGGCTGCAACCAAAGTTGCTGTCGTTGTCTGCTTTGTAATTGATGTTTCAAGAAAGTCTGTTATATTCAAAGGTGATTGTTGTATTTGCGTAACTTTCTCTTTTTGTGGAATATAATAAGACTGAGTAAATGGAGGATAATTAGATTCCGGTATTTCCAGTATCTCTTTCATGTCTTGTCCAACCTATGGCCCACCAAGTGCTTTTTTTCTGGCCCTCGGAAGCTTGGCAGTTCTTGTGGGATTCCTGCTTCCACTGCGACTTGGTTCTGTAAGCATGAATAATGCAGTGGCTGAAGTCCGGGTTGATCTCGCAGTGTCTTCATGAGACCTGAATTTCTAACACTGAGTGGCTCAAGCTTGCAGAGAGCTAATGGTGTGAAAGTAGAAAATCCCATGGTTTCTTCTGCAACTGAAGCCAGGTGAGAAAAGAAACTGAGAGAAGGGGGGAAGGGCATGCTACATGAGCAAGAGAGGCTGGGTAAAGTGGGGGGGGGGGGACTGTTACATAAGTGAGAAAGATGGGGTGAAGGCTGGTTGGGGTTCATGAGCGACAGACTAGGTGAAATCTGGGTAGGGAATGACGCACCATCATATTTTGCTACTATTTCACAAAACATGCCTCAAAATACGACTGCATTGTTTTGGCCCTCCAAGTGTTAAATATAAAATGTCCCCCCCCCCCCCACCCCCAAATTTGAAAAAGGTTGGACAAGCTTGATTTAGTTGATTATATGATTTCTAACACCAAAGTATTGAGGGGATCACTGGAATGCTTGGCTCTGCTGACCCCTAGAGGCCTTTTATGGTATTGTACCTGGTGACATAGGCTATGCTTTTTTGACATTGTGACTTTCTTCGAACCTCTGCTTTCAAAGAAACCACCTATTTCTGTTTGGCTTTCAGTTTCTGGACCACCTTCTCACTGGTATTGAGGATATCTGTGGTCACTATGGCCATCACCATTGGAAGGACAAGTAAGTGTACATCATAGATTCATTCATCTATATGCCCTTTTTCACTCAAATCTCAGGTAACTTGGTGTTAAAGGAAAACTTGTCTATTACTCGAGTAAAGCAAGGTAAACAATCATTTTGCATGAGAGCCTTAATGGCGCATCCTCTTTTATTCCTGTTCTACTCTGCACAGATTTGGTATCCAGAGAATGCTGAAGAAGCTTCTAGATGCTCTTTAAATCAATAGACTTTTTACTCTGACACACTATGCTTTTGCAGTAAAAGAATCCATTTTATGCTGTAATCTGTTTTGTAAGCATTTTTGTATTGGACTAAAAATGATAAAAAAAAATAAAGCTTTTAAGT
The DNA here is from genome assembly GCF_901765095.1 of Microcaecilia unicolor. Classification (NCBI taxonomy): domain Eukaryota; kingdom Metazoa; phylum Chordata; class Amphibia; order Gymnophiona; family Siphonopidae; genus Microcaecilia; species Microcaecilia unicolor. The sequence continues at coordinate 193,724,675 of NC_044041.1, forward strand.
ATCTAGCAAATAATTGAAACAGAACTTAACAAAAAAAAAAAGGCAAGTTGTTCATTCAGCCCCTTCACAATAATGATGGGAGATGGCATGATGTCACAAAGCGAAACTGGTCTCCACCCACTCCACCCAAGGTTATTTTAATTCTCCCCACTGCAACTGCTTCCATATTGGTACTGCCAAAACAATGTAATTGATAGGGCAACAAGCTCCACCTACTGGCTTCATCCCACATAAAGGGCCAGATAAGCACATGCCTTCTGTCATTAAACCTTCTTGGTAAAGGTCATGACTGGCATTTTATTCTCTAGAGAGCTCTTTGGAGGAACTGACATGTATTAGCGGAGAATACATAAAGGTAGAATGAATAAGAGTATACATCTGCCATTAGAATCACAGAATCTGCTTGTCTCTGGTTAGCTGTAAAGCTTCTCGTGCTGTTCATTGAATTTTCTATTTCCCTGTTAAGGCTCAATCGCTTCAACAAGAAGTATGTGAAGAAGTGTTTGATTGCTGGTGAACGTTCCAATGAGCCCCAGCTTATTGCTTTCTACCACAAGATGGAGATGAAACAGGCTATTGAACTTGTGGAGAGTGGTGGGATGGGCCGAATCCCCACAGCAGTCTCCACAGTTTCCATGCAGTAAGTATCTGCGCCTCATTTTAAAAAGGAGGAATGGGGGGGTGTATGAGCAATCTGCTTCTGTAGGAAAGGGAACTGGGTAGATGCTGTTTATAGGAAGGCAGCGATGATAGAATATCATTCCAACAAACTGGACGGGACAATAGGTGATGCAAATACTTCTTGTCTCCGGGGGGTGGGGGGAGCAAAATTGCCTGGGCCTCCAAGGTCAGCACAGCACTGGGTTCTCTCTCTCGCCTACTCCTGATGGGACCTGAGTGATTGCGTCCCAACAGGAGCAGGAGAGAGAACTCCGGCGCTGGGCCCCCCTTGGAGGCTGGGGAAGACCCGGAGGTTTCTCCAGTGCTGCTCTTCTGCCCATTGCTGAGCGGCTGCTTTTCCTCTCAGGCACGCATGCTCGGTTTTGAAACCAAGCATACCCTGAGAGGAAAAGCAGGGGCAGGCAGTCAGCGCTGGAGAAAGAAGACGTCTTCTGCTGGCGGGACCTCGGGATCCCTGCCAGCCAAGGTATTTAGGCAGCGACAGCGATAGGGGGGCAGCAGCGGCCGTGACCCTGTTGGGGGGGGGGGTACACCTCTGGGCGGGGGGGTGATGGGGGGAGAGAAATATATCGAGATAGATGATTGAAGTCCTGGTTTCAACAAGAATAAAAATAAAGTCGGCAAAACCTTAAATCTCCTTTATTTTAAAGTTTTGAGAAGGGATGCCCCTCTGTTTTGAATGTGTATCGGCCATGAAGATCATTAAGATCTGAAGGGATAGGGTTATTGAGATACCTACTATGAATAAAATTTGGTATGAAGAAACAAAGAAATGCTCAATGTCATTGGCTGGACCCAAAGAATGGAATGCTCTTCCACTGCAGATTCAAACACACCCCGAGGCAATTATTATTTAAGGGCCACCTTTTTATTGGCTTTTGGTACATAAAGCTGGAACTTTGGAGGAGGTGATAGTATGTTTATGGTTGGGATAAAGGTGTTGGAATGCATGGGTATTTTGAGTGCTACATATTTTTTTATTAGTGTTTTTGTTGTAAAATGGAATAGAAATCATCAAAGTGATACTGGGTTGTGAAAATTCTGCAGTTTCATACAGTAACTTTGAGTGCTTTGTACATTCTGGGGAATCCTGCAGACAGCAGTAACTAAATTGATCCCATCAACAGGAACATCCAGCCAAAGCCCAAGGCTGTAGACCGTATTATCCCCACCCTGTCCAAAGATAAAGAGGAAGAAATCCGCAAAATCCTACGCACCAACCTGCAGAAAACCCGCCAGAGGGTGAGTACCCTTTGGAAGCTTTTATATATTGAAAGGGGGAGGGGGGAAAGGTGTGTGTGTGATCTTTGCTAGTTTTGCTTTCCTGGAATAGAAAAACTGAGTTGGAGCTGATTTAATAACAGTATTGGTATGGATCGGTAAGAGGTTGACGGTCAATGGCACAGCTTCCACTATTCCAGAACCTGTGGGATAGTTGTCCCATCAATCAGCAGATGGAGGTAGAGAACTGAAAACTGAGCTGAGACATATTTCTCTTGGCACCACTCCTCAGTTTTTCTTGTCTCCAGCAAGTGGATGGACACAATTTTCAGCCTCTGGTTCTGAGTAATTTGCTCCTGGTCAGCTGGTCCCCAGTTCAGCTTTGTAGCTGGCTTGAATCTACATCTGAAGGTCTTTAGATCCCCAAAGAAGAAAGGCGCCTTTCATCTGGTCTTAGATTTCAAAGGTCTAAACTAACTGCTGCCTCAGAGTGTCCTGCTTTTACATGGAAACACTAAGAGCAGTCATAGCCTCGGTTCAAACAGGAGAATTTCTCACTACCCTCAAGGAGGCGTACTTGCATATACCCAGATCGGAGGTTTCTACATTTTGTGTTACTGGGCCATCACGTTCAGGGCTTTGCCCTTTAGTCTTGTCACGCACCTAGAATGTTTGCCGATATTATGGTGGTGTGGTGCCGGTAGTGGCCTGCCTTTGGCACTAGGGAATTGGTTCATAGTAACATAGTAGATGACGGCAGAAAAAGACCTGCATGGTCCATCCAGTCTGCCCAACAATATCTTGACTATTTCCATTCATGCATTGTTCTGTTGGGACAGCGTGATGGCGACGGACAAAGTTGTCAGTCTTCTGCAGCTGTTGGGTGATCAGTGTCGAGACGAGCAGACTTACTCCATCACAGATGCTGGTGCATCTGGGCATTCTGTTCAACATAGCAAGGGAAAGTATCTTCCTCATGGAACGCAGGCATTCAAAGCTGGTTCAACAGAGACAGTTTCAGACTCTGGGCCTATGTCCAGGTTCTGGGTTCAGGGATGGCAGCAATGGAAGTGGTGCCACGGTCAGTGGCTCATATGCGGCTTTTATAGGAGCCTCTTCACAGCTACAGGCCTTCGGTGTCGGTTGTAACCTTCATCTTCCTTGGATGCTGGTAGCCAGGTGGAGTACGCAGTGGTGGTTGTTACCCATGAATTTGACCATCAGAGCTCCCTTTTTGATAACATGATGGGAGGTGGTGACAACGGATGCCAGCAAGCTGGGTTGAGGAGCTCATAATTTCCATCTGGCACAGAGCACCTGAATGGAACAGGAGTCTCAGTGGTAGATAAGACACTCCACACTGCCCTGAGTTCAAAGTGATTTATGTGACTTTGTTCCCTTTCTGGTGGGGGCCCCGGTCCGAGTTTTCTCTGGCAATGTGACAGCGGTGGTGTATATCAACAAGTAAGGTGGGACCCACAGCCTTTTAGTGGAAGTGGCCTCCCTCATGAGTTGGGTGGAGAAAAATCATCTTTGCTTGTCAGTAGCTCACATTGCTGGGTCCTTGAATGAGGAGGTGGACTTTTTCCTTGAACCCAGGAGAATGGGAGCTATCCAGCCAGGATTTTCAGCTGATAGTGGACTGATGGGGTTCTCCGCTTCTGGACTTGATGGCGACAAAAAGGAATGGCAAAGTGCCCAAGTTCAACCATCAGAAAGAACAGGGCTGAACACTTTACTGCAGCCCTGGCCGGAGATGCATACTGTTAGGCCGCATGTTGAAAACGGTCGCATTGCACTGGGGTTGAATAATTCTCTTAGCCACTGAGGCTGTGGTACACAAACTGATTCGACTGTTGAATGAGGATCCTCTCAGTCTTCAGCGGGTACGCTGCCTACTCGAGCAAAGTCCGGTGCTCATGGAGGATCTGTGCCCCCTTGCTCTTGTGGCTTGGCCATTGAAGGGCCTCGGTTGAGATGAAAAGGTTATTCTGATTTGGTCATTACTACCTTCAATTCAGGCTCAGAAACTTTCTACATCCATGGCGTATGTGAGGGTGTGGAGGATGTTCGAAGACTCTTCTGAGTGTGGACTTTCTCCCTTCTCTGCTTAGATCGTGCACATCCTAGCATTTCTCCAGGCAGGTCTTCAGAAAGGATTGGCGTTGGGTTACCTAAATGCTCGGGTTGCAGCTTTGGCCTGTTTCAGGAGCCAACTACAGAAAAGGTCTCTTGAGGTTCACCCAGATATTTTTGCGGTGAGCAGGCCACTTGCAGCCTCTCTTTTGTAAACCGTGTCCAGAGTGGAACCTTAATTTAGTCCTTCAGGTTCTCAGAAGTCTCCTTTTGAGCCACTCCAGAAGGCCACCTTGAAAGATCTTATGCTAAAGACAGTGTTCTTGGTGACTGTTGTGTTGGCACATAGGGTTTCAGAGTTTCAGGCTTTCCTGTCAAACCCTTTCACCATTTTTTGGAGTGGGGGTTTCCTTGCTCATGGTTCCTTCCTTTTTCTGAAAGTGGTTGAGATGAAAAACTTCCATCCTTTCACAGAGGATGAGAAGGGTCAGTATTCTTGAAGCATAGAGTCCTCATTAGATATCTGGAAATCACAAACGAGTTTTGTGAATCAGACTGTTTGCACTTTTGGTAAACAGAGGCTTGGCCTCATGGCTTCCAAGTCCACAATTTCTAGAAGGCTGAAGGAGACTATCGTGTCAGCTTATTTGCTTACTGGGAAGCAGGCTCCTCAGGCCTTGCAGGCTCATTCTATGAGGTATACAGTGATATCCTGAGCTGAGAGTACTTTACTGTCTCCAGCAGATATTTGCAAGGCAATGACATTGACGCTGCATACCTTTGCCAAGCACTACCGAGTGTACTTTGTGGCGTGCTCAGAATCCAGTTTTGGGGCTTCAGTCCTCAGGGCAGTGGTGCCAGGATCCCATCCACTCTAGGGATTGCTTTTAAACATACCACAGGTTCTGGAATAGTGGGAAGCTATGTAATAGGAGAATTTAGGTCTTAACCTGATGATTTTCTTTCGATTAGTCTTTCCCACTATTCCAGAGGCCTGCTTGAGGTTTGAGATGTTTAGTTGGTGCAAAGTAGTAGATCGAATAATGACTTGCCTTGCATGGTGCTTCCTGCATCTGTTTTCTACAAGTTGTCCAGAGATAAGAGGCTCACACGTTTGCTTATTTAGTTAGGTTAGCAAAGTGCTTAAGGTTGTTGTGTTCTGAGTTTATCCTTGCTTGCCTACATAAATACTGAGTAGTGGACTGGATGCCTGCTCAGTTTTCAGTTCTCTATCTCCATCTGCTGGCACAACTATCCCACAGGTTCTAGAATAGTGGGAAGGACTAATGGAAAGAAAATTATCAGGTAAGACCTAATTCTTTGCAGTTGATACATCTGCCTCTGAGCCTCCTTGCTGTTGGCATTAATCTGCTTCTAAAAGGTCAAACTTTATATTACCCATTTTATCTTGAGAGTTTCCACTTCAGTTTAGAGTAGAGGGCCTGGAAGTAGAATATCAGTGTGTGGTGCTTTCTTCACCATGCAAATACTTTGTTCCTGGGCTGCTTGCTCTTAGGTTTGCAGAAGTCACCTTGTGTTTTCTGTTAACTTAGAAAGTGAGAAAATGTTTTCTGAGCAATTCAGGGAAGAGATATTACTAACTTCATCTTTTCATGCCTCCCTAGTTAAAATCCTACAACCGGCACACACTGATGGCTGACCCATACGAGGAAGCCTGGAACCAGATGCTGTTACGAAGGCAGAAAGTTCACCAGCTTGAGCAAAAGGTGAAAATTAAAGGGAAAAAGTTGAAGCCAAGGGGAATACAGGTGGTAGGTTATAGCCTGACATTTCATGGGGAGGGGCATTAATTCCTGGGAGAGGTGTGAGCCCCTACATTCGAGAATACAGCTGTTCTAACAATCTCACAAATGGGATGCTCTGGATTGGGTTTATAATTTTTCCAGGTTACAATAAACTGTAAATATTAGAGGGAAGTGGAGAAGAGTGGCAGGTCTCTGAATTTTTCCTCCATAGTTTGGTTCACCCATCTGGATTACAGCTGGTGGGTTTGAGTAACAAACAGAAATTCACAATTTCTACCTCTAAAGAATTTATTCTGCATGATAAATATCCCATTTCTAAATGGCAATAGACAGTTAATGTAGCTGGCTCTGTGTTTATCACTGCACAATTAACACATCCTGGGTTCTGACTTTGCTTTGGAATTTTACTGTTTTAGATGAATAATTACCTGACTGTCCCAGTGCATAAGGTTGACTCTCCCACTTTGTCCAGAGCACGCATTGGCTCAGGTAAATATAATTTACTAATCGATGTTTCTATAGTCGTCTTCCTCTTTTTAAGTCACCCCCTCTGTATATGCAGGCCATCTTTTTGGCTACTTTGAATGGAACAAAAGGAAAACCTTATAAAGCTGTATCCCTGAAACCTCTTTATGTTGGTGGTGGAGAATCCTGCCTGAGAGCACTTTAGTCATCCCTTCATACCTATGGATTTAGACACAACTGCTCTGAGATGATACGGAAGGACCAATAGAATATAGGAATAGCCAAACCGGGTCAGACCAAAGGTCAATCTAGCCCAGTATCTTGCTTCAAACCATTGCCAATCCAGGCCACAAACACCTGGCAGAATCCCAAAGAATAGCAAGATTTCTGACCCCAGTGATTAAGTAGTGGCTTTCCCCATATCTATATTAATAGCAGATTATGGACTTTTCCTCCAGGAACTTGTCCAAACATTTTAAACCCAGATGCACTAACTGCTGTTACCGCATCTTCTGACAACGAGTTCCAACTATTTTGAGTGAAAAAAATATTTCCTCCTAATCATTTTAAAGTATTAACATGTAACTTCTTCTTGTGTCCCCTAGTCTTTGAAAGAGTAAACAATTGATTCACATTTACCCATTCTCCCGCTGAATAATAGACCTCAACTGACTTATCGTGCCAGAGAGCTTGCTCAAAGCAAAACTACAGACACCCTCTGTCAGTATTTTCTATGCTTTCAGAATTTCGGCTCCCCATACAGATGTCTGTCCATGTTTTATACATTATTCTTATTACATTAAGCAGGAAGATAGCACTGTTACAACACTAAACATAATTTAAAACAATGAAGGATATGCATTAGAACTAAGCTATTTTAGAGTGAGGATGAGTTCTGAGCTTGCTGATGTTTGAACGTAATGTTTAAAATCCATTTTGTGTGTGCTTTATTCCCATCTCTTTAGACCCATTAGAATATGAACCGAAGCCAGACTCTGGGAATTTACCTGTTATCACTATTGATCCTGCCTCACCACAGTCCCCAGATTCTGTTGATGTTGTGAATGAAGAGATGGGGAAGACTAAAGATGAAGACGACGACGAGGATGGACTTATGATGAAGGTGAAGGAACCTTCCACTCCAGGTACAGACGATGTCTTCGTCCCAGAGACAGGAGATAGTCCTAGTAACCAGCGATTGTTGCGATGCCTGAGTGACCCTGGACCAAGGCCGGAGGAGGAGGAGGAGGAGAAGCCTTTCATACCCAAAGGGCATTAGCCAGAGGTGGACTGCCCAGGGCCTACAGGGGACAGCCGTCTTGATAAATGCGTAAGGAGTTGGCATAGGACTGCTCTTTTTGGAAAAGATTTTGCTGCAGTATGAAACATAATATATGGAACTTGGGGAAATAGTTCAAAGCAAAACCGATGCTTGGGCTGAAGATGCCAGTCGCTGTTATACGTTCTGCTCCAGAATAGACGAAGTATGTTCAGGCATTTGGACAGTCAGGCTTCCAGGTTAGAGCCCCTCCAAACTCTTTGATTTTTGGGGACCTTTCTCCTTCACCATAACATGTGCAGCTTGTCTCGCTGCCTAAGGGACCAGTAACTGTCCTGTTGTAATGTTGGACATACAGGGGCCTAAAATTCACTCCTGGCTGGCAGCCAGTCGGACACAGCATAGTGGCCAGATGGAGGCGCTGTGCTGCACTTCAGAAGTGAGTGGGAGAGGAAGAAAAGAGGGTGGAGCTATAATGTACTGAAGGAGTAATTATATTGCAACAAAGGTGCTTTTTTTGTGTGTGAGACCTGTATTTTTAATTTTCTGTTGCCTTCTCTGCAGAACAGCCCACGTAGAAACTTACGTAGAAACTTTACAGAAGTAAACCAATAGCCAGCTCTATGCTGGTCCTACAGAAAGTAATATGTTGCCTCTGAGGGAGGAAATACTTCCTTTTAAAGCTCCTTGGGTTATTGACTGTTCCTCAAACTGATTGCTTCCCATTTTGCTAACCCAGCCTCGTGGCAACTGGTGTCTGCTTTTTCGGAGCATTTACCAGGTCACCAAGACACTTCCTGAAAACCTTCCTTCTCCATTGTTAGACTAAGGACTTGTAAACTTAATCTATGGCCTCTCCCCTGTATAATCAAAGCAGTGGCTAGACTCAGGGCATCTTTCCTATCCTGCTTGCTTCATGTAAAAAGAGGAATACTGGGATCCATCTTTCTGCCTTTCCTAGTGTTCGGAATGGGGGAAATATCTATCAAGCACTTTGCAAGGAAACCTGCCATAACAGATTAATGCATTCCTTTCTGGATATTGCTTCTCTGTAACCTAAACTAAGCGCCTTTATTTTCCTGGGTTTTATTTTATAACCAAAGAATAATTGTAAATACTGGGTTATTTTTTAATGTGGCATCTATTTTCTTAGACAATTTTGCTGTTGCCTTGGGGTGGAATTAAAGACATTTGTTTTTTAAGAGGTGCGACTTCCCCCCCCCCCCCCCCCCTTCCTGATGAGCTCCACACTGAAGGGAAGTTGCAGTCAGCCGGGCTGAGTAGAGGGTCGGACTGAAGAAACAAACTCCAGATGAAGGTGCAGAAGAATGCTGAATAAATTATATTTTCTGCTCTCTCTACCCCATTCTTTTTAGAAAAAGGTTTTTTTTAATTATTATTTTACTAAGCACTGTGAAGGTGGCTAAAGAACTGTATAATCGTGGAAAAATCTCACCTGGCACCATCAGTTGTTGCCTTTGTAGGGACTAAGGTTTGATTTTTATACTCAAAATGTGATTTTTTTTTTTAAGTATCAAGACACCTGGGAAACCCACTGAAAAAAATAGTCCAAACAAAGCAGGCGGGTAAAGAGATAGACTGTGACTAACACACCTATAGTGTTGTATAAAGTTGGGAAAAAGACCTCAGACGCCTGTGCTTTTTATATTCGTCTGAGGTTTTTTTCCCAACTTTATACAACACTATAGGTGTGATAGTCACAGTCTATCTCTTTACCCGCCTGCTTTGTTTGGACTGCATTAGGGTTTTTTTTTTTTGCCATTTTTCTTATACAATGAGGTACCTAGTCAATACATTTAGGGAAGAACATCCTTGTGATTCCCTTCGGTCGTCCCGGCTTGTTTTCATAATTAAAACAGATTTTGTTGAAATGATTCCGGTGAAATCTTTTTGCTAAGGTTCAGAGGAGGCGTCTTCAGCATTGTTGAAAATGTAGCTGGTGCTGGCAGTCCTTTCAGCGCTACAGGGAACAGATAATAGATGATCTAATTCCCTGCAGGACTTTTTCACATCTAGAGACTGTTTTAATGCTCCTATGGGTAGAGCGCGGAATGCATTTTATTCTGTGTTGGAAATTTGCTGGAACTTAACCACCCCTGGATTCTTCTTTACAAACAGAAAGACAACACTGTCTAAGGCTGAAATCTTTCTCTGCCTTTAAGGTCAGGGCCCAGCACTGTTGCTTGTGATACAAGTCCACTCAGACCCTGAAAGAACCTAAGGCTTTTGTGTTGCTAGGACTAACAATAATAGGTTTTTGCACACTTTCTTCTGTTTGAGGTTATTGAAGGTTAGCGAGCACATTGATTTGAAATTTCTCTGTTCCGTGCAGTTACGTAGTGTGCAGACCTTAGTGCAGTGTCCTTGAAGGAGATTTCTTTTATACACAGAAGGAAAAGCTAAAACTACCCCTGGGACTCGGCCAAAGCGAAGGTAAGCTCTTTTTCAGAGAGTGGGTGAAAAATTGTCTTTCGTTCCCTCCAGCCTTTGTTCAGGGCATGCACTGCGCTGTTTGCAGGAGTGTTGAGCAGCTTTGCCATTTTAATGTCTCCAAGGGAATTGTATAACTCCCGAGTGGCAGTGGTGACATATAACTACCTCATGGGGCCCAGGGCAGACACTAGGGAGGGAGTCCCAAAGCTCACTTGCAGGCTTTCAACTTCATATAGGTTTGGAGCCCCGTGTGACATGAGAACCCAAGGGAATTGCCCTTTTGCCCACCTTAACGCCCACCCTATATGGTATTCCAGGAAACCTGACTTTAAGTCCTATTTCCTAACCCCCTTCCACCTTCCTTTTGAAGGCATTGCTTTAGCAGTGCGCATTATGCAGACGCTGTATGGCCTTGGCACATTCTATATATGTGCGCACCCAAATTTAGGCATAGTGTGCAAATTATTTGTGCGTGTAATTTATAGAATAAGGTCAATTGTGCACACAACTCCATTTAATAATTGGTGGTAATTGGAGTTAGCCAGTTGACTTTGATCTGGTGCTAATTGGCTCCAATTAGCACTTGCTGTTCTAGAAGCTGTGTGTGCAGCCTCGAGGGTGTGGATGTGGGAGGAGCATTTGTAGGTCAGGGGCGTGGCCTTTACATGCATTTAAAGTTAGGCACAAAATCTGGAATTAATTGCTAGTATTCTGTAACGGAAGTGCTGCATGGAGCTGTTACAGGATTCGTGCATCATCCCGCTGCCTAAATTTTGCCACTCTTTCTTGAATCTACCCCATAGTGTGTGTGCAGCAAAAGCAGCACTGGTCCCCTCTTTGGGAAGAGGATGCCAGAGAGGGAATGAAGCCAGGATATCTGCCTGTGGGAAAACAGAAGGGAGGGCGAGACATCGGCAAACTTCATCGGCTATGGAGAGGAAGGGAAAGGGAGATGTAGGACTTGCATATGTGTGTATTTGCACGAAAGTATCCGACTGGGAGTGCGTGTAGAGAGCAGGTACGCAATAAGGATGATTAAGCAATACTCTAAACAATGTTCTACTCCTGCATCTGATAACCTTCTATATTATCCTGCGAAGCCACCCCACCTTCTTTTCACTTCATCTGTAAAAATTTACCTCCCTTTCAGGGTGTGGTGAGTTAGACTGAAAATCTCGCTGACCTGTAATACTGCATGACTGGTTACAGTCTGGTCTGGAGTAGTTTCTTGGTGATTTGAGGAATCATTTGCATTCTCTGGCTTTTTAAAGGTGTAGTTTCTGCTTTCAGTGTAGATCACAAAAGGGCATGAGGTGACAGAGCTGCCTCTGTACTTTTTGTCATGTTGGATCCTGATGGCTTATAAGCAAATTATGACTACTTAACACTTTGCAAGCATACTTTTCAGAAATGATTGCACACTGGGCAGTCCTTGAATAAAGCAGGCCTGGCTATCCATCTCGGAGGCGTCCCTGTAGTACAGTTTCTTTAAGAATGGAAAACCTTATGTGAAATCTGATTTACTACTGACTTTGCCCTATTAAAGACAGACCATAACGAGGACAGGCAGCAAGAGTTTTTTGTTTTTTTTAAGCATTTCAGACATTTGACACCTTGACAAGTTTCTGCTTTGTGCATCTGTAATTTATTTTGTAGCTGCTTGGATTGAGTTGTGTAACACCCCTCTCTTCCCCCCCCCCCCCCCCCCCCCCCCCCCCATATGCTGCTCAAGCTCTTTCCTTATACACGGGTATGAACATTCCAAAGGAGCGGGCTGAGAAGGGAATGACGTTTCCAGCAATGGCATAGTTTCAAGCCAGCAAAACTTACCTCGAAAGAACAAGTGTCTGATTGCACCTTGAAGCTTAGTGCTTTGAATACCGTAGCCATGACAAGATCACAGCTCCGTCCTGAGGTGACAGTAGTTCTGCATTTAGTGGGGAAATGACCATATGTAAATAAAAATAAAAAATCACGAACACCTGCCTAAAGTGTATAATGTATACAACATGTTGTATCCTAAGCAATGACATGTACAAATATCTATGTACAATAATAAAAAGGAACAAAATCTTCATTCATATTCAAATAAATTATAATTACTTTTTAGAACTAGTTTGTGTGAATCTTCTTTTTATTGTACCTGGGAACTTGGCCTGTGTAGGAGGGATGTGGTGGAAAACAGAGCAGAACAATATGTAGGGGCCCAATGCGGGCTTACCGCTTGCTATAAAAGGGAAGTACCGCTGGGCTACCACAGCAGCCTGGCGATAGTTCCCTCCCCCAGCGTGTGCCATTTCTGGTGCTGCAAAAATATTTGTTTTTTTGTAGCGCCAGTGTGTACTGAGCAGTAATTGGGCAGTGCCACATGTTGCCCAGTTACTCCTAGGTTAGCGCAGGAGCCCTTACCGCCACCTCAATGAGTGGCTGTAAGTGCTTCCCTGCCCCCCCCCCCCCCCCCCCCGAAATGGCTGCGTGGCGAGTGGTTCACTTGCTGCATGGCCATTTCTTTAAGAAAAAGGAGTGGCCTAGTGGTTAGGGTGGTGGACTTTGGTCCTGAGGAACTGAGTTCGATTCCCACTTCAGGCACAGGCAGCTCCTTGTGACTCTGGGCAAGTCACTTAACCCTCCATTGCCCCAGGTACAAATAAGTACCTGTATATAATATGTAAGCCGCATTGAGCCTGCCATGAGTGGGAAAGTGCGGGGTACAAATGTAACAAAAATAAAAGGGGGGCCTTGACATGCATCAAAAACCTTTTGCCGCAGCTTCATAAAAGGACCTCTGTAGAACGCATTACCAAAAGCCTTGAAAACTAAGTACGACCACCTAAACTTCTGGAAAAAACTAAAAACCAACCTGTTTAAAAAGGCATACCCTACCAATCCAACATAAATGCCTGATCTCTGCAACACAACAAAACTAAAGTATGTAATGGACATAACACAACTCTTCCGTTGTACGATTCCCTAATATGGCTGTGCCACATGAACTTTATCTTACCACAATATCACTTTGTATTTGTTTACACCGGAGTCTGCAAACGCCTCTCCGGTACTATGTAAGCCACATTGAGCCTACAAATAGGTGGGGAAATGTGGGATACAAATGTAACAAATAAATAATGTGGGTGACAAACATCTTGCCCATACACCGCTACAGAGTTTTTTGTTTCAAGATTTTCATATGCCAAGTATTTGTTTTTTAAATCTGGTAATCTCTTGCTGTTTTGCTAAAGCACAACAGCAATGACTGCTTAAGATGGGGTCCCTTTACACCTTTCAGCTGGCATATTTCTGAATGTTTGGTTTATCAGGTCAATTCATGAAATTCAGTATATACTTTTATCAATGCCAAGCTTCTTCAGTGGATAAATGTGGGTATTCAAGACCAAGTTAAAAAGATAATGCTGTATTGAGTGGATAGTGACTCAGTGGAAAGGAAGATGATGAATTATGTTGGGTAGCGCCTGTGCGGCGGAGACCCTTCAGTCTTGTGAGGATTTAATATTGGATAGTGAGCATGGATGGGCAGACTGGGTAGGTCATATGGTCTTTATCTGTCTTCATTGTTCTATGTTTCTAACATGCAGGAAAGAAACTGGTGTTTTTAAAAAGGCAGAATGGGGAGAGATGAGAGGGAAATCAGTGTTATTGACCAATGAGCGGTAAAAACTATATCTCTAATATATCCAGAAATGTTCTCTAATGTCTTGTTTTAAAACTATCATGTATTTCACGTATCTCTAATATATCCAGAAATGCTCTTTAATGTCTTTTGCTCTAAAATCATCATGTATTTCACCACCATGTAACCCCAAACCCTCTGTTAAACCAATTGTATGTTCTCTTCTACCTCCACCCTTGAAGAATTGTAAGCCACATTGAGCCTGCAAAGAGGTGGGATACAAATGCAATAAATAATAAAAATAAACACCCCAAAAATAGAGTTGACAATCGAGAACAGAACCTTACGGGACATCCACAGAGGTGTCACCAATGAGAGTACTGAAGAAGTGATTGGACAGCTAAAAAGAAAACACAGGTATGAATCTAAGCTTGAGACGCCAATGTAGTAGATGAGAAGCTTATAGTTGTAGAGGGACTGAAGTAACGAATAGATAAGAGAGGTAGAAGACGGCAAATTAGAGTAAAATAATCTAATCCCAAAGTAGAATAAATTGATACTTTTTTCCAGTGGTGCAGGAGTCCCTGAACTTCAAGAGAAGGGATGCATAGGTTACTCCAAATTACCAAGAAGACTGGAGAGTGAGGATCCCGCTGGAGTCTTGCCTTTTCTGTATTTTGAAATGCTATTTGTGGGGGGAGGAGGAGGATGCAGGAAACTGCAATCCCAGAGGTGTGTAAGGTGGTGTCTGTCAGCAACGTTTCTAGGACTTTGACAGATCTGATTCTGTCCTTGCTCCAGGAAGGGGGTTCTGGTCTTCCAAAGCTCATCAAAATTCATATCAATTCAATAAAAGGCATTGTTTTTCTTTTGTATTGTCGAACGGTGAACACACTATACACAACATAGTAACATAGTAGATGACGGCAGAAAAAAAAGACCTGCGCGGTCCATCCAGTCTGCCCAACAAGATAAACTCACATGTGCTACTTTTTGTGTATACTTTACCTTGATTTGTACCTGTCCTTTTCCGGGCACAGACCGTATAAGTCTGCCCAGCACTATCCCCGCCTCCCAACCACCAGCCCCGCCTCCCACCACCGGTTCTGGCACAGACCGTATAAGTCTGCCCAGCACCATCTCCGTCTCCCGCCACCGGCTTTGCCACCCAATCTCGTCTAAGCTCCTTAGGATCCATTCCTTCTGAGCAGGAGTAAGCACCTAAAATTTTCAGCTAATCGTGTGCAAGAAACTTCTATTTGTCCATCTAGGTATGTACAGGGTTCAGTCTTGCAGAGTAGCAATGGAGTTTTGGGTGGAAGGTGATTAAAAGAGGTCTGGCATATAATACATTGAGTTGGAGCATAATGTAACACAATGGGTTATGCTGCCCTTTCGGTGGCCGATTTCCACATGAGGGCAGTGCGGCTCCATAGAATGGAGAAATCTTTCTCATGGCATTTAAAGCAGTAGAGCTTTAAAGAGGCATTTATTTTATTAGGGTAAAGCAGTGGATTATAAAGTCCTGTCCTGTCTCTGACAGTGCTTATTCTGGCTCAACAGGAAGTACCCAGCAGAGGAGTGGTCTATTCCTTGTTCAGGATCAACACTTCTGGGAAGAATCAAACTTTATCTAATTTCTATGGAGCTCTTCTGTACAAGCTTTCCTAAACCACTTCAAAAACTAATTAAACAAAGCATTGTTCAGTTAATGTGAAATTTAACTGAAGGCTGAAGTTATTGCTGAAGGATGTGGGCAAGGTTTAATAGTATAGGTAGGTTTAAATCTGCTACTATTTGCATGCCCTTGTACCAGTGCTGTTCCACTTGACTCATGATTTTATAAATGGTGATACACCCCCTTCCCCCCTCCCCTTTTCAGGATTTCTCAGATGAGCCCTATAACCTGGTTGTCCTTCTCTCTAGCTTGTTTAGTTCCGTGCTGTAAGTGGTTTCTCCTTTTTTTGAATTCTTAGTATTTTCGTGAGAATTTTGACAGTACATCACTGTGTATATAAAGGAGTTAAACAGTGTGTGCAGAAAAATCCTGAGTCATATTTAGCACAGGTGGGTTTTTTTTTTTTTTTTTTTACTTCTCCACTTCAATATACAAGATAATTAGATGCATAGTGCACAGAAATAGAAAAACCTCAAATCTGGGGTAAAAATTAAATAAACTTCTGGGCTAGAGTGGAAGTAACACTGATTCTGCACTGCACTGAAAATAATTAGTTTGTGAAGCAGGAAAGTTTCTTGGCTTTTTATTGAGGTCAGGAAGCAAGGAAATAATTTTTTTTTTCTACAGTTCAGTTACATTTTGTAGCATACCCACTCCAAATAAAATCCAGTATCCTGTGAGAAGTACTAAGCCCCAGATTGCCAACTCATGTTACAGCCTCTGTTATCTAATGCAGGCTTCTTGCTTCTGATGTAGTTTTCCCTCTAGCACATTTCTCAAATTTTTGTAACCTGCCATTTAGATGTAGACTCTGTTGTCATTCTTATGTCCCACACTGGGGCCTACTTTGTAAAGGATTTCTTTTCGGCTTCAGTGTCCCAGGGTTGCCAAGAGACTGAACCGGGGCAGGGCTGCCGCCCCCCCCCCCCCCCCCCCCGGATCGCTGCCACAACTGCAATACCTTGGGTGGCGGGGATCCAGAGGCACCGCCAGCAGAGGTCTTCCTCCAGCGCTGTTTTTCCACTCTTGTCGATTGCCTGCCCCTGCGGCTGCTTTTTCTCTCAGCGCATGCTCTGTTTCAAAACCGAGCATGCGCGGCCTAAACAGAGCATGTTCGGCCTGAGAGGAAAAGCAGCCGCTTGGCAAGTAATGGGCAGAGAGTGAAGAGCAGCGCTGGAGGAAGACCTCTGCAGTATCTGCTCCTCCAGGTCCTCCCTAGCCTCTGAGGGGGGGGGGGGGGGGAGCCCAGCGCCGGAGTTTTCTCTCTTCTGCTCCTGTTGGGATGCAATTACCTGGGTCCCATCAGGAACAGGAGAGAGAGACCATGACACTGCCCTCTCTCCCTTCCCCTGTGCTGTCTGTCCTCTCTGTCCCCTCCCCCCTCGGAGTCGAGTCCTTCAGTGTTAAGTTTCCTGCTGTTCTGTGTTTGTGTTACAGAGAGAGTGAGGGCTTCTGCCCTCTCTCCCCTCCCCCCTCTGAGTCCTTCACTGTTAGAGAGCGATTTGATTTTGTGCTTTGCTGTGTTTTCCTTCACTGTGTTACAGAGAGAGCGAGGGCGGGGCAGACACTCATGGGGAAACCGGATATCTCTCCCCCTTCACACTTCCGGCTGGAGGCTTCATTTAGAACGTTGGTGGTGCCTTTTATATATAGAGATGTGAACTTATCCATTGCTTGGGTCTCTCACTATTTTTTCCCTTCCCCTCCAGTCTCCAATATTTATGCATTTAATGATCTTCCCTGACTGCGTTCTCTGCTGAATACATACTTGACATGTACATCTGTCTTTTGTGGTTCTGCCACTCCCAGCAGGATTCTGGACCCTTCTCCAAACACATTCAGAAGCACCTACAGCTTTCTCATTCTAGGTGTTTCTTTGTTTATCAGTCATAACTGCAGGGTGCTCTGTTGGAACAGGTCAGCCAGTGAATTGACTAAAGCGCTGAGGCTTCATGAAATGTGTCATGAGTCTAGATTCTAAGTCCATTTGTCTCACTGAGTAGCTCCTGTTCTCTGTGCCATCTTAAAATTTGTCAATGCAACCCCAGCCTTGCAAATCTTTTCATAGCCTAGCGCTCATTTTCTTTAATTTCTCTGAGCTTCATCTCCCTGCCTCCTCCTCCAGCAGTATGTTAATCGTACAGATAGAAGAGCAGTGAATAACTGAGGTGGAGAGATGTAAGACATCGCGCTGCAAGTCCTAAAGAATTTTCAGCTTGAACAAATATTTGCTGGGTATTTTTGCCGCCTTGAGCTATTTACTTGCAAGTCTGGTTGAAACCAGCTGGAGAACACAAGGGGGAGAGCCACTGTTTGCCTTGAAAAATTTCATAAGCACTAATACACGAGGTTGCCATGGATAAAATAATTTATTTTGCTTCAGTTTCGCAATTTTAATTTACAAGGTAATTCTATAAAGGTCACCTAAAGTTACATACTAGGATGCTGAGCGTTAAGGGAAAATCTAGGCCGACATTTGAGTGCTCAAGATTCCGCTAGGGAATACTAGTGTAAGTCAGCATTTTAGCTCTTAACTTTTAGTAGTGAAGCACTTAAACACCATGTGAAAAGCTTGTGTAAATACTGGCACTTACTCACATAAGTATGAACAGCATCTAATTGCTTGGCCTTCCCCACCCTGCCCATGGTTCTCCCAGATCCACACCCCTTTGCTATTGTGCACTATAGAAATTAGAGACTAGGCCCTGATGCTCAAAAGGAAACACGGGCGCTAGAGGAAATCCAACATGGATTTAGTGAAGGGAAATCTTTCCCTTACCAATCTATTACATTTCTTTGAAGGGGTGAACAAACATGTGGATAAAGGCGAGCTGGTTGATATTGTGTATCTGGATTTTCAAAAGGTATTTGACAAAGTACCTCATGAAAGACTCCAGAAGAAATTGGGAGAGTCATGGGATAGGGAGGTAGTGTCCTATTGTGGATTAAAAACTGGTTAAAGGATAGAAAACAGAGAGTAGGGTTAAATGGTCAGTGTTCTCAATGGAGAAGGGTAGATAGTGGGGTTCCTCGGGGGGGTCTGTGCTTGGGACTGCTGCTTTTTAACATATTCATAAATGATCTAGAGATGGGAGTAACTAGTGAAGTAATTAAATTTGCTGACGACACAAAGTTATTCAAAGTTGTTAAATCGCAAGAGGATTGTGAAAAATTTATAAGAGGACCTTATGAGACTGGGCATCTAAATGGCAGATGACGTTTAATGTGAGCCAAGTGCAAAGTGATGCATGTGGGAAAGAGGAACCTGAACTATAGCTACGTAATGCAAGGTTCCACTTTAGAAGTCATTGACCAAGAAAGGGATCTTGGCGTCGTTGATGATACGTTGAAATCCTCTGCTCAGTGTGCTGCGGTGGCTAAGAAAGCAAATAGAATGCCAGGTATTATTAGGAAAGGAATGGAAAACAAAAGTGAGGCCATTATAATGCCTCTGTATCGGTCCATGGTGTGACCACACCTCGAATATTGTGTTCAATTCTGGTTGCCGCATCTCAAAAAAGATATAGTGGAATTAGAAAAGGTACAGAGAAGGGCGACGAAAATGATAAAGGGGATGGGACGACTTCCCTATGAGGAAAGGCTGAAGCATCTAGGGCTCTTCAGCTTGGAGAAGAGACAGCTGAGGGGAGATATGATAGAGGTCTATTAAATGAGTGGAATGGAATGGGAAGATGTGAATTGTTTACTCTTTCCAAAAATACTGGGACTAGGGGGCATGCGATGAAGCTACAAAGTAGTAAATCCAATATGAATTGGAGAAAATGTTTCTTCACTTAATGTGTAATTAAACTCTGGAATTCATTGCTAGAGAACGTGGTAAAGGCGGTTAGCTTAGCAGGGTTTAAAAAGGGTCTGGACTGCTTCCTAAAAGAAAAGTCCATTGACCATTATTAAACTGAATTGGGGAAAATCTACTGCTTATTTCTGGGATAAGCAGCATAAAATGTATTGAGTTTTTTTGGAATCTTGCCAGGTATTTGAGACCTGGATTGGCCACTGTTGGAAACAGGATCCTGGGCTTGATGGACCTTTGGTCTGTCCCAGTGTGGAAATACTTAACTAGTGCCCGCATGTACCTGTGCAGAATGTTCAGAGGACTGTAGCGCAGCAACTGAGCGTGCCAGTCCTTAGCACAGATAGCATGCAAATGTCAAGTAATGAGGTCATTTTGTATTCCTCCACAATGCTCAGAAGAGTACCTGAAACAAAATTGCCTTACCGCCATTTAAAAAATAATGCTAGGTTGGAGCAGGCATTAGGGTGTTGAAAGAGGATTTCCCATGATCCTCGGGCTTCTCTCATGATTCTACAACAATCTGCCAGTTTTGATTGCTTTTGGAAACAGAAGGAAGCCCGTGCAAGCCCTTAAGCGTTGGTCGTGAGGAACAACAGACCCCACACATTGGCAAATCTTTCCTGCGTCTAAATTTAAAGCATCCATGCAAACACGATGCTAGGAATTAAGAAGGCATACCATAAGCATTCATCTTAAATACTAAAAAAAACACCATACACGATATATACAAAACCGAACTTTTATCACATGACTGATTAAACTCTCTGAAATTAACTGAAATTAATGATTAAGCAAATACCACTTTAAACCGTATGCTGAATAGGCAATCTATATAGTCGAAGACCCAATGTACGTTACAATCCAATTCACTGCTTAGGAACCTTCAAGCAATACCATCATGTATTATTCTTTACATAGGAGCCAACTTTTCAAATTTATTGGGGGTGCTAAGCCCAGTGGAAATAATCACTCCCTGGACACATACAAGGAAATTTTCCTATATTGGGGGTGCTCAAGCACCCACAGCACCCACAGAGTCGGCTCCAATGATTATTTACCATGTATGTTATGCACATGATGTACATATGCAACTTGATCCATTCTAACTATGTTATGTTACATGTTTAGTACCAAGTATGTATGCACCTTAACGCAATACTATTTGTAACTCTGTTATCCGGAAATGGCGATGGTCTGCAAGGCAACTGCCATTACGGCAAATGTAAGCCACATTGAGCCTGCGAATTGGTGGGAAAATGTGGGATACAAATGCTACAAATAATAATAATAATTAGGAAATATAATTAGGAAAGGAATGGTGAATAAGACTGAAAATACTATAATGCCTTTGTAACTGCTCCGCACCTTGAGTATTGCGTTCAGTTCTGGTCGCCATATCTCAAAAAAAGATATAGCGGAATTATAAAAGGTTCAAAGAAGAGCAACCAAAATGATAAAGGGGATGGAACTCCTCTCGTATGAAGAAAGGCTAAAGAGGTTAGGACTCTTCAACTTGGAAAACAGACGGATGAGGGTGGGGGGGGGAGGGGGGAGAGATATGATTGAGGTGTACAAAATCCTGAATGGTGTAGAACAAGCAGAAGTAAATCAATTTTTTTTTACTCATTCCAAAAGTACAAAGACTAGGGCACACTCAATGAAGTTACATGTGTATGTTCTTAAAAAAAAAATTAAAACATTCAGTGAAAGCACAAAGTGGTGTCTGTTTCCTCCGTGTAAATTTCCAAGCTGAAAAAAAAAAAATGAAAAACATTTATATTTAGGCCACAGAAAACAGATGCCAGCTTATGCTTTACGTTTGGATTCTACCGTGCGCATGCGCACAGGAGCTGAGCTTACCGTGGAATTCTTTGCACATGCACCATGCACAATCCTCTCGCCGAACTCCCTAATTCTCAATGCTATGAGCATGCCTATATTTGCATCTCATTAGTGCTGAGCAGTAGGGTGGTGTTTTTATGGCGTTATTCGGAACAGCGCTGGAGTTTTGAGCATTGGGGCCTAAGTTTATAGAATAGGGGTGTAGGTCAGTTAACGGGTGTAACTCCAAAAAGAGTATTAAGTATTAACACATTATCAATTTAGTGCCAATTGGATAATTTAAGTTACATCATCACTGACGCTTTTGTATAACACAATTGCACATCTAATGCGTGCACCACTTACAAAATTAGGGGGAGGGGTGATTACCTTTTTTTTTTTTTTTTAACAACTTGAGTTTTGTGAATAGAGCATGCAGAAACACATCTGCTTTTCTATGGTGAAATGGCCAAAAATGGAACAAGAAATGTGGTTTTGCTTGCTTTGTCTGCTGAGCGTACATTACTCACCGTATGACCTGCATTCATTTTAAGCCATTGCTGTATGTGACTGCAGGAGCTCCTCATCGTAGGGTGTTGCTTATAACAGGAATTTGCTGTGTTTAGGATGGGTTATGGTTAAGTTTGATGGGTGTAAGAACTGGTAAAAGAAAGATGACTGGGCCTTGTGTTTCCTGTGCCAAAGGAGGAGGTGCGGCTGCTATGATTCAGAGCCGGGCTTAAGCCCTTTTGACTCAGAGCTTGAGCAACTTGA
The DNA here is from genome assembly GCF_901765095.1 of Microcaecilia unicolor. Classification (NCBI taxonomy): domain Eukaryota; kingdom Metazoa; phylum Chordata; class Amphibia; order Gymnophiona; family Siphonopidae; genus Microcaecilia; species Microcaecilia unicolor. Next base: position 193,746,335 of record NC_044041.1, read on the forward strand.
TCATCTTCTGGTCTTGTGAGCCAGTAGAAATCAAGAGTGTTAATCTGGTTTCTCCGGTCAAATGAAATGAATTAAGTTTTGCGTCAAATGAGTCTGAAAGAACTCCGACTTTCACCTCTGGCCTGATAACCTTGTGCGCTTTTCACTGCTGAGCCTTCTCGCCCCCCTGCAGTTGCATTGTATGTTGTATGGCCAAGTGTGTGTGTGTTAAGCATTTCTTAGACTAAATCAGAAATGTTATAGGATACTACATAGAAATGGCCTAGTGATCTGTGCACAATGCTCCCTACTCTGTATAGTGATTTTAACTTCTGTTACAGCAAAGAAATACAATGTATCTTTCTACCAGTATAAGGAATAAGCTCTCGTTGATATGCTTCTAGTGCATAATTCTGACCGAAGGGTTTTCTCTTTAGATGCAAGAAGAGATATAGCTTTCCATGCATTGCATTCAGTGCACTGGGCCACAGGTGCTGGTAAATTATAGATGTCTGGGAACCTCCAACCCTGCACCAGACCTATTTCTTATAAGAACATAAGAATAGCCATACTGGGTCAGACTCGTGGTCCATCTAGCCCAGTATCCTGCTTCCAACAGTGGCCAATCCAGGTCGCAAGTGCCTGGCAGAAACCCAAATATGAGCAAGTATTGACAATTTGGATGCTGCCATTGCTGACAAAAACCTGTATTAACGAATTTAAATTCTGCCTCGGACCAAGGCAGATTATAACATAACCTTTGTAACAAATATGAATACCTATATCCCTCTCTCCTAAACAGGACAAAGGGGAAAGGGAAATGGGACTTGATATACCGCTTTTCTGAGGTTTTTTTGCAACTACATTCAAAGCGGTTTACATATATTCAGGTACTTATTTTCAGGGCTTTTTTTGAGGGGGTACTCGGGGGTACTGAGTACCGGCACCTTTTCCATTGTCTTCTAAAATTGACCCATGGACCACAAGTTTTAATGAAACAGCTCAGGCTCAAGAGACCAATTCTGCCTTGTCATACATAGTAGTAGATGACGGCAGAAAAAGACCGGTATGGTCCATCCAGTCTGCCCAACAAGATAACTCGTATGTGCTACTTTTTGTGTATACCCTACTTTGATTTGTACCTGTGCTCTTCAGGGCACAGACGGTATAAGTCTGCCCAGCACTATCCCCGCCTCTGGCATACATTCTGTGACTGGTTCCAGGGGGCTTGGAGAAATTGTAGAGTGAGTCCCTCAGTGATCACCCCACCCCTGAAGGGTGGCCTGGCATTTCAGTACCGGCACCTTTTTTGCTAGAAACATTGCACTGCTTATTTTGTACCAGGGATAATGGAGGGTTAAGTGACTTGCCCAGGGTCACAAGGAGCTGTAGTGGGAATTGAACTCAGTTCCCCAGGATCAAAATCCACTGCGCTAACCACTAGGCTACTCCTCCACTCACAAAGGAGTCTTGGCCCCTTGGAGTATTTGCATGTAGACTGCTTGTCTTGAGGATTTCTGTGGCCGAGAGAGACCTGTGCACCTGGCAATTTATCTGGTTCCATGAGACCGATGATGGCCCAGTTTCTTCTTAGTTTACCATATACTTAATTTTGGCTCCTATGGTTGAGTGATAGAAATAAACAAATTAAGGATCAAATGGGACAAACAAGAATAGATACCAGAACCCTATCTGTATATAGTGTTAAGCAGTCGGGTACCTCATGGATATGAACTAGATATGGAGAAAGACCTTGGTGATCTTTTCACAAAATGTAGGTGTTCCACCTTAAACAAAAATCACTGTCACTGGTCAAAAAAATTCCATATACTTTCTATGTCCCACCATTCAAAACTAGTTCAAATAATGTTCAGATATTGATTGGGATTTATTAACCACCTTTATGAAGAGATTCACCCAAGCTGGTGTACAGTTTAACATCAAACTTACCATTTTGACAGCATAAGAATAGTAAAATATACAAGTATAAACATAAATACAATGAAAGAGGAAAACTTGAAAAAAGAAAATCGAAACCTAATAATGACTACCCTGAAACAGGATAAAAAAAATACACATGTAACAGCACTGAAACTCAAATAACAGAGACATAGTATGATTAAACGTAATAGTGATGGAATATCTAATAAGCCCACAGCATTGCTATGATACTAATGCTTTTCTACAATACAGCTTACCCAATAGCTGAGGGGCCAAATGCAGATATATAGATGGGGACAAGATGGGTGATAGTCAGTTGGGATAAATAAATGGGTGGCTAAACCAGAGGTGTAGCTATGTGGGGCCACAGGGGCCTGGGCCACCATAGATTTGGCCCTGGACCCCCTGCTGATGATCCTCTCGACCCCCCCCCCCATCCCGCTGTCAATCCGCAGTAGCTGTCTGCTACCTTGGCTGGCGGGGGTTGGGGTCCCCCGCCAGCAAAGGTAGGCGACGGTGACAGTTGGGGAGGGTTGGCGGCGGGAGGGGGGGTCGAGAGGATCGCAAGCAGGCTGGGTGGCACGGCGGGGGGCCTTAAAATGTGCCCCTTAACTCGGGCTCTGGACCCCCCCCCCCTCCCGCCAAAGTCTGGCTACGCCCCTGGGCTAAACTCAGGGCAAGCTCTTTGTCCAGTTAATCAAGCAGATGGAGGAGTGGCCTAGTGGCTAGGGTGGTGGACTTTGGTGCTGAGAAACTGAGTTCAATTCCCACTTCAGGCACAGGCAGCTCCTTGTGACTCTGGGCAAGTCACTTAACCCTCCATTGCCCCATGTAAGCCGCATTGAGCCTGCCATGAGTGGGAAAGCGCAGGGTACAAATGTAACAAAACAAAAAAAGATATAAGGAACTGGTCTATTACAGTGTGTGTAGCAAGCTAGATAGTATTTCCCCTGTCATTCACTAATCAGGCACATTAGATACTGAAAACAGTACTTTTGCTGTGGTGATACTTTAAAAGCTGCTTTCAGTTGTTGAGCTATCCAGCTAAATGAGGATGCCACCAAGTCTCTTCAGGGGAATTTGCTGAGCTCTTTTGAGGACGCGGCCAGCTCTCTGTCACTGGCCATGCCTTTCGTTCCACTAACCTTGATCACCATACCAAACTCAAAACAGCTGTAAAAGATGGACCATCATAACGAGAGAGAAATAGCAAACTGCTTAATTTTTCATTCTGATTGGTCTAATATAAATTACAGATGAACTTTTGTGAAAAATCAAAAATCTCTCATCTTTACCCGTATCTTTAGAATAATACCAAATTTCCGTTCTTTGGGCAAAAAAAAAAAATGCCTTTCACCTCCATTTCCATTGATTCTGTAGAGTAACTTCACTGGAAGATGGGCTGTACATTAATTTCACATTTCTAATGCAATATCTGTGAAACACGGTGATGTGTGGTTTGTTCTGACCTTTTAATTTATTCTTCTGCAACTGAATTCCATTAACCTTGAAATAGTCCTACTAGCAGCTGGCCTTGCTTCTCCTAAGCTGCCTTGCTCCTCTTGTGGCCACCTTTAACTGTGGTCCATACATTCAGCTTCTTGCTTTCTGGCCACTCAAGGGCATATGAGTAGTCCAATATTCACACCTCCCTTGTTGCTTTGGGAACAACTGCACGGTTAGCAGTAGCAAAAATTCACCCTGCTTGTCCCAGCAGTAGGATGCATTTTTTGAGGGTTTTCTTTTTCTGGTCCTTTGTATGGTGGTTCTGGTCAATTCCCCTTGAGCTGCCTCTGATGTTGGACCTATGCAGCATGAATGGTTCCTGAAGGTATTGGATTCCATCCCAATAGCATTACAGCCATTTTCAAGAAGGAGCTGAAATGGAATTTTGTAAGGGCAGACCATCCTTGTGTACTAGCACAGCTAAGAGGGCTCTGGTGTTGCCTAATATGAAATGGGGTGCTAATCTTAGTACCAAGTCTTCTCTGTTACATTTCTGGTCTGTCTTGCACCACTATACTTTCACTTTCATCCCTATGAATTACCGTGTTCCTCACTAATAGATCAGTTGCATCAGCTTCATTCTTGGATGTAGCCACCAACTTACTGATTTATAAAGCCCCAAAAATCTTAATATTTAGCCTTTTCAAAACTGCTCTGAAAGCTATCCAACAGGTTACTGGGCACAGCTCTTCCTTTTTGAGCTGTCTTTGGCTCACTCTTTTCAATAACAAAGCTTCTGCCTGGGTCCCCTCCACTCTGGGTTTTTCTTTTTGTGATAATATTTTTTCTATCTGTTAGCCCCTTTTGCCTTGCTTGCATGACAGAAGCTACCAGAATGTGTTCCAATGGGGGGAGGGGGATTTCCAACCCTCCACTTAAAAATCCATATATTGGCCAGGAGGAATCCAAGATGGCGGCGATATAGGAAGGCTGATGAGAACCCTCTTCCACTAATAGTTTGAAATGTCCTTGTTCCTCGTAACGAGCATGCTGAAGAGGAAGAGTAAGCTTAAGGGAGCTCCTCTCCCGAAGCTAGAAGCCCCTTCATCTCGCCAAGCGTCTATTTCAGCCTTTTTGGTGTCAACTCCACATTCGGGCGCTTCCGCTACTGGGGTGAGGAAGAGCCCTGGTCAGGAGGGCGACTTTTCGCTCAGCCCTGTAGGACCAGCTACTCCTCCACTTCCACGACCAGATGAGGCGACTGTACCGAGACCACACGCAAACGGAGTCTCGAAGGGGAGGCGAGCCTCGTTTCAGGAAGTGGTTAATGGAAATACTGCCGAGGTTATTCCTCGATCCTTAGAGGAGGGGACCCAGCAATCTTTGAACATGGCATCAGAGGAGGCAACGGTGGAAGCCATTACTTCTAGCTATTCTCAAGAGGAAATTTCCTTATGTGACTCAGCGATTCAGCCATTGAAAAGACCACAGGAAATCTCGCTGGAATCTATTTGGACTGCCCTTGAAACTCTGCATAAGGTTTGTTCTTCTTTTGTATCAGTGTCTTTAAATAACTCCGTGCAAGTAAGAGAAGTTAAGAAAACTGTTGAAATTTTTCTACTAAACAAGTCAAACTGGAAACGGCATGGTAAAAGTTCAAGAGAATCAAGCTCAGTTTGCAGGAGACAGATTGATTCTTCATCGTAAAACTGAAAATTTAGAGAATATTACAAGGAACTTAAAATTACGAATACTCAATTTTCCATACTCAAAGCTTATAGCTCCAAGGGAAATTGTTTCATAAGTTTCTAAGAGAGAATTTTAAATATCCAGATCAATCTTTTCCACCTGTCCAGAAGTTATATTATTTGACTACAAAATTTCATCAAGATAATCAAGAGCGACAAGAAGATCAAGAGCAACGGGAAACATCTGTGGATACATTTCTACATTTTTGGAACAGTCAAAGGAAGAAATTAAAACTAGAGCTACACTTCTGGTCTCTTTTGTATTCTTACAAGACAAACCCTATTGAGACTATATTTTCAAAAAATTCAACCTGAATTTTTAGGAGGAAAAGTGTCTATTTTTCCTGATATATCTAAATGGACACAACAAAGGAGGAAAAAATTCTTAAAGATGAAACAAAATACATTATTATTAAATGCTCACTTCCAGTTACAATTTCCATGTAAATGTATTCTTCTCTTTAAAGATAAGAAATATGTGTTTTTTGAACCTCTCCAACTGCGCAGTTATCTGAACTCTCAGGGTAGCACGGGAGGAGAACTAAATGTTTAGCTGGTTAAGATTATAAGGGGGAACTACCTATATCTTTACTTGTAATATTTCTTTTATCCAACTTCCTTTGGATTTATTCACGGATTCCTCTCTTAATTGTGGACTAATTAACCAAGTAATTAATTATTTCTTATTCTTTTCAGAATGTATTCTTTTTTGGATCTTGGTGTTTTCTTTCAAAGATTATTGCATCTTTATAATCAATTAAAATTTGTAAATAAATTTAAAAAATGCATGTATTGTATTGGATGTTTGTAAGCTCTTCAAGTCCTCAGAGCCTCTAGCTCAGCAATTCCCATATTACGCTGCCCCAAACCGAACTATAGCTAAGTGATGCAAGGTTCCAGGTTAGCAGTCGCTGACCAGGAAAGGGATCTAGATGTCATCGCTCCATGGTGCGACCGTACCTTGAATACTGTGTGCAATTCTGGTCACCACATCTCAAAAAAAGATATAGTGGAATTAGAAAAGGTACAGAGAAGGGTGACGAAAATGATAAAGGGGATGGGATGACTTCCCTATGAGGAAAGGCTAAAGCAGCTTGGAGAAAAGACGGCTGAGGGGAGATGTGATAGAGGTTTATAAAATATTGAGTGGAGTGGAATGAGTGGATGTGAATCACTTGTTTACTCTTTCCAAAAATACTAGGACTAGGGGGCATGCAGTGAAGCTACAAGGTAGTAAATTTAAAACAAATCGGAGAAAATATTTCTTCACTCAATGTGTAATTAAACTCTAGATTTCGTTGCCAGAGAATATGGTAAAAGCAGTTAGCAGGGTTTAAAAAAGGTTTGGATAACTTCCTAAAAGAAAAGTCCATAAGCCATTATTAAGATGGACTTGGGGAAAAATCCTCTGCTTATTTCTAGGATAAGCAATATAAAATGTACTGTTTTGGAATCTTGTCAGGTACTTGTAACAAGGATTGGCCATTGTTGGAAACAGGATGCTGGATCTGGACCTTCAGTCTGTCCCCAGTATGGCAATGCTTATGTTATTAAATTTGCCATTAGGTTCTCTGGCACTGGTATTCTACCTGTAGAACCAGTTCCCTGAAAGGACAGTTGAAGACAGAGGGTCAAGCAATGCAATTACTCTTTCCAAAAACATGACGTTCTCGTGCGGTTTTGTTCAAAGGTAGATACTGTTACGTTCCTGAGCAAACTGGCTCCTAACCTGCACTGATCACCTCTATTACCCCTAACCTGACACCAGATCATCACCTTTCCTCATGCCCTGCCATCCCCGGTCCCCCAATCTTCAACATTCAAAGCTGCTCTGAATGTTTTAGAGATCTATCCTTTTAAGCCAAAACCAAGCTTGGCAGCTGGCTGCAACTTTTACTGATAGACTGGGCCTAGTCCTGGTTTTACTTCACTGCAAGCTTGGGCTGAGTTCTCTAAACACAGGACTAAATCTCCCTGCATACAGAGGGGCAAAACTAAGCTTGGGGTTGGTTATGAGACAAGGAGTCTACTAACAATCTAAAACATCATCCTTTCCCCCAAACTGTTGAAGAATAAGCAGCTTCCCTCTTATATGATTTGAAAGTGTTGGGCTGCGTGTTTGCATTCTGTGTTAGTTATTTTCATTCACCATTGGAAAGAAAGCTGAGCCTCAGAGGAACAGCAGCTCTGTCATAGATTTGCTACCTGTGTACGTCTTGGTGGAGGGACTGGGTTATGTAGATCGCTACACCTGGCTAATCCTCTCATGGTAAACAACCTCAGGCATGGAATGTGCTTCTGCAATGGGGTACATTGTCACTGCTCTGCCTCATTTACTGGTAAACAATACGTGATTAGGTTTGTGTCAGAGCCAAACGACAGCTATAGTTTAGCAGGCAATGGGGACAGATTGTACCTTTCTGTTTCAGTGATGAACTGAAGAGGAGTATTTTTCATTGTAATTTAGCTTGTAATAGTTCCTCTCAGGTGGTGTGTTATATGGATTTCCTTCTTCCTTAGTGCATGGGGGTCAGAAGAGGGGCTTCTATTCAATAAAGAAAGCAACTGAAGTTGAGCATCTATATTGTCGTGCTATTTATTATAAAACTAGTAAAAGAAGCCCGTTTCAGAGCAAATGAAACGGGCGCTAGCAAGGTTTTCGTCGCCAACACCCCCCTCCTCCCTCCCTGGCCAACCCCTTCATTGTTCTGCCATTGCTCCGCCCCCAACATCATGACGTTTGATGCGAGGGTGTGGACCGGAGCGATTTGCCACCCGCCTCCCAGCCTCGCTCCCTGCCAACCCCTTCATTGTTCTGCCATTGCTCCGCCCCCAACGTCATGACGTTTGATGCGAGGGCGTGGACCGGAGCGATTTGCCACCCGCCTCCCAGCCTCGCTCCCTGCCAACCCCTTCATTGTTCTGCCATTGCTCCGCCCTTGAGGGCGGGGCCCGGAGCGATTTCCCCCCCGCCTCCCTGCCTCCCTCCCTGCCAACCCCTTCGTTGTTCTGCCATTGCTCCGCCCTCGAGGGCGGGGCCTGGAGCGATTTCCCACCTCCCTCCCTGCCAACCCCTTGTTGTTCTGCCATTGCTCCACCCTCGAGGGCGGGGCCTGGAGCGATTTTGGTGCAGGGGCGTAGCTACGGGTGGGCCTGGATGGGCCCAGGCCCACCCAGTTTCGTCTCAGGCCCATCCTCACCTTCTCCCACCCCCGCTGTAGCGCTGCCTCCTCTCCTGCACTTCGCGGTCTCTGTCTCCCACCCTCACGGCAGCGCTTTCAATTTGCTATCAGCGCTGCCTGCCTGACAGCTGACAGACCTGGCGCGACGTCTTCCTGCTCCGGGGCCTTCCCTCTGCCGCATTGATTCAACTTCCTGTTTATGCAGGGTGGATTGTACGCGGCAGAGGGAAGGTCCCGGAGCAGGACATTGTCACGCCGCGTCTGTCAGCTGTCAGGCAGGCAGCGCTGCTGCCGGGGTGGGAGACGGAGACCATGAAGTGCAGGAGAGGAGGCAGCGCCACGGTGGGAGGTGAGTGGAGGCAGCGCCGATAACTTTAAATGTGCTGCGCGCTGCGTGTGTGTGTGGGGGGGGGGGGGTTGGGGTTGTAGTGCCCACCCATCCAACCCGCTGGCCCACCCAAAAATTGTCTTCTGGCTACGCCACTGTTTTGGTGGCTTCACCACCACGAACCTTCAAACCTTTTTGAAGGAAGTCAGAGCTTGGCTTCACTGACGTCAGTGTCCTCAGAACGTTGAGGGTGAGTTTTATTATAGTAGATAAATCCCATCACTACACACTGTCCTGCACGAGGAAATTCACATGTAATTGATGATAAAGCTGGGAATCAATATGCAAACCCAGGTTGCAATAGCAGCTGAACCTGGTCTTAAATTGTGCATTAGTTTTACCAAATTGCCCAGGAAAAGTACCTATAGAGATGTGCACCTGCATGTTTATGGAAAACCTTTCTATGCAAAGTAACTGCTGTAGTTTTGGAAATGCTAAATTCCATGTTCTTGCCTCCCCCTGAGCTACATGTGGCTACCATACTTTTACCTATGCTAAGAGGGGTCCTTGATCTCTGTACACATGTACTTAGGGCAGTCAATTTTCTGCTTGTCCGTTCACCCAGCTCAACGACTTGAGAAAATTGTCCTCTGCAAGGGCAGTGAGGAAAACTGAAGTGAGCAACAAGGATGCTATCCATCCAATCTGTGGGTTCAGTTTTGGAATGCCCAACTGTTAGGGGTCTGTCCTTACCTTTGAACTGCTAAAGGTTTTACTTCTAGGGAAATATTGTCCACACTGGAGTTATATGACGGGGGTTTTACTATGCTCTACAATTTTAGCATTGGCGGTGTCATAGGTGGTTTTTACTACAGAAGCAGTGAAAAAAAATCAGTCACTGTGCTTTACTCAGTGTTGACTCTTTTGCGGAGGGGAAAGAGAATGTAAACAAGTTTCCTCCTGCTTCTTTGGGCTTCTGACTCAATCAGAACCAGGACTAGCATCTGGCATCTAGCCAGGGTTGGCTCCTCCCCCCCCCCCCCCCCTCTTTTGATGCCTTCCAAAAACCTGCAATTACCTAAATCTGAGCACTAGGTGTCACCATTGTACAATGACTATAACTTCCTTCTACCTAGAGATTATCTCCACAACATCTCCAGCCCTAACAGAACCCAGGGAGTAGAAGACATGAACTGGGAATCAAACTCAAGTGCCTTCACTACATGGCAAATTGAGATAAAATACTCAACAAGTATGTGCTTGACGTGTTCTAGTTAGACTATAGAGAGAGACGTGAAGCTGTAATCTTAAGTTGATCACAAGGTTTGGTACCAAGGTGCCTTTTCTGAAAGTGCATCAAGGTTGGATCAGCTCTGTGAAGGTGTCTTCCCCCCCCCCCCCCCCCCCCCCCCCCCCCCCCCGCTTTCCCCTCTGTGATCATTTAGAACTATTAAGCAATCAGAAGCAGGTTTAACTGGAAATGTCTCTGTCTCACTGGCTAAGTATATGATATAGCACTGTCTTTCATACAGTCATATTTTGATTTATTACAGTTGCTTGACCGCCTCTTCAGCAAAAGGATCATGCTGGCTTGCATTTAAATATATATGTGGAGTGGAGGAGTGGCCTAGTGGTTACAGCACTGGTTTTGACATCCAGAGGTACCCGGTTCAAATCTTGCTGCTGCTCCTTGGGATCTTGGGCAAGTCACTTAACCCTTCATTGCCTCAGGTACAAAATTAGATTGTGAGCCCTCCAGGGGCAGAGAAATACCCAGTTTTGCTTTCAGTTTGAAAATTTCTGCCTACCTTTCCAGGGAACCAAGGGCTTTAATAAACCACTATATTACCTTCAATTTACTACTACTACTACTATTTAGCATTTCTATAGCGCTACAAGGCGTACGCAGGTGTACAAAGTTAGATTTGTTAATGACATGGCAAGTCAAAAGTCTATACAGTTGCTATTTAAAAGGTTTATCTGGCTAAAATCAAATTTTGGCAGGATAAATCTCCCTAGTGGAAAAATTAACCCATTTAATAGGTTACATGTTTGTGGTTAAAATCACAAGCTGCTCAAATTTAGCTAGAATAAAAGGGCCAGGTTCAAAGTGTTCAGGGCTGGATTTTCAACCTTAATTGGTTAGCATGATATTTAGTACTGAGAATACAATTACAACAGCTATGAAAATGGCTGGCACAAATCTACAACTTCAATTTTGAGTTGGTAGATTTAGCCCTACAAAAGCAGCTGAGCGCCAGGGGCTAAATACTTTTTGTAGAGATTGCCACTTAATTTTCACTGCAGAATGGAATTCTGAATGCCTCCTCAGTGGTGAAACAGGAAGGTAGAAATTCTCTTTTGTGCCAACAGTGCCAGGCTGTCCAATAGGCCTATGAGGCAGCTACCTAGAGAGGCACACTTTAGGGGGCAGCATCCTACTGGCACTGTCTCCAGGTTCCTGCTCCTTCCTATGGAAAACGCGTGGTGGCCAACCTGGGCCCTTGAGCATCCTCACATACTCATGACCTGCCATCTTCTGCCCCCTCCAGAATGAAGTTCAGAGGGGGTTGGACCGCCAGGTCTTGAATATGGGTGGATAATCGACCCCTGCATTTCCCAATCGCTGGTCCTGGAAAATTGTAAGCACTTAATATTTTGTGAAGCCCTTGACCAGGTAGGGGTCGATATTCAGCTGGCAACACTCTGCGCTTTGCTAACTGCCACCCAAGGATGGACCATGTCTGGGCTTTGGCATTGAATTTCTGGATTGGTGGAACTGGCTAAACATAGCTGTGGAAGTGCAGTATTCACCACTTAATCGGCTATGGGACACTACATAAAGATAGGACTAACTTATGTGGTTACCCTGCCAGTAACTGGCCCAGTGCTGATGGCATCCCCCCTCCCCCCTGGGAGCTGTTTCTGGCCAGTTAAATTGTTTTGGATATTGACCCAGAGTAGTGTTCTTGAAAAGTATTGTAATTGCGTACATTTAATAATTCATTCACCTGTTTTAAAATGGTAAGACATTATCAGCCTTATTTTTGAAAGTGATGGGCGCCCAGATTTCGACCCAAATCGGGAGATAGGCGCCCATCTCGCAAAGGCGCCCAAATCGGTATAATCGAAAGCTGATTTTGGGCGTCTTCAACTGCAATCTGTCGTGGAAATGGGCAAAGTTGACGGGGGCATGTCAGAGGCGTGGTGAAGGCGGGACTGGGGTGTGTTTATCGGCCAAGGAGAGATGGGCGCCTTCGGCCGATAATCGAAAAAAGAAAGGCGTTTTTAGTGCAAATTTGCGTCATTTTTTTGGACCCTATTTTTCCATGAATAAGTCCCAAAAAAGTGCCCTAAATGACCAGATGACCACCGGAGGGAATCGGGGATGACCACCCCTGACTCCCCCAGTGGTCACTAACCCCCTCCCACCATAAAAAAAACTTTAACAACTTTTTTTTCCAGCCTGTATGCCAGCCTCAAATGCCATACCCAGCTCCATCACAGCAGTATGCAGGTCCCTGGAGCAGTGGGTGCAGTAGACTTCACCCAGGTGGACCCAGGCCCATCCCCCCCCTACCTGTTACACGTGGTGGTAAATGCGAGCCCTCCAAACCGCCCCCAAAACCCACTGTACCCACATGTAGGTGCCCCCCTTCAGCCATAAGGGCTATGGTAATGGTGTAGAGTTGTGGGCAGTAGGTTTTAGGGGGGATTTGAGGGGCTCAGCACCCAAGGGATGGGAGCTATGGACTTGGGAGGTATTTAATTTTTTTTAATTGTTACAAGTGCCCCCTAGGGTGCCCGGTTGGTGTCCTGGCATGTGAGGGGGACCAGTGCACTACAATCCTGGCCCCTCCCACGACCCAATGCCTTGGATTTGTTCATTTTTGAGCTGGGCACCTTCGGTTTCCATTATCGCTGAAAAATGAAACCGCCCAGCTCAAATCCACACCAATCCGATGCATTTGCCGGGCACAAACCGTATTATAAAAAAAAAAATGAGCGCCCATTTTTTTCGAAAATACGGTCTGTCCCGCCCCTTCATGTACCCGTTCTTGGACATAGACGCCCATGGAGATGGGCGTTTGCGTTCGATTATGCCCCTCTATGTTTAACAAGGTTCCATACTGGGAAAATGTTATCTCCACAATGTTGCAGCAACCTTTAGGGATGAAAGCTCAGCAGGGTCAGTATACACAGCATTTTTGCAAAAGCTGCCTCCATGTGATTTCTTAGATAAGAACAGAAAAGGGGATAAGTAGGAATGCTTTAATGCACCGAAACATTGATCACACTCTTCTAAACAACAAAAAAAAAAAGTCAAATACCTGAAAGGTGACAATACATGCAATACTAATATTTTGCAGTGAAAAATAAGTTTGGAAGCAAAGATTGTGAGATGGATGTGGATAGACCAGCCAGTCCTAATCCAGGCCTTGAATATTCATGAGTTAGATTTGCATGCACTGTCTCTGCATGTATATTTATTGAGGATATCCATGGGCCTAGGTGTGCCCCCAGGACTGGGTTGGGAATGGCTGGGGTAGACCTGGAGAGTAACCTTAACAGTGATTCTAAACCTAGTCTGCCAGATACTTAGCCATTCACGTTTTCAGGAAGCCCACAATTTTAATATACATGAGATGGATTTGCATACAATACAGGCAGTGAATGCAAACCTCTTATGTATATTCACGGTAGTAGCCTGAAAACCTGTCTGGCGGAGTGTGTCCCGAGGCCTAGGTTGAGAGCTCTTACCTTAGAACATGATTCTTAGGCCTACACAACACCGCCATATTGGAAATCCTGACTTATGCATAGGTTTTCACTTTACAAGACAAACTCGGGAATGCTGTGGACAGCATTGTTTTACACTTGTTGAATGTGCATTGGATAGAAGGTATAAAATAAAGGGGAAAAAATCCAGTCCAGTTTTGAATGAGCTTAGATGTATAAAAAGCCAAACACAATGGGGCTGTACATAAGTATTGCCATACTGGGACAGCATCCTGTTTCCAACAGTGGCCAATCCAGGTCACAAATACCTGGCAAGATCCCAAAAAAGTACAAAACATTTCATGCTGCTTATCCCAGAAATAAGCAGTGGATTTTCCCCAAGTCCATTTTAATAATGGTCTATGGACTTTTCCTTTAGGAAGCCGTCCAAACCTTTTTTTTTTTAAACCCCGCTAAGCTAACTGCCTTTACTACAGCGAGTTGGAAGTGATAGCAAAACAGAACACCAGTTTGTTGTACTTCTAGGACCTCTGTTATCTGAGCCTAAACTTTCTGGATTTTTTTTTTTTGTTACATTTGTACCCCGCGCTTTCCCACTCATGGCAAGCAATGGAGGGTTAAGTGACTTGCCCAGAGTCACAAGGAGCTGCCTGTGCCTGAAATGGGAATCAAACTCGGTTCCCCAGGACCAAAGTCCACCACCCTAACCGCTAGGCCACTCCTAGCTCACTGGTTCTGGTATCATTCCATTGACCGCTTGCTCTAGAGAGAAGCTTTCCCTTCCTGCCTGGCTTATACCCAGGACTGCAGGGCTGAACCATAAGCATTATACTTGATAAGCATACAAAATCACTTTAAGTCTGTAAAATTTGCTAGAAGTTCTTGCTTGAATAAGCTGCTATTATAGCATATAGTGTCTAGTGCTCTTGGGCAAATCAGGAATTAGACCTTGGGAAGTAATTAGTTCTGTTACATGGTAAAATATGATCAGCTAGGTTTTAAGAGTTAGTAGTTAATCTTGCCTGTCAGGCATATTTGTTACAAAAACCAGAGGAATAGCAAATCTGAAGCACCAGTGCTGACCTCTATTTTTAATTGGTTGGGGTGGAGTTCAGCACTGTAGCAAGGACAGTGAGAGCAAGGTGGCTGTACAAGGGAGCAGAAACAGAAGGGCTCAAAAACAGCTTCTGCTCATTGGCCGTAGTGAAATGGGTGGGGCAGGGGACAGCAGTGGACAAGTCCAATAGGATGCCATTAACATCTCAACTCCTGGAATTTGAATGACTACTCCTCCTTTCTTTCATCGGTGTTCTTTTTCCACCTAAGACTTCATGTATTCTGCTAAGTTTGACCTTTGAACAGTAACAATGGAACATAAGAGCAGCCATACTGGGTCAGACGAATGGTCCATCTAGCCCAGTACCCTGTTTTCCAAGCCAGGTCACAAGTACCTGACAGAAACCCAAATCGTGGCAACGCTCTGTACTACAAATCCCAGGGCAAGCAGTTGCTTCCTATGTCTGTCTCAATAGCAGACTATGGACTTTTCTTCCAGGAATTGTCCATACCTTTTTTAAACCCAGATACTCTAACCACTGTTACCATATTCTCCGGCAAAGTGTTCCAGAGCTTAACTATTCGTTGAGTGAAAAAATATTTTGTCCTACTTGTTTTAAAAGTATTTCCATGTAAATTCCTTGAGTGTCCCCTAGTCTTTGTACTTTTGGAACAAGTAAAAAATCGATTTGCTTCTACTCGTTCTACACCACTCGGGATTTTGTAGACCTCGATCATATCTCTCCTCATCTGTCTCTTTTCCAAGCTGAAGAACCCTAACTTCATTAGGCATATGAGAGGAATTCTATTCCCTTCATCATTTTGGTCGCTCTCCTTTGAACCTTTTCTATTTCCACTATATCTTTTTTGAGATGCAGCGACCAGAACTGAACGCAATATTCAAGGTGTGGATGCACCATGGAGCGATATAAAGGCATTATAGTATTTTCGGTCTTATTCACCATCCCTTTTTCCTAAATAATTCCTAGCATCCTGTTTGCTTTTTTGGCTGCTGCCACACGCTGAGCAGATTTCAGCATATTATCTACAATGACACCTAGATCTTTTTCTTGAGTGCTGATCCCCAAGGTGGACCCTAGCATAAGGTAACTGATTCGGATTATTCTTTCCAATGTACATCATCTTGCATTTGTCCACATTAAATTTTATCTGCCATTTGGATGTCCAACCTTCCAATTTCCAATGGTCTTCCTGCAATATTTCAGTCTGCATTCAGTTTTAAACCTTGAATAGTTTTGCATCATCTGCAGATTTAATCACCTCACTTGTCGTTCTGATTTCCATATCATTTGTAAATATGGTAAATAGCACTGGTCCCAGTACATATCCTTGCGGCACTCCACTGTTCACTCTCCTCCATTAAGAGAAATGACCATTTAAGCCTACCCTCTGTTTTCTGTCCAATAACCAATTTCTAATCCACACCAGAACCTTGCCTCCTATTCCATGACTTTCTTTAATTTTCTCAGGAGTCTCTCATGAGGAACTTTTATCAAAAGCTTTCTGAAAATCTAGGTACTACATCCACTGGCTCACCTTTATCCACATGTTTATTCATGCCTTCAAAGAAATGAAGCAAATTGGTGAGGCAAGACTTCTCTTGGCTGAACCTATGCTGACTCTGTCCCATTAAACCATGTTTGTCTCAGTGTTCTGTAATTTTATTCTTTATAATAGTTTCCACTGTTTTTCCCTGCACCGATGTCAAGCTTACCGGTCTATAATCTCTAGGATCACCCCTAGAACCCTTTCTAAAAATCGTTGTCACATTGGCCAATCTGCAGGTACTACGGATGATTTTAACGACAGGTTACATATTACTAGCAGCAGATCAGCAATTTCATGCTTTTTTGAGTACCTTTTGGATGTATGCCATCCAGCACAGGTGATTTACTACTCTTTAATTTGTCAGTTTGACTCAGTACATCTTCCAGGTTCACCAAGATTTCTTTCAGTTCCTCCGCATCATCACCCTTGAAAACCATTTCCAGTACAGGCAGATCTCTTACATCATCTTCCGTAAAGACAGAAGCAAAGAATTCGTTTAGTTTCTCCGCTATGGCCTTGCCCTCCCTAAGCGCCCCTTTTGATCCTTCGTGATCTACAGTCCCACAGATTCCCTTGCAGGCTTTCTGCTTCTGGTCTGATGTACCTGAAAAAGTTGTTACTGTGAGTTTTAGCCTCTGCGGCAAGCTTATCTTTGTAGTGTCTTTTAGCCTTCTTTATTAATGCTCTGTATCTGACTTGCCAGTGCTTATGTTGCTTCTTTTCTTCATCAAATTCCAATACGCGGGAGGGGGCGGAACAAGATGGTGGTGTAACAAGTTGCAAGGGAAAAAATGCTCTTGCTTCGCCTGAGGAAAAAGAAGAATTACCTCGGAATAAAATGCCGCATACAAACGAAAGGGGTCGGTGAGAGCAGTGCCCCCGCCGGCCTTGACCTCAACACCGAATCCGGCGTGACTCAAACGTTTTTTCTTGCCAGTTTCCCGTAACAACGGGGAAGCAGATCCCATAGCGGGGTTTTCTGGGGAAGCAGAAACCCCGCTGGGAGAAGAAGTTTCCCTATCACCACCATTGTTGAGACCTCCCTGCCCGGCGTCTGCAGTGATAGCCGAAGGAGAAGACCGCCCTACCGGAAGTGTTTGTGGGTGTAACTCCTAGCGAGGGTCTGGTAACGCTACAGAAGATGCCGAGGAATGAAGTAGGAACCTCAGAGAAAGTGAGGGAGATAAGACTGGAGATGATTTGGGCGAAAGTGAATAAAATTGATGTAGCTCTTCAACATACCTCTGGAGAGGTTAGTTCCTTTAACTCCAAACTGCAAGAAATAAATTTAAAAGTCGACTCTGTAAAAGAAGAAATAACTGGGAAATTGGTTACTCTTCAAGGGAAGGTAGATGACTTACATAGTAACATAGTAACATAGTAGATGACGGCAGAAAAAGACCTGCACGGTCCATCCAGTCTGCCCAACAAGATGAGCTCATGTGTATACCTTACCTTGATTTGTACCTGTCCTCTTCAGGGCACAGACCGTATAAGTCTGCCCAGCACTATCCCCTCCTCCCAACCACCAGCCCCGCCTCCCACCACCGGCTCTGGCACATGTCAGGCCTAAATTTACAAGCACAACTTTTAAGCTGCTAAATTAAGATGAATTCTCAGATGAGAAGTTAAGCTCTTAATTATGGCTGAAAATAGGGCACAAATTTAGCAGCCTAATTTAGGAGCGCTGGTTTTTGGGTTTTTTTTATTTATATTGGGCCCCTACTGTTTAACAGGGATAGCAAACATCTATGCTCATAATGGGTTTTAGTTTCCAAAAGCTAGTCAACCTTTATTTGTACGTACTCTGTACATGATTTCAAACAAGCCGCGATTAAAGATAATCTGGAAATCCGTAGAAGAGTAGAATTGATTGAAAATTTCCATAGAAGATTGAATTTATGGCTAAATTTTCCTAAACTTCCTGGGATAAAACCATATGAGATGTTTAAAAGATATATGAATGAGGTACTTAAAATACCCATTGAAGCAATTCCGCCTATAAATAAAGTGTACTATGTTTTGAACCCTAAAGAGGAAGAAGGAAAAAAGCAAGAAGTGGAGAATACTAATTTGGATCTAAGTCATATCTCAGCTATTCTCGAACAAACTCTGGATGAAACAACTGCTCGATTTACTTTGATAGTTTCTTTAATATTCGAACAGGACTTAAACAATATTATGAGACTGAATTTTAAAAATTTGAAAACCTGTTTTGGAGGGGTTAAAGTACAAATCTTCCCCGATGTGACCAGTGGTGTTCCTAGGGGGGCGGACACCCGGGGCGGCGCCCCGCCCCCACCCCCGGTGCAGCACCCCCCCCATACAGCGCGGACCCCCCCCCCCGGCAAAAGAACCCCCCCCCGGGTGCACGCCGCTGTGGGGGGTGCCGAAGCACGAGGCTGCTCAGAGTTGGCTGAGTTCGCGCGTTCGCTGCAGCCTGCAGCTCCCTCTGACCCGGAACAGGAAGTAACCTGTTCCAGGGCAGAGAGGGAGCTGTAGGCTGCAGCGAACGCGCGAAGTCAGCCAACTCTGAGCAGGCGCGCACCGCGGCACCCCCCCCCAGCGGCGTGCACCCGGGCGGACCGCCCCCCCCCTTGGTACGCCTCTGGATGTGACTAAACCTACTCAACAAAGGAGGAAAGCCTTCTTAGCACTGAAAGCAAGAACTTTGGAAACAGGTGGTACATTGTTTTTTTAGCTTACCCCCTGTAAGTGCATTGTTAAGTTGGGTCAGGTTAAATATGTCTTTTATGCGGCGGAGCATTTAAAATCATTTCTGGACTCAAAACAACTGAAATAACATCCATATTAATTAAGGGAATACTACGCCACATAGTAAATTGATAATTATATGTTAAATCTTCCCAAATTCTTGCCGCCCCCCCCCCCCCCATTTTTTTTGTATATGTGGTCTAAGGAAGCAGAACTTTTATAGTTATATTTGAATAATGATAATATTGATATTTGTTATGGCTGTATTTCAATTAACAAGGATGTTCTTGTTAAAATTTAAAACTAATAAATTTAAATATAAAAAATTCCAATACGCATACAGCTTGGTATGATCCTGAAGGCGATAGAAGACTAAAACTAGAAACTATTATTTATTTAAGAGCCTCCTGGAAGGGCTGAAGATAGGACCCGAAGTGCTGAGCTGGATTAGGAACTGGTTGACAGACAGAAGCCAGAGGGTGGTGGTGAATGGAATTCGCTCGGAGGAGGGAAAGGTGAGTAGAGGAGTGCCTCAGGCAGGGGCATAGCCACGGGCGGGCCCGGGTGGGCCTGGGCCCACCCAAGTTCGGGTCAGGCCCGCCCAGCAGCAAAGTTCCTGAGTGATGGCGATTCCAGTCGCAGCGATTCCCACACGCTGCCTGCCAGTGCCGGCTGCCGCTCAATCTCCTCGCGCTACTAAGCGCTAACCCGTAAGTCTCTCCTCTGCAGGAGAGACTTCCGGGTTAGCGCTTAGTAGCGAGAGGAGATTGTTGAGCGGCAGCCGGCAGGCAGCGTGTGGGAATCGCTGCGACTGGAATCGCCGTCAGGAACTTTGCTGCTGGGCGGGCCTGCAAGGAGGGTGAGATGCTGCACGGGGGGGTGGGGGAAGATGTCACATGGGAGAGGGAAGATGGGGGGACACAGCAGCTGCACAGGGGGAAGGGAAGATGGAAAGAAAGATGCTGCACAGGGGGGAGGGAAGATGGAAAGATGAGGCTTGGTTGGTGGGTGAGGGAGATGCAGCAAAGGGGTGGAAGGGTGAGGAAGGGAGAAGTCTTGGCTGTGTATGAGGTGGAGGGGAGGGACACATGCTGCATACAGAAGGGATAGGTGGGGAGGGGGAGAAATGGTAGGCATAGGAGTGGAGAGGAGGGAGAAATGGTGGGTATAGTGGAGGGAGGGAGGGCGGAGCAGAGAAAATTTTGTGCCCACCCACTTTGGGCTCAGGCCCACCCAAAACTGGCTGTCTGGCTACGCCACTGGCCTCAGGGATCGGTGCTGGGACCGATTCTGTTCAATATATTTGTGAGTGACACTGCCGAAGGGTTAGAAGGTAAAGTTTGCCTATTTGCGGATGATACTAATATCTGCAACAGAGTGGACACCCGGGAGGGAGTGGAAAACATGAAAAAGGATCTGAGGAAGCTAGAAGAATGGTCTAAGATTTGGCAATTAAAATTCAATGCAAAGAAATGCAAAGTGATGCACTTAGGGAATAGAAACCCTCGGGAGATGTATGTGTTAGGCGGGGAGAATCTGATAGGTATGGACGGGGAGAGGGATCTTGGGGTGATAGTATCTGAGGATCTGAAGGCGACGAAACAGTGTGACAAGGCGGTGGCCGTAGCTAGAAGGTTGTTAAGCTATATAGAGAGAGGTGTGACCAGCAGAAGAAAGGAGGTGTTGATGCCCCTGTATAAGTCATTGGTGAGGCCCCACCTAGAGTATTGTGTTCAGTTTTGGAGGCCATACCTTGCAAAGGATGTAAAAAGAATTGAAGCGGTGCAAAGAAAAGCTACTCTGGAAGAAAGGAGAAACAGGGGTGATATGATACAGACGTTCAAATATTTGAAAAGTATTAATCCGCAAACGAACCTTTTCCGGAGGTGCGAAGGCAGTAGAACGAGAGGACATGAAATGAGATTGAAGGGGGGCAGACTCAAGAAAAATGTCAGGAAGTATTTTTTCACGGAGAGAGTAGTGGATGCTTGGAATGCCCTCCCGCGGGAGGTGGTGGAAATGAAAACGGTAACAGAATTCAAACACGCGTGGGATAAACATAAAGGAATCCTATTCAGAAGGAATGGATCCTAAGGAGCTTAGCCGAGATTGGGTGGCAGAGCCAGCCGGTGGTGGGAGGTGAGGATAGTGCTGGGCAGACTTATACGGTCTGTGCCAGAGCCAGTGGTGGGAGGCGGGGCTGGTGGTTGGGAGGCGGGGATAGTGCTGGACAGACTTATACGGTCTGTGCCCTGAAGAGGACAGGTACAAATCAAAGTAGGGTATACACAAAAAGTAGCACATATGAGTTTGTCTTGTTGGGCAGACTGGATGGACCATGCAGGTCTTTTTCTGCCGTCATTTACTATGTTACTATGAATGTGAAGAAACATTGCTATTTAAGGGGGTCTTTTACTAAAGGTTAGCTCATGTTATCTGCAGCGGGTCCCATTTTATACCTATGGGTCCTGCTGCAGCCAACTTGAGCTAATCTTTAGTAAAAGACCCCTTTAAGTGATCAAAACAGAGTTCAAAGAATATAAGATAAGGCTGGCTAAATGTGAAATGCACTGCAAGAAATCCTTCCAGTTTGGAAGAAAGAATTTTGAATGTAAAATTCTGGAAATTGTAGAGGGCTGGGAAATGGGACTTGATTTACCTCCTTTCTGTGTGTGTGTGTGTGGGGGGGGGGGGGGGTTGCAATTACATTCAAAACAGTTTAGGTATGTACTTGTACCTGGGGCAGTGGAGGGTTAAGTGACTTGCCCAGAGTGACAAGGAGCTGCAGAGGGAACCAAACCCAGTTCCCCAGGATCAAAGTCTGCTGCACTAACCACCACTAGGCTACTCCTTCACTAAGCATATCTGTCCCATACTACAGGGAGTGTCTCCTTTAATCACAGGCTGTTATCCCTTCTTTTTGAGAATTTGATTTCAAATGTAGGCATTGAATTTTAAAATGTCAATATTTTTTTTCACTCCTGTCCATTCTGTGTGATCCATGTCATGTACCGTGCTGTGTGCTCTGTCTTATTCTGACACCATCCCACATCCGGACTTCAAAGAGACATTTCATTCATGCAGCAGCAAACCACAGATGAATAATCTCAGTTGATTAAATTAAGCAGCTATGATCTGAACCTCAGAGAATGAGTGAGTCTGTGTTCGTAATTCCAATGCTTTGCTTTTATAACAACGTTTTGTCACGGGGGAGGAGCTTGTTAATCTTCTCTGTTATGGCTGCCACTCTGACACATACAGGATACCAGGACATAGTAACATAACATAGTAACATAGTAGATGACGGCAGCAAAAGACCTGCACGGTCCATCCAGTCTGCCCAACAAGACAACTCATGTGTGCTACTTTTGTGTATACCCTACTTTGATTTGTACCTGTGCTCTTCAGGGCACAAACCGTATAAGTCTGCCCAGCACTAGCCCCGCCTCCCAACCACCGGCTCTGGCACAGACCGTATAAGTCTGCCCAGCGCTATCCCTGCCTCCCAACCTCCAGCCCGCCTCCCACTACCGGCTCTGCTATCCAATCTCGTCCGCTTATCCGATGCTGGGATTAGCCCCTATAGAAGTGATAGAGTGAGGGAAAGAGAGAAAAGGTGGGGGGTTCCCTCCCTTCCCCCCCCCCCCCTCAAAATGATTTCTCTCTAGCTGAAGTCTGAATACATTTGTGGACTGTTCTTCTGGTGTGGAAGATGGGGATCACCCTTTCTCCCTGGCTTTCTTGAGCTTTATTTCTAGTTAACAGCCAAAGGTGAGGGAACAAAAGAAGTGGAAGCCCAAAGGATTGGTCTTTATTGTTTCTAACGCACTGTAGGTCACTTGTCGAAAAGGCTCGACACGGCTGTGTTTCGGTTGCCGTACCTTCGTCAGGAGCCTTATCAACTACAGAAACAAAATTTTGTAACCATGAGGACTGGTGTAACGTTATGTACACTAGACTAAAAATATCCCAGCTGTCACTCCGGACAACAAACCTTACAACGTATCGCAAGTAAACCATGAAATGCTCCTCATGCATCGGCTGATAAGTGTGACTGAACGCCAAGCTCTTGACATGTATTAAAACATAGTGGAAAATAAAGTTTTAATAAACCATAACTTAACTAATGTTTATGAGGATTCAGCATGGTAATTTTGTGCCTACAAGTGCACAGAAATGGTTGTAGATCTGTGTAGTGAGAGAATAGGTCATTGTGTCTTTTTTTTTTGTCTTTTACTAGGTTTTCACAAGCAAGTGTGCTGCAGAATCTCCTATCTTGGGGCTGGGGGTGGACTCTTAAGTGGCAACATTTGTAGGATGGTGATGTATACTCTCACTTGGGGTCTTCTAAAATTGCCCCAGCATACAGTTACCCTAAAAATGTGAGTGTGGACAGAAGCATGCACCCATGCGTGTTTGTTGTGTGTGCTATGGGTGTATAGTGAGGTTGTGTTTCTGTTTCTATATAACACTTGTCTGGCTATATGAGGAAGCATAGGAACAGAAAGAGATTAAGAAAATGTTAAATGATACCTTTTTATTGGACTGACTAAATTAATTTCGTGACCAGCTTTTATACATGAAAACTGTCCTCCTCCATTATGAAATGGGAGAGATGCAGGCAAACAGTTCTAAAGACACGTTCCTGCATGTTACAGCAGTACATGTATATAAATAACCCTTTCCAGTGTCTGGCACTGCAGTGTCAAGGTTTGGAAACAAATTGCTTCATTAATGTGTAACAGTAGTAAGATCTAGAGTAGGGTGAGCAACCTGAAGCCCACCTTTGAATCTTATTGGGCGCTGACAGCCAGGGCTTTTTTTTTAGGGGGTACTTGGGGGTACTGAGTACCGGCACCTTTTCCATTGTCTGCTAAAATTGACCCATGGAGCCCAAGTTTTAATGAAAGAGCTCAGGCTCTACACAACAATTCTGCCTAGTCATAGATTCTGTGACTGGTTGCAGGGGGCCTGGCAATTGTGGAGTGGGGTCCTCAGTGATCACCCCACCCCTGAAGGGTGGCCTAGCGTTTGAGTACCGGCACCTTTTTTGTTAGAAAGAAAAAAAAAAAAAGCACTGCCAACAACCATGAGAAGTATACACAGAAAATGTCATTAACCAGAGTTCTGGTGATTTTTAAATACTGTATTTTGCAAATATTTTAAGAATAACCACTCGAGCACTTTGTTGCCATCATTTTCAGTGTAATTTTTACTTATCATAGTAGGTCAATGAAACTCTGTGGATGACTGGTTCCAGCATTATGTAATGTTGCGGCCTGCTAGGAAAAGTACTGACATTCATGTGCTGCTCTATGGTCAATGGTTGTCCACTTCTGATCTAGGGATATGAACAGGGGGGTGAACATGTCAAAGCAATCAGGGCTGGTGTTAAAGATGCTTGGGCAGAGGGGCACAAACTTGGGATGGGGCTGCAAAGCCAACTAGAAGGCAATCTCTCCACTTTTAATCAAGCTTCGGGGTCCCCTATAGCATGGGCTCATGGTATTTGCCCTGTTCTCCACCCCCACCCCCCAACCGCTGGCCCTAAAACCATAGACCACATATTAGGAAACAGGCATCTGTTTATTTCTCTTATTCTCTGCTTACAGGTGCTGGGTTTAACCTCCCACTCTTGCTTTCTAGCCATCTACAAACTAGTGTCCAAAAATACGGCCAAGTGTTGACATGTTGGGCCTCAAGGTAAGAGTCTAAGAAGTGGACCTGACCAGTACCAGGCATCCTGAATACTTTCCTTGGTTTCACTGCCCAGCTTCACCATGGGAGTTGCTTGTGGCACTGGGGCCCTTAGTAATTGCCTCACTTCCCTCCCGAATACCTGCCCATGCCAGTCCTGTCCAAATTCAACTTAGCAATGATGTCATAGTCAGTCTTTTCTTCCTTCTCTTTGACATGGATGACCTTTTCAGAGATTGAAACCTCTTTACTTCCCTTCCCTCCCCCTTTTTTTCCCCACTTTTATAATTAAACCTCATGAGCCTGCCAATATCCCTTTGGGGGAAGCCAAGAAACTGTGAAAGCGTGCCAGGTCACACAACAGCACACTCCTTTGCAGTATGACTCTTTCACTACAGCAGCCTAGTGAGCTGCAATTCACTATTAAACTTTCTTGTAAAAATGGTTTTTCAAAAGCAACTACCTACTTTTGATTCTCTAATGAGATTATTTTCCTCCTCGGGTCTGTACTCATTACCACTGTATGCTAATCAGTCTAGGACAGGGGTTCTCAACCTAGTCCTTGGACACACATGCCTAACCAGTCAGGTATTGTCTTAACCCATTAGTGCCCATATCGCTGACGGTCTGTGTGGTGAGGATGGCAGATACTAATCAAGGTCAGGTATACACAAAAGGTAGCACATATGAGTTTATCTTGTTGGGCAGACTGGATGGACCGTGTAGGTCTTTCTCTGCCGTGATCTACTATGTTACTATGTATGGGAACATTGGGCACTAATGGGTTAATACTGGTCTCGTAAGAAAGTTGAAGATGACAAATGGAGGTAGTGAAGGCCATTTGGTAAGGAAAGGGTTCAGATGTCAGGAAAAATTCCATCTGCAGAATTGGAAAGAAAGAGAGAGATCATGGATGCCTCTCAAAGTGCTCTGCTCATATAAATGGTGATGGAACCCACAAGGGAAGGAGCGATGCTGGATCTGGTGTTCACAAATGAGGAAAGTGTGTCTAATGTGGGTGCCCCCCTGGGTAGTAGTTGATCATCAGTTTGGTTTGATGTAACAGATAAAGCAGAGGGCGGTCACCCAGAACTCAAAAAAGTCCTGGATTTCAAACATGCTGACTTTAATATAATGGGGGAATACCTGACGAAAGAGCTGATGGAATGGGAAGACATACAAGAAGTGGAAAGGCAATGTTCTATTATCTCCCCTTACGCTCCTACCCCAAACCTCCGCTCACAGGACAAATCCCTCCTCTCTGTACCCTTCTCCACCACTGCCAACTCCAGGCTCCGCCCTTTCTGCCTTGCCTCTCCCTATGCGTGGAATAAACTTCCTGAGCCCATACGCCAAGTCCCCTCCCTGCCCATCTTCAAATCCTTGCTCAAAGCCCACCTCTTCAATGTCTCCTTCGGCACCTAACCATTATACCTCTATTCAGGGAATCTAGACTGCCCCAATTTGTTTGTCTGCACATTTTGTCCATTAGATTGTAAGCTCCTTTGAGCAGGGACTGTCCTTTTTGTTAAACTGTACAGCGCTGCGTAACCCTAGTAGCGCTTTAGAAATGTGTAGTAGTAGTAGTTGCAGGCTGAATGGAGTTTTAAAAATGGCTACTGACCTTTATGTGAGGAAAGTAAATAAAAGCAAGACAAAAAAAAACCTGATATGGTTCTCCAAACAAGTGGCTAAGAAAATAAAGGCAAAAGAGTTGGCATTCATTAAATACAGAAAAACTCAAGAATACTGGATGAAACTGAAAGCTGACTGGCAAAAGTGAAAGCAGAAGAACAAATGGCTAGAAATGTAAGACAGGAAGTCAAGAATATTTCAGGTATATTAATGAAAGGAGGAAGGCTAAAATGAAATTGTGAGACAAAGATGCTGTGGACCACACCCTTACATGGGTCTTTCCCATGTGCCAAGCCCATGTCTAGCGAGGCTATAAAATCAGCCTTTTTCTACTAAGTTTCTAAGTTTATTAAAAGCTTGATTCTCCCCCATCAAAGTAATACCTAGGCAGCTTACATTTTAAGGGTAGTCAGGAAGGGTTGATAGAACTGAATGATTGTGAGGGAAGGAGGGGATGAAATACAATGTTAAATGGGAAGGCTGGATGGAAAGCACAAAAGGGATGGGATTGTGTGATTCAGGCCTGCAGCAGCACCCTCATACCAGTGGCGTAGCCAGGGCCGGTCTTAGCAAGTGCGGGGCCCTGTGCAGACCAATTTGGTGGGGCCCCATCCTAGCCCCTGCCCCTACCCTAGCCCTGCCCCCACCCTAGCTCCACCCCATTGATAAGCAAAAATAATATAGATATATGCAATAAAATAAAAATGAAATAAAAAGATATACAATAAAATAAAGTGATGTGTAAAATATAATGTACAATAAAAAAAACATATAGACCACCAAGGTATTAAAATTGTTTTAAAATATATACCACAACTCTCTGACTCAAGAAGACTCCGACTCTGTCTGTCACTCTGTCTCTGACTGGCTGCAGCTGGAACTGGAACTCTCTCAACTCTCTCTGCCCATTCTGCGCAGCCCGCCCTTGAAGAAGGAAGTTGTCGCGGGGGTGGGCCACATCATCAGTGGCAGACCAGGACTGTCTGTCACTCAGGAGGACCGAGCAGGACGGATCTACTGCTCTGCTGCAGACAATCTGCAATGCTCACGCACGCAGCACGCGTCACGACCATCACGCCACGCGGCCCGGGGGGGGGGGGGGTCAGAGGTGCGGACTCACTCAGGAGAGGTATGGTCCAGAGTGGCAACTGGGCGAGCAGGGCCAGAGAGCACTGCAGCCCGGCTGTCTGGCAGGCAGCTGGCTCACGCACAGCAGAGCAGTCTGGCTGGGTCTGGGTTGCGGGTGGTTGGCAGCGGACTGTGAGCGCCGGTGCTGGAGCAGAGGAGGCAGAGTTGAGGCAAGCCGCACTGGCCCCCTTAAGCACGAGGCCCTATGCGGCCACCTCGGCCTAAGACCGGCCCTTGGCATAGCCACAGATGGGCCTAGGTGGGCCGGGGCCCACCCACTTAGGGCTCCGGCTGACCCAACAGTACCACATGTTTAGCGGCAGCTGGTGGGGATCCCAAGCTCTGCCAGCTGAAGACTTCCCCCTAATGGTAATGAAAACGCTACTCTCCATGATACCGGCACCTGAAAATGCTCAGTTTTCAGCGCATGCCTGCTGCAGACTGCCAAGATGGAAAGAAGCGTTTTCTCACCAGCTGAGATATTTTTTTGGGTGGTGGGTGGGGGGAGAACACTTAGTGCCCACCCACATCTTGCCTAGGCCCACCCAAAATCTGTTGTCTGGCTACGCCCCTGCTTCATACATATGATATTGACAGCACTAACCGTAGGAATAGTATATTTCTATGGCCATTTAAAAAAATTAAGGTGGGATCACTTACTGCCTCCTATTTTGGAGGTGCTAAGGGCTCCCCTGTTAAGTCTGCATTGCATTAATGTCAACGTGCTCAGTGGCAGCCCCACCATTAAGCCATCTGAGGCAGGGGCCTGAGGCACGACTCTTGTGAGGTGGCATCGCGCCCGCCCTTCCCTCCCCAACCTCCTTCCCCGAAATCACCTTTTTTCTTTTCTTTTTCTTGTTTCTCAAAGGAAGGCGGCAGCAGTTACTCCCATAGGCTGCCCTGCCGCCGGTCCCAGCCCCTTCTCTCTACTGTGGGCAGCTCACCTCAGAGGAAACAAGAAATTATGTCAGCGAGGTGGGCCGCCTGCAGTAGCGAGACGGAGCTGGGACCGGCGGCAGGGCAGCCTATGGGAGTTGCTGTCGCCGCCTTAATTTTGAAAAGCAAGGAAAAAATAGAAAAGGTAATTTTGGGGAAGGGTAGTGGCTGCCCCTGAGTGCGCTAGCTAAATAGCATATCCACACCAGGGGCGTAGCTAGGTGGGGGCATGGGCCCCTAGAGATTTAGCCCTGGCCCCATCTACTTTCAAAACCCACTGCCAGGTACCTTTGCTGGTGGGGGTCCCCAACCTGCCGCCAGCCAAAGTCTTCTTCAGCGCCGGTCTCTGGTGTATTTGCTGACCTGTTTCTGTGAGTCCTGATGTCCTGTGTGCACGTAATGTGCAGGACGTCAGGACTCACAGAAACAGATCAGCAAACGCGTTGGAGACTGGCGCTGAAGAAGACTTCAGCTGGCAGGGGTTGGGGACCCCTGCCAGTAAAGGTACCTGGCAGCAACAGGGGAGGGGCGGCAGCGGGGTTTGAAAATGGGGGGGGGGGGGGGTGGCGGCTGGGAGAGGAGGGCTAAAATGTGCCCCCCCGCACCTCGGGTTCTGGACTCCCCTCTCGCCGAGGTCTGGCTACGCCCCTGATCCACACCCATTTTCCGCCCCTGATGTGGCACCTCAAAAAAAAAAAAAAAATGACTGAGTGATTAGTGCAATGCAGATGGCAAAACTAACACAGAATGCTTTAGCAAACCCGATGTTGGACCATTTCTGCTGTATTAGGGGTGGATTGGTATCTAACGCAGGGGCGTAGCCAGACTTCGGTGGGAGGGGGGTCCAGAGCCCGAGGTGAGGGGGCACATTTTAGCCCCCCCCCCACCATTTTTGACCCCTCCCGCCACCACCACCTTTGACCCACCCTCCCCGGTGCCAACCCTTTTGACCCCCTCTTACTGTTGATGCCAACCCTCCCTTGCCACCGCCGCCGGGTACCTTTGCTGGCGGGGGTCCCCAACCAGCTGAAGTCCTCTTCTCCGGCGCGGCCGCGTTGCTGATCTGCAAGGGCAGGCTTCTGTTTCTGAAGTCCTGCACGTACAATGTGTAGGACGTCAGAAACAGAAGCCTGCCCTTGCACATCAGCAATGCGGCCGCGCCGGAGAAGAGGACTTCGGCTGGTGGGGGTTGGGGACCCCCGCCAGCGGCAGGGGAGGGTTGGCAGTGAGAGGGGGGGTCAGGGCCAAATCTATGTGAGCCCATGCCCCTGTGGCCCCACATAGCTACACCCCTGATCTAACGTAGATTAGTGAAACAGCCCCTGAGACGTTTTAGTAGCCTTCTTTTCAGCGGGGGCTAAACAAAAATAAGAGTTGTGCTTCATCCAGTCAGTACTAGTACAGAGATGCACAACTTAAGCATCACTGACAGATCTAGTTTTCAGCACAGTCAAGTTATGTAAATTAAACTGTTTCTCAGCCCAAAATTACGAGGCCCTTTTAGAAAGTGGCACTAAACCCCAACACATGCTTACCACACACTAAACGGACACTATTGTGGCCAAGTGCTCAGTAATCCCGTGCGATAAGATATTTTAACACAACATACTGACATTTATGTATTCCTATATCTAGAATTCTAAGCAGCTCACATTTTCATCAAGGGACCAGGCCAATCTCCTAGGAATGACAAAGATAAACTAGACATCAATCCAATTCCTCTAGTTATGTAGCTACGACAAACTTCTGAAAAAGTTTTCTCCTCCATAAAGCACAGGAGTCGGCCTGAGTAAAACAGCATGAGAACTCATGCCAGAGTTTGGGGGGGCTTGATATGCCAAGAGCAATTCACGAATTTTCAATCTCTCAACATCCTTTAACAGAAGGAAAACTAAAAGGAGTTATTAATGGTCCTTTGATTTCCTGGACAAAGCTGTAAACTGAATTATCCCACATGTATTTTGGAACAACTCTATCTAAAATGTTAAATTAAAAAAAAAAAAAAAAACTTGAACCAAAGCCTTGGATTCTATCAGCAGTCAATGCAATCTTACAAAGCATCCTGAGATTTTTTTAGCACTGGGGGTTGGGGGTTGTGCCCTAAGCTAATCGGATAGTGTAGGTAAATAGCTGTGCACTGTCCAATTAGAGCGGGAGACCTTAGCGCCTAGTAAATAGGTGGTGGTAAGGACTCATGCTACTGGGAAATTAGCACATGGCCATAAATGGAAAAATAGAAATTGGGACCATTTTACTGTCTAAAAGTGGCTTCAACGCATGGGAAACACATGCACTAAGAACAGCACAGGCCACTGTTTAGTGCAGCTTAGTAAAAGGGCCACAAAGTAATTTCACTGACATTATTCTATTTCATGCTGTTGTAAACCACTTTGATTGGTTTGTCTAGGGAAGCTGTATGGCTGTTCTTTAAAATAAGCACATAGTACATATGTATTGCCACACTGGGACACAGCAAAGGTCCATCAAGCCCAGCATCCCGTCTCCAGCAGTTGCCAATCCAGGTCACAAGTACCTGGCAAGATCCTGAAAACGTTCATTACATTTTATGCTGCTTATCCCAGAAATAAGCAGTGGATTTTCCCCATGCCCATTTTAATAATGGTCTATGGACTTTTCCTTTAGGAAGCCAGCCAAACCTTTTTTTTAAACCCTGCTAAGCTAACTGCTTTTACTACATTCTCTGGCAATGAATTCCAGAGTTTAATTACATGTTGAGTGAAGAAAACATTTCTCAGATTTGTTTTAAATTTACTACTTTGTAGCTTCATTGCGTGTCCTGGTATTTTTGGAAAGAGTAAACAATTGATTCACGTCTACCTGTTCCACTCCACTCATTAAATTATGACTGAGGAATTTTAAGTGTAGGTTACTTGAAACCGAGGAAAGTTTGCTGCCCTTTGACCAAGGTTTTCAACAAGCTCCATGCCACTGAGGACAGGTTTATCCAGTTCTGGTTTCTTGCGCTGATAGATGTATGGCATTACATGTGCACAGATGCAATGGGAATAAAACCAACTTGTCCCTTAAGACTTGGAGCCAGATGGTAAGCATAGCTGACATGTATGTTCTTGCATTACCATGGCACGTAGCCCCAGCTTTCTTAATCTGGCTGCTGTTACCTCCCTTCCTCTCCTGATTCTTCAGCTCTGATCCTAGTGCATTCTGATCTTTGTGGTCCTGAGGTAGCCAACAGCTAAAGAGATTAGAAAATCAACAGTGGGTAAAGTCACATTTTGTCTGAGTTTATCATTCCTCCAAATTCATTCATGTTTGCACAGCATTTGAAATGGCAAAATTAATAACTGTTGAATTGTTAACCAATTTTTAAAAACTGCAAGCTAGTCAGGGCCCTAAGAATTGGTTTATCAAAATTGATGTGCATCTGTTCTATTCTGTTTAGGGTATTTATATCCCACTAATATTGATACAGAATCTAAGTAGGTTACATAAGTTCAGAACATACACTTAAAAAGCCTTACAAAGTTATTCATTCTGATACTTACTAAAAAGATACGTTTTCAGTCCTTTATGAAATTGTAAATTAAATAGAAAAACATATGGTCTAGTGCAGGTATGGAATTCCACAGTTTACTGGCTTGAAAAGTAAAGTAAAGTTCAAATGTATTACCTCATTTAATTTCCAAGTATGTAGTAGACTGCACAGTAAACAGCTCTTTGTAAATATAATAGTCTGTCTATTTAAAAATCTATCTCTAATGCAAACAAATTAAACATGCACATGTGAATTATGCAAGGACTTCTGAGGAATCTAAGAACAGGACATTTACCTCGTGTAAATGCCAAAGTTCACAAGGGTGCCATCCATAGGTAAAAAAAAAAACGGTAAACAGCTTATTGTAAAGAAGATGAAAAGGGAGGATTTTTTCCAAAGGAAGGATAAAAAACCCAGCCTCCCTGTGTGCATTTCCAAATTTTTAAAACCTTTGACTTAAATCTGGATCTAACCACGAAAGTTAGTCAGGTAGGGGTAATTTTATAATCAGACACCGGTTCAAAAAACAAACAACCCCCCCCCCCCCCTGCTTATTTTAGAAAGGCAGCCCATGAATGGGATGTATCTTATGAAACAAGCTCCCAGAATAATCCCTATTAGTGTACAAATTCTCTTGCAGTAATTTGCACCTGCTGCAAAACAGGTGTAACTTTCTGTTCTGTTGCAATAACTTCTCTGCATATATTTTAAGGTAGTTATATTTTTCACAACTACATACCAGCTCTGCCCAAATGCCATCTTTGGGAATGTCTAAGTGAGGCCACTTTAAAGTACTTGTGATTATGGTGGGATGAGCACTTGAATCAACGTAGCCGTTTACACCTCAGTTTTTATTGTCGTCTGTCTGTATTATTTTTAGATTGTAAGCTCTATTGAGCAAGGACTGTCTCTCTATGTCAGGTGTTCAGCGCTACGTGCGTCTGGTAGCGCTATACAAATGCTAATAATAATAAGTTTTATAATGGTGAAATGCTTCATAAAATGTATAGCAGGGACAGACTGACTGTTTGGGCAACCGGGCAGTGCGCGAGGGCTCAGGCTCTAGGGGTCCCAGAAGCTCTGTCCAGTTGCCCACTGCCACACATTACAACCCTTCCCCGTCCTACCTTGAAGGGCCCTGGTGGTCTAGTGACCTCTGCAAGGGCAGGAAAAGATTCTACTGTTTCCTGCCCACTGCTGCTCCTCTGCCTGGCGGTGCTGCCGTGTTTTAGAAATGGCTGCCGAGACTTCCTGTAGATCATTGGTCTGACCCAGTGTGGCTATTCTTATGTTCTTAATCTAGATACCAATTGCGTGTGTATGTTGTACTATATTTAGCACTTATGCATGTAGCCAACAATCATGAGTGTAAGGGCTATAAGTGTGCAACATCCTTAGCGTGTAATTGCAAGTGGGCAGGGTATCATAACTGTCTCTTATGCACTAAGGTATTGCACTTAGGCATGTACATTTAGAAGTGGGCATGTCTAAATTGGTAGCATGTAAATGCTAGTATTCTAGAACAGAACCTGGATGCCCAGATGCCTTTTAAAGAATTAGCTTCTAGGGCTGGATTCAGTAATAGAAATCACATTCTATAAAGGGTGCTCTGCACCAGTCACTTTTTATAGAATAGTACTTAGTACCAGTTCCTGCGACCAGTTTTGGGGATGTGGATTTACACAGGGCCGATCTTGGACAGGGGTGGTTGCACAAAGCCTTGTGTTCCTGGGGGCCCCACATCTCGGGCATGTCTGTCCTCCTGTCTCGGAACATCTCCCTGAGAACATCAGGCAGCGGCAGCAATTTTCATATCCTGTCAGCTGCCGATAGCAGAGCCTCCTCACTGCTGCATCCTGCCCCCTTTTGATGTCACTTCCTGCTTCCGCAAGAGCGGCATGCAGCAGCGAAGAGGCTCTGGACTTGGCAGCTGACGGGATATTATAATTGCTGCCGCTCTCTACTGAAACGTGGTAGATGCATATCAAGGCATGGGGGGAGATGGGGTTCCGAGAGCTCTAAACCTCATTTGAGGGACTAGTATAATACAAAGAAATAGGTATGTAGAAAATCAATTATAGAAATAGTCACAAAATAGTTCAGCCATTATTATTATTAGCATTTGGAAGTGGAGGAGTGGCCTAGTGGTTAGGGTGGTGGACTTTGGTCCTGGGGAACTGAGGAACTGAGTTCGATTCCCGGCACAGGCAGCTCCTTGTGACTCTGGGAAAGTCACTTAACCCTCCATTGCCTGCCGCATTGAGCCTGCCATGAGTGGGAAAGTGCGGGGTACAAATGTAACATAAATAAATAAAATTTGTATAGTGCTATCAGACGCACACAGTGCTGAACACATGACACAAAGAGACAGTCCCTGCTGAAAAGAGCTTACAATCTAAATAATACAGACAGACAAGACAGTTAAAGGTGAGGGAAGTAATGGGAGCTAAAAAGCAGCAGTGAAAAGGTGGGTTTTCAGCATAGATTTGAAAACACGTAGAGATGGAGCTAGACGTATAGGTCCAGGAAGTCTATTCCAGGCAGTGACGTAGGAAGGGGGGGGGGGGGGTGGGGCAGTCCGCCCCGGGTGCACGCGCTGGGGGGGGGGGGGGGGTGTCGGCTCGCTGGTTCCCTGCTCTTTCTGCCCCGGAACAGGTTACTTCCTGTTCCGGGGCAGAGAAAGCAAGGAAGCAGCAGAGCCGACGCAGCTCCCAGTGACGCTGAAAGGTAGGGTGCGTTTTGGGGTAGGGGAGCGCTCCGGAGGGGGGGGGGCGCCGTGCCCTGCACCCTGGGGGGGTGCGCAGCGGCGACCCACCCCGGGTGTCAGGC
Source organism: Microcaecilia unicolor (assembly GCF_901765095.1). Classification (NCBI taxonomy): domain Eukaryota; kingdom Metazoa; phylum Chordata; class Amphibia; order Gymnophiona; family Siphonopidae; genus Microcaecilia; species Microcaecilia unicolor. The sequence goes on from NC_044041.1 coordinate 193,780,778, forward strand.
ACCCTCGCTACGGCACTGATTCCAGGCATAAGGTGCCGCAAGAGAAAAGGAACGAAGCCTGGAGTTAGCCGTGGAGGAGAAGGGGGAGGATGAGAGATTTGTCCAGTGAGCGGAGTTCACGGGGAGGAATGTATGTAGGGAGAGATGAGAGTGGAGAGGTAATGGGGGGCTGCAGAGTGGATGCATTTAAAGGTCAGTACGAGAAGTTTAAACTGTATGCGGAAGTGGACAGGGAGCCAGTGAAGTGACTTGAGGAGTGGGCTAGTGTGGGTATAACGGTTCTGGCGAAAAATAAGACGTGCCACAGAATTTTGAATAGATTGGAGAGGAGAGAGATGGCTGAGTAGAAGACCAGTGAGAAGTAAATTGCAATAGTCCAAGCGAGAGGTGACAAGGGTGTGGATAAGGGTTCTGGTGGCGTATTCAGAAAGGAAGGGGCGAATTTTGCTAATGTTGTAGCAGTCATTACAATCCAAATGCTGGGTGTAGATAATTTGTCACCTTTGCAATCCCCCTTCTGGTCATTAGTGTCTTGAAAAGCAGGTAAAATGGGCCCAGAGAGCACACAAACCCCTAATTCTATAATTTTGTGTGCTCATTTTTGTACTTAGGTGCAAAATTGCAAGTGCAAGTTAAAGAATACTGCCAGTTATGCAGGGACCCTTTACACTAAAGCTTAGCACGCACTAATTCTATTAACGAACACTAGCTTCTTAAAATTTAGTGCATCCTAAGTTTTAGTAAAAGGACTCTGTTAAATTAGGGGTTAATTAATGTGAATTAGCTGTAATTGCACTTAATTGGCACTCATTTTGCAGTTATGCCTGTAACTGCATTTAGTTGGCATGCTATAATCATAGTGCTCGAATGCTGGAGTGTGGATGTGGGAAGAGCATGGGCAGGTCAGAGGCATGCCCAGCACTAAGGCAGTGTTTTTCCAAGACAGTCCTGGACTACCCCCCTTGCCAGTCCGGTTTTCAGAATATCCACAATGAATATACAGGAACAAATTTCCATACGCTGCTTTCATTATATGCAAATTTCTTTCATGCATATTTATTGTGGATATTCTGAAAACCGGACTGGCAAGGGGGGTACTCCAGGACTGACTTGGGAAATACTGCACTAGGGTAATAGAATACTGTTAGTGGCGGGGCTTTTTTTGAGGGGGTACTTGGGGGTACTGAGTACCGGCACCTTTTCTATTGTCTGCTAAAATTGACCCAAGTTTTAATGAAAGAACTCAGGCTCTACACACAAATTTTGCCTTGTCATAGATTCTGTAACTGGTTGCAGGGGGCCTGGCTATTGTGGGATGGGTCCCTCAGTGATCACCCCACCCCTGTAGGGTGGCCTGGCATTTGAGTACGGGCACCTTTTTCACTAGAAAAAATGAACTGGTTAGTTATGTGTGTAACTGCTATGGGGGTGTGGATGCAGGAGGGGCATGGGTGGGCCAGGGGCATGCCCAGCACTGAAAAGCTGATGATCAGAAGCAAATGCAGGCGCTTGAGGCTATTAGCGCCGTACTAGTGCCTGAGTTTGCTACCGACCCATGATCAGAGCCCTTCAGCATGTGAAACAACGGGCTCGCGGGCTCTGAATGCAACTAGCTTGCAAATGCATGCAAAACAGGGCTAAACCTATTCATCCCCAATGATCAGCAACCAGCGTGCTACAAATTGGTGTGCTGGCCGCGGCAAACCCTATGTCAGCTCGGAGCTGGCGTTAGGGTTTGCAGACCATTGGGGAGGAATGGTGAGCCCTGTCCAGCATGCATTTGCATGCTAGCAGGCTCCCATTCCCCCAATGCATCAGCCTCGGCAGGAACCCCGACCCAACTGACCCCCCCCCCCCCCCCCGACATAGGTTCAGGGGGCTGGAGACCCACTATATCACTCCAACATTCCTTGGATGTCCCTGGTGGCCCAGTGGGCTGCAGGTGAATCCCCCCCCCCCACCTGGTGGTCTAGCAACCCTTCCCCACCCCCCCTACCTCAAGTTGGATGCGCTGGGCAGGGCTTCACACCATATAAGGAAGAAACTCCATTATATGGTATGAAGCCGCACCCAGCACATCCCAGAATGCACTGGGCAGGGCTGGGCACTGCCATTGTGCAGGCAGCACCGATGGAAGAGGAGGGAGGCCACCTTCCTCCTCCATCTTGAGGTAGGGAGTGGGGGGGATTCACCTGTGGCCCACTGGACCACCAGGGACATCCGAGAGATGTTGGGGGTTGGGGGGGCTGGAAACCCCACGGATCTCCAGCCCTCCCAAACCTGTGCTGGGGGGGATCAGGGGGACTGGAGGTTCTCCGGACCTCCAGCCCCCTGTTGCTGGGGGGAGGAGGGGAGGGTCGACTCAGGGTTCCTGCCAGGGCTGCTGAACCTGTGTCGGGGGGGGGGGGGGGTCGGGTCAGGGGGACCGGAGGTCCGCCATACCTCCAGCCCCCGTTTCGCTTGGCTCAGGCAGATTGGGTCTGGTGGTGTCATGGACCTCCAGCTCCTGTGTTTGACAGGTTTGGCCTTTTGACAGGTCTTATCTTCCATCAGGACCGATATGCCCATATCACCCCTCTCCTCAAGTCACTTCACTGGCTTCTGATCAGGTACCGCATACAGTTCAAGCTTCTCCTACTTACCTACAAATGCACTCGATCTGCAGCCCCTCATTACCTCTCTACCCTCATCTCCCCTTACGTTCCTACCCGAAACCTCCGCTCACAGGTCAAATCCCTCCTCTCAGTACCCTTCTCCACCACCGCCAACTCTTTCTGCCTCACCTCACCCTATGCTTGGAATAAACTCCCTGAGCCCATACGTCAAGCCCCCTTCCTGCCCATCTTCAAATCCTTACTCAAAGCCCACCTCTTCGAAGTCGCCTTCGGCACCTAACCATTATACCTCCATAGAGGAAATCTAGACTACCCCAACTTGACATTTCGTCCTTTAGATTGTAAGCTCCCTTGAGCAGGGACTGTCCTTCTTTGTTAAACTGTACAGTGCTGCGTAACCCTAGTAGCACTCTAGAAATTTTAAGTAGTAGTAGTAGGTGCACTCAGGAACAATCTTCCCGCACTTCTACCCCATGATCAGAGAGAATTGCGTGCTTAAATCTGCATGCAATTTTCTCTGATCATAGGTCTGGTAAAGCCCTGCACTGTTCCAGCGCTATTTTTAGAGCGCTGTTTGGAACAGCGCGGGGCTTTTGATCATCTGCCTATAAGGTAATAGAGCACTGTCAGTTACATGTATAACTGCTATGGGGGTGTGGATGTGGGAGGGGCATGGGTGGATCAGGGGTGTGCCCAGCACTTGAGGTTATAGAATACTGTCAGTTTCATGTGTAACTGCTATGTGGGAGGAGAATGGGTGGGTCGGGCATGCCCAGCATTTATGCACTAAGGTTTTTAGAATACTGTCAATTACATACATAACTGACAGCATTTACACCAGCTTTTCGCATGATGTATATGGTCAAGCCTAAAGTTAGGTACGTGAATACAGACTTACTTACGCTAGTATTCTATAACGGTAAGTATGTGTGTAATTGCAGATATAGAATTTGTATTTAGCGCACAACATCCTGGCACCTAACTTTAGGTGGCCTGTAGGGAATTACTCCCAAACTGTTTTTCAGCGATGAAAGCAATAACAGAAGATTCTCTACTCTCCAGCACTTCATTTTGGGTTATTAGTTTTAGAGGAAATACGTTCTAATGTTTATCTGTTACCAGTTCCATAAAATGAACATTTTGTAAAATTTAAAAAAAAGTGTGTGATGGGGAGATAGGGAGTAAACTGGAAACAATCCTTCAGGTACTAAATGGTCTCAAGTAGAGTCTTATGGTACTAGTTGGTATGTGCAAAACATTGACTTTTGTTTGAAATATACCATCGGGCCCCTTTCTGCTTCCTCTCTACCCCCAGGGCTAGGCAGCACTTCTGTGAAGGGAGGAGGAAAGCAAAGTTTAATATTTAGTAAAAGTATAATTTTTTTTAGGCTTTTTATGGACTGATCATGATTGATGACTTTATTTATCAAAATCTTGAAATACAGGGAATGAGCAAGGGGCCAGAAATTTAAGGCTGAAGGTTCACCTAAGGCAGGGCTGTCCAACCTCAGCCCTCGCCAGGTTGGGTTTGCAGGATTTCCCTAATGAATATGCATGAGATCTATTTGCATACAATGGAGGCAGTGCAACCCTTAGCTAGAGCCTCCACTACCCTTGCATCAGTCTTGTCTACCCCTTCACATCCCTGCCTGACCCTAGCATCTTACCCCAACAATTCAAAATAAGGCTGGGGCGATCCCCAGTAACTTCTGATTCCACTGCTCTGCTACTAGCTTTCAAAATGGCGCTGGCCATGCTCAGCAATAGCGGGGCAGGAGTAATTGTGGACAGCTCCTGCCTCATTTCATGTTGACAAATAGGATAAGATAGTGGGGAGATAGTCTGGAGAGGTAGTGGAGAGGGGGGACCTGGCACGTTTTTGGCAGTGTTTATTTGGCCTTGGGCTTATGACAAATACCCACAATTTTTGTTTGTTTTTTGAAAAACAAACAAAATGAGAAGCAAACAAAATTTAATTAGGTTTTTCTTGCATATCGTTTTTAAAACAAAATGAAACAAAATTGAATGCCTTTCCTGTATGGTTCCAGCCAAAGTCTGGAGAGGTAGTGGAGAGGGACCTGGCACATTTTTGGCAATGTTGAATATATTTGGCCTTGGGCTTATGAGAAATACCCACACTTTCTGTTTGTTTTTTTGAAAACCAAACAAACTGAGAAGCAAACAAAATTTAATTAACAAAATGAAACAAAATTGAATGCCTTTCCTGTATGGTTCCAGCCAAAGCCCATCTCTTCAGATTATAAGGAAATGAGATCACTTCCAGTCTATACCAGTTTTCTATGCTTCATTTCCCCCTCCTTCCACCGCACCGCAGCCTCCCCTTCCTAGGAAACCACTGTAAACAATTGGTGTGGAGGACTGGCCTAGTCTTTAGAGTACCGGTCTTGAAATGCAGAGGTGGCTGGTTCAAATCCCACTGCCGCTCCTTGTGATCTTGGGCAAGTCACTTAACCCTCCATTGCCTCAGGTACAAACTTAGATTGTGAGCCCTCCTGGGACAGAGAAATATCCAGAGTACCTGAATGTAACTCACCTTGAGATTCTACATGGAATGTTGCTACTATAGGAGATTCTACATAGAATGTTAATGTTGCTATTCCACTAGCAACATTCCATGCAGAAGCCTGCCCTTGCAGATCAGCAATGCGGCCACACAGGCTTCTGTTTCTGTGAGTCTGACGTCCTGCACGTACGTGCAGGACGTCAGCCTCACAGAAACAGAAGCCTGCGCGGCTGCGTTGCTGATCTGCAAGGGCAGGCTTCTATATGGAATGTTACTAGTGGAGGAGTAACCTAATGGTTAGTGCAGTGGAACATGGAATGTTGCTACTATTTGAGATTCTACACGGAATGTTACTAGTGGAGGAGTGGCCTAGTGGTTAGTGCACCAGTCTTGCAATCCAGAGCTGGCCGGTTCAAATCCCACTGCTGCTCCTTGTGATCTTGGGCAAGTCACTTAACCCTCCATTGCCTCAGGTACAAACTTAGATTGTGAGCCCTCCTGGGACAGAGAAATATCCAGAGTACCTGAATGTAACTCACCTTGAGCTACTACCGAAAAAGGTGTGAGCAAAATCTTAATAAATATATGGAATGTTGCTATTATTGAAGATTCTACATAGAATGTTACCACTTTTTGAGATTCTGGAATGTTGCTACTATTTGAGATTCTAGATGGCATGTTGGTAGTGGAGGAGTGGCCTAGTGGTTAGAGCACCGGTCTTGCACTCCAGAGGTGGCCAGTTCAAATCCCACTGCTGTTCCGTGTGATCTTGGGCAAGTCACTTAACCCTCCACTGCCTCAGGTACAAACTTAGATTGTGAGCCCTCCTGGGACAGAGAAATATCCAGAGTACCTGAATGCAACTCACCTTCAGCTACTACTGAAAAAAGTGGGAGCAAAATCTAAATAATAAATGAATAGGGGCAGTTATCCAACTCATGCTTGGAGTTAGCTAGATAAAGTTTACATATTCTCCCTCTTTGTTCATTCCCCACACCAAATTTAGCTGGGTAAAATGAAGTATTTCTGCGTAAAAGGCACTGTCCAAAGTTAGCCAATTAAGAGCTACGGTAGATTCATTAAACTGCACTACCAGCTTACCTTGTGCCGACACCATTAATACCTCTTCTTAGTAAATGGGTCCCATTGCATTAAATCTCAACCAGCAGCAGACTGACAATGATCTGGGCCCCCAGGCATTAAGGGGCCCACTAATTGCCTATCAAAAATGATTAAATTATATGGAAGCTGGGGGAGAGTGGGTGCTCAGGCACTGCCCTGTTTTCCTCGGTGATGATTCTTATTATGGAATTCAACACTATAGTCAGGATTATTTTTCCCTGTATGCATCACTTTGTACTTGTCAACAATAAAAGTTATCTGCCATTTAAGATGTCCCCCCCCCCCTCCCCCAGTTTTATAGGGCTCGGAGGGATGATAGAATAACACCTTTATTATACCAACTTCATTGGCTTCCAATTGAAGCAAGAGTCAAATTTAAAGTACTCACTTTGACACATAAGGCTTTTCATTTACTTACTCCTAGTTACCTATCTAATCTGACTATTCCCTATTCTCCTATGCGAACTCTTAGATCGCTAACAGATAATAGGTTAGTCATTCCTCCGCCTGCTAAGGCTCGATGGGAATCTACGCGTGCATCGGCGTTCTTTTTTCTGTCTCCCTCTTTCTGGAATGGACTTCCAAAAGAGATTAGATTAGAGGATTCCTACATTCACTTTCAAAAACTTCTGAAAACTTTTCTTTTTACAAACTGTATTGAGCAGTGGCGTACCAAGGGGGTTGGGGCGGTCCGCCCCGGGTGCACGCCGCTGGGGGGGTGCCGCGGCATGCGCCTGCTCCGAGTTCGCTAAACTTCGTCGCTCGTTCGCTGCAGCTCCCTCTGCCCCGGAACAGGTTACTTCCTGTTCCGGGCAGAGGGAGCTGCAGCGAAGCGAAGTTTAGCGCACTCGGAGCAGGCGCACGCCGCGGCACCCCCCCCCAGCGGCGTGCACCCGGGGGGGTGTCATTTCGCCGGAGGGGGTGGGAAGGTGTCATTTAGCGGGGGGGGGGGGGGGGGGGGGGGGGGGGGGGGCGCATCGGCACTCCGCCCCGGGTGCCATCCAGGCCAGGAACGCCACTGGTATTGAACAGAATTTATGATAGCAGGGAAGGTGTAGAAGTTTTGGTTAAATCATATCTATTATAGGTAATTGTGGGGGGTTTTTTGTTTTGGAGTAGTACATTTTATTAGAAATGTATTTCTTTGTCTTTTTGGGTTGCTCTGCTTTTCTATCAATGATTGGAGTTCTTATTTGTTTGTATGTATGAGAAGAATTTCTTTTTAATGTAAACCGTTCTGTTTTGCAATAGCAATAAGAAACGGTATATAAAATGAATAAATGATAAGGTTTTCTGCAGCCATGTTTAGCACTTTGAATACTTCTGTATCATCTACAGATTTAATCATCTCGCTTGTCACTCTCTGTTCCAGATCAGTTATCAGTGTTAAACAGCACTGGTCCCAGTCCAGATTCAAGGGCTATGCCACTTCATGTTTTTCCATTACCTCCTCACTAAGGGGCTCTTTTACTAAAGGCTGTTAAGCCCTAATGCATGAGAAAGTACTTAACGCAAAATGTGTTAAAGCATTTTGTGAAAATTCCCCCTTTCCCACATGCTACTCAAGCATTATTTAATTTTTCTTTTTTATATATTTTTTTGGAGTGGGCATGTCATGGGCATTGAAGTATTACTCAGTTAGTGTATGCTGAGTAGCACTCACTAAGTAAATAATGCAATCTTAGGGAGTTTCTTTTATTAAGGTGTGCTAGTATTTTTAGCTTATGCTAAAAATCAGCTGGTGCTAAGTGTTCTCAGCATTTAGCACCAGCTAAAAATGTTAGTGTACCTGAGGCACTAAGTGTTCCCACGTTAACCAGGGGCGTAGCCAGACCTTACGGTGGGAGGGGGCCAGAGCCTGAGGGCACATTTTGAGTGCCACCCCACCACCTCCCCCCCCCCCCTCACCTCGCAAATACCTTTGCTGGCGGAGATCCCCAGCTCCCGCCGGCCGAAGCCTTCTTCAGCGCCGTCTCCGGCGCAGCCGCATTCCTTCCCTGCTCTTCTTGCTCCTCCTGTCCTGTGCATGCTGACGCTCCTTTATGTGAAACTGAGGACTGTCAGCGTGCACAGGACAGGAGGAGCAAGAAGAGCAGGGCAGGAACGCGGCTGCGCTGGAGATGGTGCTGAAGAAAGCTTCGGCTAGCGGGGGTTGGGGGACCCTCGCCAGCCAAACCAGGGGCCCAGACATAATTTGCGGGGGCCCAGGCCCCTGTGGATCCCCGTAGCTACACCCCTGACGTTACCTTTTTGCAGGTACCACACACTAACGGCAACATTAGCATATGGCCTGCAACAAAGGAAAATGTTTTAAAAAGTACTGCGTAGACTTTGGACTTAGCAAGTAGCAATGTTCCCCCCCACACTAGGCCCAGATTCTAATTACTACTACTATTTAGCATTTCTATAGCGCTACAAGGCATACGCAGCGCTGCACAAACATAGAAGAAAGACAGTCCCTGCTCAAAAAGCTTACAATCTAATAGACAAAAAATAAATAAAGTAAGCAAATCAAATCAATTAGTGTGAACGGGAAGGAAGAGAGGAGGGTAGGTGGAGGCGAGTGGTTACAAGTCAAAAGCAATGTTAAAGAGGTGGGCTTTCAGTCTAGATTTAAAGGTGGCCAAGGATGGGGCAAGACGTAGGGGCTCAGGAAGTTTATTCCAGGCGTAGGGTGCAGCGAGACAGAAGGCGCGAAGTCTGGAGTTGGCAGTAGTGGAGAAGGGAACAGATAAGAAGGATTTATCCATGGAGCGGAGTGCACGGGAAGGGGTGTAGGGAAGGACGAGTGTGGAGAGATACTGGGGAGCAGCAGAGTGAGTACATTTATATGCAGCAGGATGGATCCTCAGAAGCTTAGCTGAAATTGGGTGGCGGGGAAGAGGGGTTGGTGGTTGGGAGGCTAGGATAGGGGAGGGCAGACTTATACGGTCTGTACCAGAGCCGGTGATGGGAGACGGGACTGGTGGTTGGGAGGCGGGAAATACTGCTGGGCAGACTTATACGGTCTGTGCCCTGAAAAAGACAGGTACAAATTCAAGATATGAGTTTATCTTGGGCAGACTAGATGGACCATGCAGATCTTTTTCTGCCGTCATCTACTATGTTACTATGTATAGGTTAGTAGAAGAAGTTTGAACAGGATGCGAAAATGGATAGGGAGCCAGTGAAGGGTCTTGAGGAGAGGGGTAGTATGAGTAAAGCGACCCTGGCGGAAGATGAGACGGGCAACAAATGTTGCTGTAATAGCTTAGGTATAAAAGGATAAATGAAGGGGCTTGGGGAGAGGGGAGAATAGGAGAAGCCATGGCAGCTTCAAGTAAAGCACCAATGGTGCTTCAGGTGCAGGTTCTGAATGAGGTGGAAATGCAGAGACCATTTTTAAAAAAAGAAGAAGAAGAAGAAAAAAGACACAAGTGTGAAAAAGCCACTGCTTTGAAAGAGGCCCTTTCATGGTTATCTGATGACTCAGAAAAAATATTTCAGGAGGCCGCACCTGTGTTTTGTCCAACATTTGGTTCTGATAAATGAGTAAAACGGTGTGGTAGCTGTATTAGTCACTTATAAAGCTAATAAATAGAAATAAAACAAAGAAGAAAAAATAAGATGATACCTTTTTTTTTTTAATTGGACTAACATTTTTTTGGATTAGCTTTTGAAAGCAACACCTTCAGATCAGAAATGAACAAATGATGACATATATCAGAATATATCCGTGAAACATAAAAGCATTCCAATGGTAGGAGTGAGTGGGGGGAAAACGGAGAAATGGATGGCTGATTAGAGGCTTACAAAGCAGTATAATTTTATGGTTTATAAATGTGACAGGAAACCCAAATCTTTGTTTAGGCCTGTCTGGTGGGTGTCAAAATATCATGAAAAAAAGGGCACAATAGAGGTGATCAATAACAGAGAAGATAATCAAGTACAACAACTACTACTGCTACTGCTATTTAGCATTTCTATAGCGCTACAAGGCGTACGCAGCGCTGCACAAACATAGAAGAAAGACAGTCCCTGCTCAAAGAGCTTACAATCTAATAGACAAAAAATAAAGTAATCAAATCAATTAATGTGTACAGGAAGGAGAGGAGGGTAGGTGGAGGCTCAGTCCACCAATAAGAGCCAACTTCATCAGTGATGTCACAATGGCTTGATTGCCTGATACTTGGCTCACTTCTGATATTGTGATGTCATAAGGGAAAGGGGGAAAGGGAAATGGGACTTGATATACCGTCTTTCTGAGGGTTTTGCAACTACATTCAAAGCGGTTTACATATATTCAGGTACTTATTTTTGTACCAGGGGCAATGGAGGGTTTAGTGACTTACCCAGAGTCACAAGGAGCTGCACTGCACTAACCAATAGGCTACTCCTCTACTACTACTAGTACTATTTAGCATTTCTATAGTGCTACAAGGCGTATGCAGTGCTGCACATAGAAGAAAGACAGTCCCTGCTCAAAGAGCTTACAATCTAATAGACAAAAAAATAAAGTAATCAAATCAATTAATGTATACAGGAAGGAGGAGAGGAGGTTAGGTGGAGGCGAGTGGTTACAAGTGGTTACGAGTCAAACATAGCAAACATCCCTGATGTTTGCTATCTGGGCAATTGCCCTTGACCCCCTGGTCAAAGGGGACCTGAAGCCTGCTTGAAGCTGAAGAAGGCACAGTCTGGTAGTGATCTTTGGTGCCCCCTCCCTAATTTCTGCCCTGGGCCTTAATACCATCTTTCTGGCAGATGTACATTCCAAAAAACTGGCATATTTTAATCACTAAATAACAACCTTTATTCACATCTAGGAAAACTCAATATGGCTGTGTTTCGGCTATATGACCTGCCTCAGGAGTCTGACATAATCCAAAAATATGGTTCTATAAACAGTTGCTCACTGCTGAATCAAATACACATTAAACAACGTATCGTGGTTCTAAATCAAATGTTGCAGATTACTCTGCCATACAGCATACAGGATTTTTGGAACCCACCCATTTGAATTATAACCACAATACGCTGTTTAACGTATATGATGTGTATTTGATTCAGCAGTGAGCAACTGTTTATAGAACCATACTTTTGGATTATGTCTGATTCCTGATGCAGCCGAACCACAGCCGTCTCATGTCTTGCTAGATGTGGAGATGTAAATAAAGATGTAAATAATCTTTTCTTTGCCTCTGTTTGTGTCCTTTGATTTGTGGAGATTTGTTTTTCCTTGCTTTAGAGTGTCAAAATATTTCATCATTTTGACTTCAAAAGTTGTACATTCTTGGATTTTTTTTTTTTAAATGTCCGTTTACTATCCTCACCATAACGTCCTTGGTGCAGTGCCCTGGTTCTGATAAATAAAATCTCATGTATTAGCAATCAGCAGTGAGAACCTGATGCTAAGCAGATGCCCTAGTGCTCAGTACTAGTGGAAACTTTGAGATTTGGTGACATAAATGAGGACAATGCTTTAATCTCTCACTGGAATGCAGTGAAAGAAGGACACTGTTATTAGAGAAGACATTAAGAAAAAAAAATAGTAAAAAGAGCGCGTTTTCCCTCACAAGGAGAGAGGGCTGCCAACTCCACCCCTTCTGCCTGCTGGCTCTGTGCCCAGGAATGAGAGGCATTTCTGCTTCTAGACTCTGCCGTCATTCTCACAATCACTCTGCATTTGGCTGGGTGGAGGAAATGTTTGGGGATCACCTTTCATTGACAAAAAAAAAAAAAAAAAAAAAGGAGAGGGCTGTTCCTGGCTGACCAGGATCTCCTCTCCGCATTCCCTCTGTGGAAGATCTTACAGGGTAGTATCTTACAGGACTTTTTCTTCTAACAGATAAAAATCTGAACCAGGTTCATTTACCAGAACAATTAAAGCACTGTCTTGTCATGGATTGAAAGCGGCCTACTTATAGTATATACAGTCCCTGAGAATCCCAGCAGTCATTCAAACAGATACTGCTTATAATTTTGAATATATATTTAAAAAATCTATCTCAACACCCACCAACACGTTAATTCAACAGAAAGCACCTCAGTGGCGACTTGTCACATGAGCCTACAAACTCATGGCTCACCTCAGGGCCGCTGAGAGGGGGGGAGCAGGGGGGACAAAATTCCCCGGGCCCGGGTCTCCAAGGGGGGCCTGGCATCGGGGTCAGGCCGCCGGCGCTGCAGTCCTCAGTCTCACCTGCCTGCCTCCTCGGCTCCGGGCCCCCTGCATTCGAAGCAGCAGTCACAGATCGCCTCTCTTCGGGCCTTCCCTCCCTGGTCCCACCCTTGTGGAAACCGGAAGTTACATCAGATGAGGGTGAAACACAGGGAGGGAAGGCCAGAAGAGAGGCGGATCTGCGACTGCCGCTTCGAATGCAGGGGGCCTGGAGCCGTGGAGGCAGGTAGGTGCGACCGGGAACGGCAGGGGAGCGATGGGGGTGGGGGCGGCAGCGGTGGAGCAGCTTTGCCCTGGGCCCGGCCTAGTCTCTCGGCGGCCCTGGCCCACCTTACCTCTTCAGCGGGTCGTAAGTGCTTTCACCCAAATTTTTGTATATAAATCTTCATCGGTGAAACTCTTAAAAATATGTATGTATGACTTAAAATAAATATTCATTGGACATTAGTCATTCAAATATCTTGGTTTCAAAATAGGAGCACTTATTTGAGCACAGCAGACCAGCTGACATGGGCCATGTTTCACACCTGCATCAGGGATGGTCACTAAACGCAAGATTCTATGTTTGGAGAGTGCTGCGTTTAGTGACCATCCCTGATGCAGGTGTGAAACACGGGTCATGTCGGCCGGTCTACGGTGCTCAAATAAGTTAAGTGCTCCTGTTTTGAAACCAAGATACATAGGCGTCGACTCCGTGGGTGCTGTGGGTGCTCGAGCACCCCCAATATTTCACCCACTGGAGGGTCCCCCCCCCCTCCGATTTCCAGGGTCATTGTCCCTCCCTTCGAGTTCCAGGCTCCTCCCTCCAAATTTTAAAAGTCATCTTGACTTACCTCGTCGGGGTTACGGCGGCCAGCAGCAGCGGTAAAAAGTGTGCAGGCTCGGCCATTAGTTCAGTTTTCCCTTCTCTGTCTCTCAGCTCTGGTCCCGCCCTTGTGGAAACAGGAAATGAGGGCGGGACCAGAGCTGAGAGAGAAAGAGAGGAAAAATTAACTAAGGGCTGAGCCTGCACGCTTTTTACCGCTGCTGCCGGCCGCCGTAACCCCGACGAGGTAAGTCAAGATGACTTTTAAAATTCAGAGGGAGGGCCCTGGACCTCGAAGGGAGAAAGGAAGGGACAACCCTGGCACTCGGAGGAAGGGAGGGGGGGAACCTGTGAAACTCTGAGGGAGGGAGGGAAGGGACGGACCAACCTGTGGAACGGGGGGGGGGGGACCACCCTGTGGAACTCGGAGGGAGGGGGGCCTGGAACTCGGGGAGACAAGGGGGGGGGGGAAATGCACCACCTGTAAAAAAAAAAAATTCAGCATCCCCAATCATTTTGAAAAGTTGGCTCCTATGCTTGAATGTCTAATGTCCAATGCATATTTATTTAAGTCATATATACGTATTTTTAAGAGTTTCATTGATGAAGATTTATATATAAAAACCTGGGTGAAAGAACTAGGACCGTAAGCAACCTTTTCAGAATTTGGTGTTTGGTTTGGATTATTTTGTATTGTATTATAGTTCTAAGCTATGGTGGTGGTGGGGGGGGGGGGGGGGGGGGGGGGGGTTGCTTACGCATGTATTTGATTGGTGAGGTATAAATAACAAAATTAATAAAGGTGAGCTAAAAACCCCACTGCAGTCTGCAACAGGACTGTAGAAGTGTCCTGGAATCCTATAAAGTCTACAGCCTACCTAAAACGCTGTTTCTTGAGAGGTTAGATGAGTTTCCATTCCAGCTGTCTTTGTCACTGGGACAGGTCTCCTGGCTTAGCACTTCCTAAGCTGTGGCAGTCACAAAGCTGGTGTGTAGACTTTCTCCATTCCTTGAGAAAACAGAGTTAAATCACTAGAAGCTGTAAGCAGATGATTAAATACACGGCATTATCGTCAGCTTTCTAGTAGGGAAAGGAATTTTGGATTTAGCACATGCCTTTTTTTTTTCAGTTGTAGCACAAAGTGAATTTCAATCAGGTACAGCAAGTATTTTCCTGTCCCTGGAACAATTACAGTCTTAGGACTTCTTTTACTAAGCTGCAATAAGCACTAGCTTATGCTTACAGCAGTTTAAAAGGGTTCACTGCAGTAAGTTCTGATTGTGTGTGCACAAACCACCCGCTAAAATTTTTCTTAATTTTTCTCGGAAGGGGTGTGTCTGGGGCATGGAGAGTGGGCGTGACAGTGTGAATCAGTTAGCACGGCCACAATACCGCATGCTGATTAGCAGTGGCGGCTCAAGACAGTCTGCCGCCTGAGGCAAGGACATAGTCTACCACCCCAGCTCTGCTCCAACCCCACCCCACCCCCCCAGTCTGACATCTCCCCACCCCCTTCCTTCCTTCCTTCCTCCCTCAAATTTACCTTCTTTTCTAGCAGGGGTGTAGCCAGACCTTGACGAAGGGGGGGGGGCACATTTTGGCCCGCCTCCCCCGCATGATGGTACCCCTGCCCGTTGAAGCATTTGTATTGCGCTGGTTTCACATCGCCTGCCTTGCTCTGTTCTCAGTTGTGCCGTGCATGCTCGTTTTAATGAAACTGAGCTCAGTTTCACTACAACGAGCATGCACGGTGCGAGTGAGAAGAGCAGGGTAGGCTCCCCCCAGAGTCAATTTGGGGGGGGGGCTCCAGGCCCCCCCATAGCTACACTACTGTTTTCTGGCTTTCCAAAAGTCGTCCCCCTCTTTCTACTACAGTCCACTCCACCTCCGAGGAAATGGTAAGTATGTCGGAGAGGCAAGGCCGTAAGAGAGAAGGGGGTGGCAGCTTCCCTGACTTTTGGAAAGAAAGTAAATTTGGGGAAGGAAGGGCAGGGGCGATGCCAGAGCCCAAGTGGATACTGCTCCAAAAGAGTGCTGCCTGAGGCCCCCGCCTCAGGTGGCCTAATGGCAGGGATGCCACTGCTGATCAGCGTACGAGTCCTTCCTGCTTATAAAATAAATTTTGGTAATGGCTGTGCGATAATGACAACATTAGCACATGTTCAACTTAACAAACCTAAAACGGGAAAAACTACTCCCTATAGTATCAAAAAGAAGAATCTTTCAAAAACAAAGGAGTTGAGGCAGTCTGAGGTTAGCTACTTGGAATTATACTCTCCAGTAGGTGTACTCCCTGACCATTAAGAGACACTTCTCATCCATTTTTTTGAACATTTATTTATTTATAGTACATTTCTACCCCACATTTTCCCACACACACAGGCACAATGTGGCTTACATAGGAGAATTAAAAATGACAATACAATAAGAGAAAATGGTAAGAGACAAGAATAAGGCAAGGAAGGGGAAGGGGGCAAAACAGATGCAGGGGTAAGTAAGTGGGACTATTGATGGGTAAGAGTGTGGGGGGAGTAGACCAGTCCAAATAGGTGGGTTTTCAGCAGCCTCTTGAACAGCTGGTGATCATTTTCCAGCGTTAAGCATTTCGGCAAACCATTCCAATTCTTGGCACAGGAGTATTGGAAGGATGAGGTGGAGATCTTCTTGCATTTAACGCCTCTGCAATTTGGAAAGTGCAGGTTGAGATACGACCTCGAGGTGGCAACTGCATTTCTGGGAGGCAGGTCAATAAGGCGAAGCATATATTCCGGAGCCAACCCATATATGATTTTGTGAGTTAGGGAGCAGATTTTGAAAGAGATACGTTCCCTCACAGGCAACCAGTGGAGAAGGAAACGCAGAGGTTGAGCATGCTCGAAACGCGATTTACCCAGGATTAGTCTCGCCGCAGTGTTTTGTGCAGTCTGGAGTTTTTGCAAAAGGTATCCAAGTCAACCTACATAAATCCCACTGCAGTAATCCAGGTGAGATAGCACCAACCAATGAACAAGGGTGCGAAACAGGTCTCTAAATAGGCAGTATCTGACCTGCCGAAGCCTCCACATTGTATTGAACATTCGTGTTTTGGTAGTGGAACTGAGTATTTAGCAGTGTTTCTGTGGTTTGAGGTTTTTGGGGAGCATTCTTTCTGATACTAACATTAGCACATGGCCGTTAATTTGAGAAATGAAAAATCAGCCATTTTCTGGCTCCAGCACAGGAAAAACCGGCATAAGGGTGTGCCAAGACCACTTTCTATTGTAGCTTTGTAAAAGGACCCCTAGGTCCGTACTTGAGGCACTGGAGGATCAAGGGGCACTTTTACAAAGGGCTTTCTACACACCAAATCAGAACTACTGCCGGGCTACTGCAAAAGCCCAGTGGTAATTCCGGCTCTACAAAATTTAGCGCAGGAGCCCTTACCTTCACTTAAATGGATGGCGGTAAGGGCTTCCCCATGGAAATGGCTGTGCACTAAATCAGGGGCGTAGCCAGACTTTGGCGGGAGGGGGGTCCAGAGCCCGAGAGGGAGGGGGCACATTTTAGCCCCCCACCACTGACCCCCCCCCATCGGCAACCGCCACCACCACAACAACAACTTTGACTCCTCCCCCTGCCGACAACCCTCCCCCGCCGCCGCATACCTTTGCTGGCGGGGGCCCCAACCGTTGTACGTGCAGGATGTCAGACTCACAGAAACAGAACGATGCCTTGCGCCGGAAGAAGAGGACCTCGGCTGGCAGGGGTTGGGGTCCCCCGCCAGCAAAGGTAGGTGACAGCGCATTGGCGGCGGGAGTGGGGTAAAGAGGGTAGTTGGCAGGGGGGGTCCAGGGCCCCGTGGCCCCACGTAGCTATGCCACTGGCACTAATCCCTGTGATTAGCACAGGGCCACTTCCTTAAAACAAAATAGCCTTTTACCCACTGTGGTCAAAGGGGGGCTTCAGCACATGCCAAAAACACATGCCAACGCTACTGCAGGCCCCCTTTGACCACAGCTCGGTAAAAGGGGCCCTAAGTTGTGTAAAATCAAAATAAGCCATAGTGGGATTTGAACTGGGATTCCCTGAGTCTTAGCCTGCTGCTCTATGCATTAGGCTATCCTTCACTCTTTATGCTAAGCTGCGGCAGGGGCAATTTAGTCAGACATTAAAACGCATTTTCATACTGTGAGGGCAGGCAAACATTAAAATTTACAATGCAGGTTCTCAGCAGTGTTTGATGCAAACCTATGTGAAATAACATTTGACATATAACAAGGCCCAAGCTACGACTACCATTGTTTCTGTGACATTTGAGCAATGATATGAAGCATCAGCAAGAACCCGGTCTCAAAGGGAAATGGGACTTGATCTACCGCCTTTCTGAGGTTTTTGCAACTACATTCAAAGCGGTTTACATATATTCAGGTACTTATTTTGTACCAGGGGCAAAGGAGGGTTAAGTGACTTGTCCAGAGTCACAAGGAGCTGCAGTGGGAATCGAACTCAGTTCCCCAGGATCAAAGTCCACTGCACTAACTACTAGGCTACTCCTCACTCATTCCACCAATAAGAGCCAACCTCATCAGTGATGTCACAATGGCTTGATTGCCCGATACTTGGCTCACTTCTGATATTGTGATGTCATAAGGGAAAGGGGGAAATGGAAATGGGTCTTGATATACCGCCTTTCTGAGGTTTTTGCAACTACATTCAAGGCGGTTTACATATATTCAGGTACTTATTTTGTACCAGGGGCAATGGAGGATTAAATGACTTGTCCAGAGTCATAGAGAGCTGCAGTGGGAATTGAACTCAGTTCCAAGGGTCATCCTAGAACAGAACTATATAATATCTAGAATCATAAATAATGTGTACCCCCCCCCCCCCCAATTTTCAATGCAAAGAAAGTTCTCGAGCAAAAGAGCATAACAGTAGGCTAAAAGCGGTAGACTCTAAAACTTTGCCTTCAGGAAAAAGGAATGGTAACAGAATTCAAGAAGGCCTAAGATCAGCATATATAGTTTTTAGCTAAAAAGAACTGATGGGGAAAAGCCAAAGAGCAACTGGGGGTCTAGGACACTATAACAGAAATGTAGGCATAGCTCATAGCCTTTCTCTACTTCTAACCTCTAAAACTGAATGCAACAAGAGGAAAAAAAAAAAGGACAGCACCTATAGAAGTAAGTGGAAAAGCTTTTGCAGTCCTTTCGTTAAGCTAATCTGATACCGGGAAAATTTAGGTCAGATAATAATAAGACGTTTTGTACTGTGTGAGCACAGGTTATCACCCTCACAAAGGAGCCCTTTTACTAAGTCCTAGTAAGCATTAGCAGGTGCCAAAATGCACTGTAGTGAGTACTGGGAAATGAGTGCATGGCAAATGTGTCTGAGAGTTGACATTCAGTGATCTTATGCTGGAGGCAGAGGATGGATTAAAAATCCATTCCAACCTTATCTTTCTGCAATTTTATAAATATATTTAACAGTATGACAAAATATTTGTCATCTCAATCAAATTCTGTTAAGAAAAAAAAACCCATAATGGGGCACTAATGACTTTCTAACAATGATTGGATTCCGTATGATAAAGAGAAGATTTATTTTAAATTTTTATCAGAACAGTTTATTTGTGGAAAATAACTGCCTGCAGATAACCTATAACTGAAGAAACCACCTCTTTTCTTCCTTAGATGATTTTCCATACAATTTTTGCCAGTATTTGCTTAAACCTGTGTGTATTAAATGTAGAAAAGAAATCTCTGTGCCTTCTTGAAGTGTTTAATTTTCTGTCCTTTATCTTATGATAATAGTTAACGGCAAATATTTAAAAGGTAAATAGGCATTAATAAAATATATATTTTAAAGCAGAACTCCAGTGAGCAGTCTTAAAGGAGTACACAAAGCACAAGTGCTCCTCAAAAGCAATACGTAGCAACTTAAAAACCTCACAGATTCTATCCTCCAGTGTCAGAAGAGCAGCTATAGGGGTCTTGTTGAGTCTCTCTTTCCAATGTGATTTTATTGTACAAGTTATGCAAGTTTTCAAATAGGCATTATTATTATTAGCTACACAGGGACAAGATGGCCGCTGAGTAACGGGCTGAAACATCGTTAGTTCCAGCTATCATTGCGGAGCTGCCCCGTTGCCTACCTGATCGCTGGCCCAATTATGTACATCCTGGTTTTGATGGGAGTCGCCATGGCCTGCATGTCTCCTCGGCACCTGTTTTGGACCGAGGCTCCGGGGGGCGCGGTTTTCTGTCCCTGCTTGCTGTGTCGGCGGTCCGGCTGCGCACTCGCTTTCGTTGCTGGTCCGGTGCTGGGTGCAGAAGTGCGGAGATCGGCTCCCCACGATGCGGTGCACAGGTGTGGCCGCTGGATGGCTCCTTCCCGACGCTGTTTTGAAGAGGGATTTGAACCAGCTCTCCTTCTGCTTTCACGTGTCTGGCACTGCGTGCACTCAGCTGCTTGGCCGAGCGATGCCACCCTCCAGTTCCTCTTCTACTCTCTGGACCACTTACTGCTGCTGCCGCATTTTGGTTGCGGGCTCTTCCTCTCCGGCCGGACTGTTGGAGTTGCAGTGGTGGAGGTCCTTGGCTGGAGTGCCCCGTCGGTTGAAGCTGCGGAGGATGACCGTTGGTCCGCCATCTTGTTTCCTGCTCTGTTGTCTCTGTCGCTGTGGATGCCTGTCTTCAGCTTCATTTGTTCCACCTGGGCCCTGTTGCTGTCCCGAATGGGGATCATCCTGCTGGTCCTACCTGTGTCAGCCTGGATTTTCATCTTTCCCCTTGGCCCACCAGGATTTTTGCCGTTCATCTCTGTCTCCCTTTACCTCCATTCCTTTTCCCTTCTTTTCCTGCTTTCCCACTCTAATTATTAAAATGTAACTGTAATATATTTATTTTAATTGGTTCATTGTAAGCCGCTTTGGGGCTGCATCACTGTGGCAAAAGGCGGGGTATAAATGTACTTAAATAAATAAATATATTAGTAAAAGAGGGAGTACTGTAGATAGAGTAGTTACATAAAGCAATTACTGTACAAAGGCTTTTGAGTTCAATTGTCTTCAAAATAGTCACTGGTTGGTATTTTTTTTAGCATGTAAGTTATCTATAAGAAATGCCTTCCGAACCTAACTCATTCATCTTCCATGAGTGACACAATCCAAGGCATAATAAACAGAATTAGGTACATGATTCTTTTCCTTAAAGCTTATTTATTTATTTTTGACATTTCTACCTAACATTATCCCAAACACGCTTGAGTTCAATGTGGCTTACAATAAATAAAACAACAAGCAAAGCAATCACAAATGTAAAATAAGAGACAGATAAGAACTAAATACTAGCCCATTGTTAGCAAGTAACAAACTACCACACTCTGTCAGTGTATAAGAATCTTTCAAGGAGGAAAGCTTTCAGTTTTTTTGTGTGAAATACTACATAATCAGGTTGACGTTCAATCGCACTAGGCAAAGAGTTTCACCTTTTAACACCTTGGTATGTAAAGTCAGCAGAGTGAACAGACTTATAAGGCACATTCTTGCAAGTTGGGAGATGAAACTTAGATAGTCCCTGGATCCAAAAGCTACATTACGAAGGGGAATGTTTATTAAAGACTGCACGTAATCTGGTGTCATGCCCTATATTTGAAAGACAAAACACTGGGATTTTAAAATAACCCTGGCCCTGGCGTTGATAGCTAGCCAATGATTCTTACATAGTAAAGGAGTAGCTCTATCAAAAGGCAATGCTTTGAGGACAAGTCTAGCTGCAGTATTTTGGGCCATTTGCAATCTCTTTAGGACACCCTCCTTATTTAATTTTTACCGCCTTTTGGAATATCCAGCATAGATGGCATTGCAGTAGTCAAACTGAGTGAAAACAAAAGATTGAACTAGCAACCTAAAGCTATCAGGCGAGAAATACAATCTGATTCTTCTCAACTTCCAAAGGGACTTGCAGGATTTATTTACTACCTAGGAAACCTGGGGCTCAAATATGAGATGACTATCTTTCAGCACACCCAGTATTCTAAGAGTATTGTCTAGGGGATAGTATATAGTGTTGATGGTAAAACTAGACATTATGGTCGAAAGGGTTGGTCGCTGTGCAGTCTTGAATGTGGGTCTTCAGTAGAATTATACTGCCTAGAATACAATAAATGGACTTTACAAAAGTTGGACTTTTCTGATCTGGGTCAGCTGGCAACATCGTCTTGCAGAAGTCACTCATATTAACAATGCAAGGAGCCATCTAGTATCAAATCAGGAAGTATTTTTAATGGGAAATTTAATCCTCCTGGTTTGGTTCCCATTAGGAGCAAGAGGCAAGATGTTAATTCCTATATTTTATGTTTCTCAGTGTGTTTTTTTTCTAGTGAAAAAGGTGCTGGTACTCAAATGCCAGGCCACCCTTCAGGGGTGGGGTGATCACTAGGGATCCACCCCACAATAGCCAGACTCCCTGCAACCAGTCAGAATCTATGACAAGACAGAATTGGTGTGTAGAGCCTAAGCCCTATCACTAAAACTTGGGTTCCATGGGTCAGTTTTAGCAGACAATGGAAAAGGTGCCAGTACTCAGTACCCCCAAGTACCCCCTCAAAAAAAGCCCTGATGTTTTTTTCAGGGAGGCTTTGACCAGTCCTGGTTTTAAACTTTAATCTCAATGCAGTGTAGTAGCTGTAGTCCATTGAAATCAGTGTTGCAGATCTCATGGTGCACTGGGATTGGAGGTAGGCAGAAATCCAGAATTGGCCAAAAAGTCTCACTCCTGGAATGGGTAATTTGGCAGCTCTGCCAATATTACAATGTGACCTAACAGACTTTAATCAGGCTGGGGGAGGGAAAGAAGGAACTTAAAAAAAATAATCCAATTTAACTGGTCTGATAGGCTAAAATTTCCAAATTACACATTTCAGGGCGCCTGTAGCCACTACTGAGGAACACTAAAAACGAAAATCCTGAGCGAATGGACTCTTTTAGGTGTGGCCCAAGATACGAATAATCCGAGTGCATGAGTTTTCCTGATCCTGAACACCATGCGATCCTTCCACAGGTACACATACTTGACAGCAAAATGAATGTAAAAAAAAACACCATATTCTTAATTGAAGAATAATTTGTTGTAACTAGATGACTATTTTAAGCATTAAGTTTAGCCAGAGTGAAAAGAGATCTGCTAGTAGTCCTGGATTAATGCCACCCCATTCCTGCAGCGGCCTTTAAATTGAAAGGCACGTCAACTAACCAATCATAGTCGGGATTCCTTTGCAAGGCGGGAAGGCTCCTCAATACAAGAACAAATAAGAAGCTGGCCTAGAAGGGATGGACGCAAGAGAACCAATCACAGAGAAACTCCGCTTTCCAATGACGCACATGGAAAGTGGGCGGGTATTAAAGATACCGGCGTTTCATCCCTCCGTCGAGGATCTGTCCAATTCGACTTAACGCTTTGACGCTGGTAGGCGGGAAAAGAGGTACGGACAGCCGGGACAACCAATTAAGATTGTGAGACCCGTTTTATATAAGACTTGCTGAGCGGCAGAATATAGCAGAGCAGTCGTAAGGGGGTCGTGACGGTTGACAGGGCGAGGAGCACATGGCATTTAACTTACCTTAGGCTTTTTCTTTTGCTATAATTTTTATGAGAAAAGCTCTTCACGGTTCGCTGTAACAAGAAAAGAATCGAAAGCCCAGCAGCGACGTTCTCTCGAAACTTTCTGACAGAAAAGTTTACGCTTTTTTTCTCGTTCGCTCGTAGCTTCTTCTTTTTTTTGTTTCAGTTTGAGCTTGCCGAGAATCGTTCTTTTATTTTGTAAAAGAAAAGACGCTTACAGTCAGTCCTTCAGCGAATTTTTTTTTTCCTCTCTGCGAAGACGTTGAGTGCGCGAGGGGGGCGTGTGCGTACTGCTGTGTGTGCGAGAGAGTGAAGGAGTGCGCGCGCTCGCTCGCGACTGTGTGTGGCCACAGCTGTCCCCACCACCAGGCCCCCCCTCCTCCTTCTCCTCCTCCGCTGTCAGTTTCGTCACCATGACGTCAGTGCCGCCGTCGCAGGTACCCCTGGAAGAACCCTCGCGCCGTTTCAGCGTGCTCTCCTGGCCGCAGGTGCGGAGGCTGGATGCTATCCTGAATGAGAGCGTGCCCGTGCATGGCCGCGGCAACTTCCCCACGCTCAGCGTGCGCCCTCGGCAGATCGTGCAGGTGGGTGTTGGAAGTGAGGAGGGGGGAGGGCTGAGCTGGGGAATCTCTGATGGAGTTTTGGTGGGGACTATAGGAGCTGATTCTGTGGGTTCTGAGCAACCCCAATATTGAGAAAATTCTACGTACGTGTCTACTACTACTATTTAGCATTTCTATAGCGCTACAAGGCGTACGCAGCGCTGCACAGACATAGAAGAAAGACAGTCCCTGCTCAAAGAGCTATGTAATAAAAGTGAGCCAAGTATAGGACAATCAAGCCATTGTGACATCACTGATGAGGTTGGCTCTTATTGGTGGACTGAGGCATTATGACATCACAATATCAGCTCTGGTTACAAGAGACTACTACTACTACTATTTAGCATTTCTATAGCGCTACAAGGCATACGCAGCGCTGCACAGACAGAAGAAAGACAGTCCCTGCTCAAAGAGCTTACAATCTAATAGACAAAAATAAAGTAATCAAATCAATTAATGTGTACAATTAAGTGTACAATTAATGTGTCCAGGGAGGGGTTGTTTTCACTGGGCTTAGCACCCTCCCCCCTCCTATGGTGGGGACTGAAACTTAGAAATGAGGCTGAGATCTTGCAGGCCCGCTGAAAAGGACAGGCACCTAGGCTAGTTCAGTTGCCTTCTAGGAGGGGCTTGCTTAACACAGCTTCTTGCGCCCTTTTTATTGGGCTCTTGGTGGCTTGTTAATATGCTAGTTTAATTGGTTTTCCAAAACTTCCCAGTTTCTGTTTTGTACTTTAAAGATATACTTTAGAAAGAACGTCTGGTCTTCAGCTGTTGACTAAAGATCTGTGTGTGGAGGCTTAGCAAATTTAACTTTGCTCCACACACTGTGCTCTGCATTTTAATACTTCATTACTACTATAGTGGGCTTTAATTAAACACACAGCTTATTGTTACATTTCCCCAATACTAAAAATGTTAGGCTGCGGTAAACTGATAAGCACTTTTCTAGCCTGATTCTTATTCTGCTGGGTCATAGTTACATAAATGTCAGCAGAAAATAACCACGTGGTCCACTTAAGCCCTTTTTGTGCCTAATCACTGTTCTGTCATCCTATCCTTGTGTATCCCCTGCATGCTTCTACTATTCTAGAGTTTGTAACAGTTGCTGGAAGTTAGGTATGTGTCACCATGTCTAGTTTTTTTTTTCACGTCCATTTAGTGCTTCCTCTCCCTAAGTTTAATAGAAAAAAAAAATCAAAGAAATTGAGACTATGGTAACAAGTATATATAAGTATTTGGTATTGAATTACATGTACATCTTCTAAAGTTGGTATAATGCATAAAGTGTCTAGTAATGGTTCAGAAATGACCAGTCACTTCCAAAGAAAATACTTTTATCTTGAGGGGGAAAAGGCTTATAGCACTGGGCTTTTGTTAGGTTGGTTATAAATAGTGCTTTCACTTACAAAACCTCTTTTAGTGCGTTGTCTTTTTAATCACTTTGCTGATCTGTGTGTTTTCTGCTGATGCACCTGGTTATGTAAATTGGGGCTAGGGCTTATGACCAGACGTCTAGGCCCAAAAGCCTCTGCTCCACTCCCATCTTTTGTAGAAACGTTAACCTTCTAAAACATAACACTTTTTGCACATAAAACCACTTTCATGCTGTATTTAAAGACAGCTCACAGGGATACATTAGCCTTTCTCTATATGGAGTTTCTGCTGGACTTCAAAAACATTGGTTCTTGGGGGAGAAGAGAGCTTATGACAGGCTACAGTAAAAAGCGGTAAGTATTGTGCTCACTTTAGCAGCGCATATACTAAACAGTTGGAATGCTACTGTGAAGATTAGCGTGGCATCTGTGCAAGGATGACAAGCAAACTTGTGAAGCATTCCATATTTTTGTTTCTGGTTCCATGTTTTGTTCCTAGCATGGTATTCTTTGATAGTCACGCAAGAGAATTTTAAACTTAAAAAAAAAAAACATGGCAAAACCAAAAGTAAGTATATGCAAACTGATTGCTCTTTAAAATTCTGTATTTGTTTTTCCATCCCTTGGGCTCTACCTGGCTGATCTTAAATAGCCAAGAAACTGACTACACCCCTGAATTGTTCTATTCACACCCAGCTTATGTGGGAGATGTCTTCTCTTTGGAGTTGTACTCTTGACTAGTTTCTGTAAAGAATTAGCCTTGATGTGAAAAAGTGCATTAGATTTTCACTTGTGATGGAGCTTTAGCATGAATCAAATTTGTTCAAAATAAACAATGAACATAGTGCATCCATAAAAAGGAGAATATAATGGTCTTAAAAGGCCATTGTCTTGTTCTTTGCCCTGTATGAGTAACTTGTACACACTGGCTTGGCCCTGCAATGAATCTGCGTAGATGGCAGACTCCTTTGTAAAGACTACTTGGGTATTTAAAAGCAGAAAATAACAGGCAACATATTCAACCACTTTATCTGGTATTTTGCTGTTATCATAGTAAATATGAGCTGCACTGCAGGACAGGACTGACTATTTAAATATAGCTTGTTATGCAAGTCTTAACTCTAAATGAAATGGAAGGGAGAGGAATGCTGAATCAGAAGCCAGTAGTAACCTCAGTGCTGCATAGCTTCCCATTTGTCTTACACAAGCACATTTTCCTTCCTTATGTATTTCAAAGTCCATATGTCGGTTCTTCTCAAACTGAATCATTAACACTTTAATACCCAGTAAATGAACAGCTATCTGTATGCAGTCATTCACCTGCTTCTCTAGGACATCTAAAGTTGCCATTTTATAGCTTTAAATAAGGAACTTCCATCTTGCACATGTCAGAATGGTCAGACTTTGCATCTGCAACAATCACATGTCTAATGCCAATTTAAGTAGTTCTAATCTTATCTTCAGAAATACATGCTTTTTCAAAAGCCGATGTGTATCTAGGCATATACTACCAGGGCAGGTGACAGAATATATAACTTTCTACGTATGTGTTAATGGAAAACACTGCAGTAATGGAGCTTATAATAATTCCAATAACTAACCTTCAAGCTTGTCTGTAATAAGTTTTGCACAAGCTGCAAGTTTGTCCCTGGATCTGGTTTTTTGATTTTGAAATCTGGCTGCATGATGTGCGTAGAACTGTTGGAAGTGGGCAAGTGTTAATCAATGTAACTTGCCCTACATCATATTTAGTCCCAGGCTGTAGAACCTGTAGCATTTTTCCATGCCCATCTTATACCAATGATCATAACTAGTATTTAAAGAAATAGGTTTATCACCTTATTGGGTTTTAATTTTGCCAAAGAATTTCTGCCTTTGCAGCATTTCTTCAGTTTAGTTTTATCACATCATACTGTAAATGTGGTGTCGCAGCTTTTGAACTCGAAGTATGGATAAGTGGCAGGAGTTCTTATCAAGATAAAGACCCTATTATACAAATATGAGCAGTAGTGAGTTAAAATGGTATATAATTAAATTGTTCAAAGGATTCCTAAAGGCGTCGCCACTTTAAATTTGTAAATGATAGCATGTCTGGAGAAGGTAATTACATTAAAATGCTGTTTCATAACTGCATTTTTATACATGTAGTCATACCACCATAGTCTCTAATCCTGTGAGACCTCTTTAAAAGGATTCACTTTCGTATTTGATTAAACTCCCATGGGACCTTTCTCCATCCATCACTAACCTGTTGCCTAGTGTAATAGGATAAGTGGTACTCAAATGTTAATTTTGTAGATTAAATCTGACCAACATTGATATATTGCTTATTGCAGGAAAATGTTATATAATTCCCCTATGCTTTAACTTCAGTGCATACTATTATTATTATTATTATTACTAGTATTTGTATAGCGCTACCAGACGCATGCGGCGCTGAACACCTGACACATGTTTTATTTTGTTTGATTTCTATTGATAACCTTAAGAGTGGACTAACACGGCTACCACACTCCTCTACTTGTGATAAAGGAAAAAGTTAACTTAAAATTGCTAAAGTGGCTGTCCTGAAATTATTGGCAACATTTTGCCAAAACTCTTAACGTTTTCTCTGTATCCTTCTATGCTCTCAGGCTTCCCACAATTGCTTGTATAAATAACTGCAACTAAGCCTCTGAGTAAACTAGATGTTGGTTTAGCTTGATGCTTGGCATCTTTTATGCTATCCTCGGTGCCTTAGGCCTGAGAGGTACAGCTTTCAAGTTTCTGCTACAGGTTTGTAAGCCATACATATTGCATGAAATAGGCAATAACATAGCTTATGAAACATGCATAAAATTTTAAGTGTCACTACTAAACAGTGTAGACTAATGCCTGAAAGTCATGGCTCACCTATGACACTTTTCTTTATGCCCATCAATCACATGTAAGTCACTTCTTCTGTAGAGCAGCTAAGTACTGTTTGGGATAGCTTTAAACATACTTATTTATGCTATACACATCCGTGGGTGTGTTCAGTGAGATTGTCCATATTCAAGGCTACTGACAAGCTGCCCACCCAGTGCGCGAACCTTTTGAGTTTGGTGTAATTACACCAACCTTTCTGGAGGCACCCCAGCCAGTCAGGTTTTCAGGATATCCACAATAAATATTCGTGACTGAGGTTTGCATTCACTACCTCCACTGCAATCAAATCTCATGAATATTCATCGTAGGTATCCTGAAAACTTGACTGGCAGGTGCCTCTAGATCCAGGTTTGGGAACCACTGGTTTAGTGGTTTTACCTGTGTAACCTGTAGCTTGTGATTTTTTTTTTTTTCCCCCTGTTAGTCTTTCCTAACATGTAGATGTGCCAGTTCAAGCCCATGAACTACCATGCACTGTCCTGACATAAGCTTGAATGTTTGCAGGCATTTAAAACTTAAATTAGCTCATTAAGATGGCTAGAGAAATGGAGACTAGCATGAGCATTTCTTGTGTAACTCTGGCCAAACGGTGCTGCCTGCCTAGAATGCAGCTTTAAATAATTCAGTAGGGGCTAGCGATTCTATTGTCTAAACTGCTTTTTTGGAACTTCTCATCTACATGGAACAAGGTTAAGGTTACTAAACATAATCTTAAAGGAATCCTGTTCGGAAGGAATGGATCCTCAGAAGCTTAGCTGAGATTGGGTGGCGGGGCTGGTGGTTGGGAGGTGGGCCTTGTTCTGGGCAGACTTCTACGGTCTGTGCCCTGAAAATGGCAGAAACAAATCAAAGTCAGGTATACACATAAAGTAGCACATATGAGTTTAAATTGTTGGCAGACTAGATGGACGGTGCAGGTCTTTTTCTGCCGTCATCTACTATGTTACTATGTAAATGAAAGTTGTTGATACTTATCTGTTTATGTTCTGACAGATAATACATATCAATGATAGGATGATGAGCTTGCTTGTGTTCTGTTAAGCATTATTGCATTCCTTTATATTTTTTTTCCTTAGTTTTAATATCTGAATGACATTCAGTGGTCCTGAAATATTGCATAAAAAACAAGGCAAAACCTCTGTGGGAGAATCTTCTTTGATCTGCTCAGTTTCAATTAATGTAGAAAAAAAAATTCTGGTTTCTTGAAATCCTTTTGGAAAAACCTTTCCTTCACTCTCCAGTCAGTAAATCAGTTTCTAGCTTTTTGTATAGGTAGCAGGTTGCACCCAGGCTACCTTGGTATTAAATCAATATACTGGAAGTTAGTGTGCAATAAAGCACTCAAGACTATGGAGACGTCTTCTTGAACTAGTAAGTGTTACCTCTTAATCTATCCTTAACATTGAACTTTGAACACACAGGCTGGTTTTAAATTTTAATGCCAGCGAGTGTTAACTACTCAATCTGATTTACAGATTGCGAGAGTCCCATTATGGAGGGTTTAAAAATTTTGCTTTTGATATATTAATCCAGCTGTTACTATACCAATTAAAAACTTAAATTCATGCTGTAAATGTTCCCTCCACCCCCCCCCCCCCCCCCCCCAAACACCTTGGCAGTGGTGCAGCTAGAATTTGAAGTACATGATACATAAGAGTAGCTTTTGTACCGGCTTATGGCTGAGCGCCCCCAAATGATAGCCTGTTACTTTCCGAATATGGCATGGGAATTTAACTTGAACTTGATTAGACTTGGCTAGTAGCTGACACACTGTTAGAACAAATCCCCTTTTCGGGGTTTAATTTTAAAAAGTGAAAAAGCCCTAATGAAATGTTAACATTTCACATGATAAATTGACTTTATGTTCCAACGTTTTTTATTGATAGTTGGAAATGTGTGCTTATTTACTAACAGGCAAATTTATAATACAAGATGCAGATGCGTGATCTTCTTAAACAGAGAAACTGTCTACCATCAAACTTTTCTTCTATTTTCTCCCCCCTCCCCCCCATCTTCCCTCTTACAAATCACAACTTCTTATATATATATATAACTCAGTTTATAAATTGCAGAAACCATAAATTGACTTTAATATCATTCATGGAATAAGTATAGTTATATGGGGTGGGGTTTTTTTTGTTGTTGCACAGGGAGGAACAATTTAACTCTTGGGGCCCTATTCATTCAAGCGTACTGTTCAGTATGCATTAAAGCCTGTTAGCAGAAAAGTGATGCACATTACATGAAAGAAAAGGTGTCAGTAACTGGACAAATTCTACTGGTACATGTGTAACCAATGGAAGTTCATCTTAGACTTCATCTAAGTCTGGCACACATGATTCAGATGGCTATTTAAATGAAATGCTAGAAACTAAACTGAAGGGTGTGCCTTTATGCTGGATTAAAACTGCTGAAGTAATGCCTGTGAAATTAGATGCTGTTCGGTGGCAAAGCCCTAATGTTGGGAGTTACTGGGAAGGAACATACAAGTCATGGCAGGGAGTTGTATGCAGGGGACAATCAGTGTATCAGCAACAGCTTTGGCCTTTTTGGCCAAGGAGGGTTTCATGAGTCTTTGCAAGATTGCATTGAACTTTATTTTGGCTGTTGAAATTTTTATTACATGAATTTTGGTTTACCTTATAGAATTCTTCTCCAAGCCCTCTTAGCTAAAACTTATGCTGCAGATAATGTTTTTGTCTTAACAAGTTTGGTGTAGGCCTAATCGTGTAATGGAACTTTTCCTATGGCAAATTCTTCAAACTTGCATGACAAGGAAACGAGAAATTTTAAAATCAATTTTTTTTTTTTTTTTTTAAACCCACCTAAAATTTAACTTTAAAATTAGCAGCAGCCCTGAAACAACAAGACAGATCTTAAAACAGATTGAAGTTCAACATCCCTATTTTTTCCATTCATAGTCCTATTAAACCTTATTTCAGGATTAATTCTTGCTACATTGCCAACTTCATAAAGTGAGAACTATAGAAATTTTATATTGCCACCAAGTATATTAAACTGTTGCAGGTTATAAAACTGCACACTAACTTCATAGACAAGAGAAACTTGTTTGTATTGCAAAAGAGGTTTTTTAAAATAGCTTTCTGCTGACATTAAGTGCTCTTAACACTGTTCTGAAAAGCTACACACTGTTCTGTTCTCTATTGAGTAGCCAGAGCTGGTCCTACCAGTAGGCATCCACTTAGGGCAGCAGGTACTCGGGGGAGTGGATGATATGGTGCTGGCACAGCACTTGGATACAACTGCCCGCATGACTGTGGGCCTTTTGACACAAGATTTGCTACATCTGCCCCTTCCCCATAGGAAGCCTTCATCAGGGGTAGGATGCAGCAGTTTGTTCTGGTACTCAAAGGCCCTAAACAGCCTTCTTTTGATGGCGATGCGGTGGTGGGAGTGGGGAAGACTGATATACTGGACTATAGGGAAGGGAAGCATGTAGGTATTAGGTGCTCGCAGGACAGAATCGTGGGGTAATTATGGTGGTCAGATCTTGCTAGGGGTCCTTGCAAGGTTTTCAGTAGGTATGTGTATTCATTTAAATGAGACTAATGGTTCTTTTTGTCCATTACAATTCTAGTCTGGTGTACAGCAGGCCTAACCTGCAGAAATCGTTTGGTTCTTATTCATTTTCTGATTGCTTTAATCTACTTATTTTTTTTGGCAGTGTTTTGAAAATGTTTTATGGAGACTTCTACAGTTTGTCCTATAACTGAGGTTTTCTTTTCATAGGTGGTTCGCAGCTGTTTGGAGGCCAATGGCATCGCTGTTCATAATGTGAGGCTCAATGGTTCTGCAGCCAGCCATGTACTCCATCACAACAGTGGACTGGGTTACAAGGATCTTGATCTCATTTTTGCAGTGGATCTTAAGAGTGAAGATGCATTTCAGATGGTGAAAGATGTGGTCTTGGACTGCCTTCTGGATTTCCTGCCAGAAGGAGTTAACAAGGATAAGATCACTCCTATGACTTTGAAAGAAGCCTATGTACAGAAACTTGTAAAAGTGTGCACAGACACAGATCGTTGGAGCCTTATTTCTCTTTCCAACAACAGTGGGAAGAATGTAGAGCTCAAATTTGTGGACTCGCTAAGAAGGCAGTTTGAGTTCAGTGTGGATTCCTTCCAGATTATTTTGGACTCTCTGTTGCTGTTTAGTGAGTGTTCAGAAAATCCCATGTCAGAAAACTTCCACCCTACAGTCACTGGGGAAAGCGTTTATGGGGACTTTGAGGAAGCAATGGATCATCTAAAAAATCGGATCATTGCCACCCGAAATCCTGAAGAGATTCGAGGTGGTGGGCTCCTGAAATATTGTAACCTCCTTGTGAGAGGATTTAAACCAAATTCTGAGGCAGACATGAAGGCTTTGCAGAGGTATATGTGCTCCAGGTACTTCATAGACTTTCCTGATATTGGAGAGCAACAGAGAAAACTGGAGTGCTACCTGCAGAATCACTTTGTAGGAATGGAGAGCAAAAGGTATGACTGCCTAATGACCCTGCACAGAGTGGTAAATGAAAGTACAGTCTGCTTAATGGGGCATGAAAGGAGACAAACACTTAATCTCATTGCCATGCTAGCCATCACGGTCCTATCTGAGCAAAGTATTATCCCTGCAGCAACTAATGTGACGTGTTACTACCAACCAGCACCGTATGTCAATGAAATAAGTTTCAACAACTATTACGTTACTCATGTGCAGCCCTTTCTACCATGCAACCGCTCCTACCCAACATGGCTACCTTGTAACTGAGCCCAGTGGCCACCATGCACAGTTGGTCTAGGTTTTGGTTCAGGAAAAATTTTCCCAAGCTGCCATAAGTAAAACCAATGGAAACATCTTCTCCCTTAAAGATCACTGGTCATGTGACTATTGAAAGAAATTCCTCTATATGCTGATTATAGAGCAACCCAAGCAACTTCCATAAAGAATCATTTGCCTCAAAGATGATTGGGGAAAAGGGGAGGGATTAATAGATTGCGAGATGACAAACTGACCCCTGACCTAAATTCATTTGACTGTCTTCAGCATGTGGACTTCAGAGGATGTTGGTGCATGAAAAGGATTTTTTTTTTTGAACTTGAGAAGCTGCCAGTGGTAGATCATGTTTTTGAAGGACCAAATTAAATAACTTTGTCTTTTTAACCAAAAAAAAAAAAGTTCCTGTAACAGTTAACACAAAGCAAGTTGTATTAGGGTGCTTTTTTTTTTTTTTTTAAACTATACCAGCCCGTCAGGATGTCTCTAATGTTAAGTGTTTAATGTGGGGGACAGTAATTGTCAAAACCATTTCTATTTAAAATGAGACCTTGGTAGTGAGCTAAAGTTCATGGATCAGATGGGCCTGAAAATTCCAAATGGTCTTAATATGCAAGATAATCTGCTGGTTCTACTTCAGCTGTAGACGGGTATCTTGTTTCCAGTGTGGAAGCCACCTGCATTGTTAAAATAATGCTAGAGGACCTTAAGTTAAAGTAAATCCAGAGTGTTGTTTCTTTTCAGTAAGACAGTGTGCTTGTGTGGTGAGCAATGACAGTTCATGCCAGCTAGCATTAGTGTAGCCTAACTGGCGTACAAGCCACCTGCTCAAAGTGAAGTTAGGTTCTTCCATTACCTCTACCAAATCCAATCAAATCAACCTATCTGAATACACGATCACTGTTACCAGCAGTCAACACATTTAAAGGATGGATGACTTGCAAACTTCTTGTTAATATACTTGTACCACAGTAACTGAGTTGGGGAGGGGGAAGAGGTCCCCACAGGTTCTTTCCACTATTTACGAAGGTTGAATTCTGGTCCTACACAGGACCTGCTCGAAGGACCAGTGGATTTGTCTAAACCAGTGCTTTGGATCTTGTTGAAGCAAGTCTGTGTTAGGTTTTTGATTGTAAAGTAAGCTTTGGGAGTATCAAGAGGTGTGTCATTTACATTTAATATTTGATTGGGGCTTGGGTGTAACTTCATTATGCACTGACTTTGAAGTTGCTGTATCAAAGAAGCAGAACTAGTTATGCTCCAATTTTAATTTGATAGCGTTTTTCTTTTAAACTGTACCTGCTGTTCTCCCCGAATCCCTGTGTTGGACTTCATCCATTATCTTTGTTTTAGGGGATGAATAACGGGTTTAACTGTCCTTGGAGTAAATGTTGTTACTTGTAATGTAAGTATTAAAACCTTTGATAAATGTATGTATAGGCAATCCTGGGAGTGGCAGCCTCCAAGTTATTTTTGTAAAGGTACAGGGTGATGGAAGAAACTGACTAGCCAAAGAGCTTGGATTTACTTGATTAAAATACCAGCAGTGATACTCAAGTGTCTTGTCTTTCTTTATATATATATATATATATATATATTTTATTTATTTAGATTTTGCTTACACCTTTTTCAGTAGTAGCTCAAGGTGAGTTACATTCAGGTACTCTGGATATTTCTCTATCCCAGGAGAGCTCACAATCTTAAGTTTGTACCTGAGGCAATGGAGGGTTAAGTGACTTGGCCAAGATCACAGGGCGCAGTAGCGGGATTTGAACCGGCCACCTCTGGATTTCAAGACAGGTGCTCTAACCACTAGGCCACTCCTCCACATATATATAATATAAAAAAACCACACAACTTGCAACCTCCCTCCCCCCCCCCCCCCCCCCCTCAAAAAAAAAAAAAGTCAAAAAACAAAAGCTGAAGTGGAGGAGTGGCCTAGTGGTTAGGGTGTTGGACTTTGGTCCTGAGGAACTGAGTTCGATTCCCACTTCAAGCACAGGCAGCTCCTTGTGACTCTGGGCAAGTCACTTAACCCTCCATTGCCCCATGTAAGCCGCATTGAGCCTGCCATGAGTGGGAAAGCGCGGGGTACAAATGTAACAACAACAAAAAATAATACTGGTTACAAGGTGAAAATTCTGGTTATGAAAACTTAAAAGTACCTAAGCTACTGATAGCCTCAAAGCAGGTTTTCTTGGTGTACTTTTAAGCAGGGAAGCTGAGTATTAATACTATTTGTTAGAATAAATGATTTCAGCCTTAGAGCAGTTTATGCATACATGCTCACACTGTAATAAGTTTCACCCTCCTAAACATGTCTTTAGGACACAGCACATGTGTCTGCACATAATGCTCTTCTCAACAAGCATAAGTAAGGTGCAAGGGCCATTATTTTGTAACTAGTAAAAAAAGGCCCGTTTCTGTCAGACATGAAATGGGTGCTAGCAAGATTTTCCTCAGAGTGCATGTTTGAGAGAGTGTATGTGAGAGATGTAGAGTGTGTCAGAGACTGTGTTTGTGATAGACTGAGAGTGAGTGTGCGACCCTGTTCTCACCTCCATCCACCCAGGTTGTGTTTAACGAAATCTTAGGGCAGGCAGGAAAGATCCATGTTCCTGCCTGCCCGCTGCTGATGCTCCCCCGATGCCGGATCGCTGTTGAAAATGGCCGCCGAGACTTCCAATGGTGGTCTTGCGAGACTTCTGTTTGAAGTCTTGGAGGCCGCCCTTGTAAGTATCGGTGGCCATTTTGAACAGCGATCCGCCATCAGGGGAGCGTCGCCAGCAGCGGGCAGGCATGAACGTGGATCTTTCCTGCCTGCCCCGAAGATTTCGTTAAAACACAACCTGGGTGGCTGCAAGGGGGCAGGGGCAGAGGAGGGTCCGGTGCCAGGGAGCGGCGCACTGACAGCTGATTCCCAGGCAGGGGAAGGAGTAGGGAAACACGCCCTGTGTGTTTCCCTACTCCTCCCTTTGCCTGGGAATCAGCTGTGAGTGATGTCATCCTGGCTACAGAGCCTTGCTCAGCAACTCCAGGAGCCACGGACACAGGCAGTCCCACATTAGAACATTGGTGATGAGAATTATTATATAGGATATGTCTGTAGAAGATCAGCCCTTAATAGCTGTAAACTGGTTTACAGGATATCCCTAGCTTTTATTTGTTTCTTATATGCTTACTACTATATTGTGTGTTTGTTTTTTTTTACTGAACCAGAGCCTGCCTATATGGTATTGTGTAAGCCACATTGAGCCTGCAACTAAGTGAGAAAATGTGGGGTATAAATGTGTTAAATAAAATAAAGATGCAAGGGGCCTCCACAGCGTTCCTCTTGCATGTTCTGTACAATATCATGAAAACCCTCCCAACCCATTTGCAGCCCTTGGAAGGGAGGAGTGGCTTAGTAGTGGTGGAAGGGAGGAATGGCCTAGTGGTTAGGGTGGTGGACTTTGGTCCTGAGGAACTGAGTTCGATTCCCACTTCAGGCACAGGCAGCTCCTTGTGACTGGGCAAGTCACTGAACCCTCCATTGCCCGCCGCATTGAGCCTGCCATGAGTGGGAAAGCGCTGGGTACAAATGTAATAAAAAAAAACAAAACAAAACTGTTTTTATCTAGCTTTTGATGCTTTTAGCATCCTATATTCTTATGTCAGTATTCAGCCACCATGATCGACACATTTTAAAGGTCAATCTGTAAGGGTCAGATCACTAGACAAGTTCCAGGCGCATCCTTACCTTGGCACTAATCCTGACACATGGATGTTTACTACTGGGGAAAGCTCTTCAAATATCCCAGGCAGCAGCAGCCGCCGCACTTGAAACTTTCTTGCTTTTTTTTGAAGATTGACCCATTTTTTTGTGTGTGTGGTTTTTGTTTAGGGTGAGTTCTAATACATTCAGCACCACCCTTACTTAGAGATTGCATTGATAAATTTATGCCGTTTGCAACAACAATAATGCAATAGGCAAGTATAGAACTGATTTCATGCTAGACTTTTGTTACAGAACTTTTTTTTTCTATGTAAGAAGCTTACATAGACTTCTGTGCATTGAGGTTTTCCCTCCCCTGCATGCTCGCCTAGTCTTAAGTTCCAAAGCCAAAATATATCTGCTAATAGAAGAAAATTGTACTAAAGTTGAAATACTGTTTTGTTTTTCTTAGTGATACTTGGCATACTGCCACAGATTTGTTATGCTCTAATGAGCTTGTTATAAAAATTAACCATTCTAATTTAAGGAAGAACTCTGGCCTAGTCTGGTTTAATTTTTAATAATGGGCTTAAGTGTGTGTATGCTAGTTCTTGACTGGCTTGCAACTCTTCCCTTCTCAGCCATTCCAAATACATTTATAAGTTCAAAAAAATTTTTTATTTAATTATAGCAAAAGCTGGTTAGTTTCTACTAGCTGGTTAGACAGCCAATCTCTGTGTATATAACCTGTTTTCTTAGAGCCTTAGTGTAAGAAATGTATCTATTTCATTTTGGCTTCTCTGGGTAAATATAAGCTGATACCTAGCACTGCCTACTAAAATCTTCATGGGGGGAGGGTCCCCCTTTTTTATAGAGTAGAGGCAGTAGGAGCTGCTGGGGCTCTTAACCTATGCTGATACAGTGCATAAGTTCTGTGAAATATTTGTGGCCTGGAAACTTCCATGTGTGAAGAGGAACATACTGATAATACTATAAAGTACCTGCACAGGCTCAATCCTTCTTAATTTCTATAACCACATCACTATCAAATTTGATAGCCAATAATGGAGACTTCAACTATCCCAATCTTGGGTAAATGTTTCATTAAGACATAGTAAAGTACCAGATGAGGGTGGGTAAAGACCTGAATGGTCCATTTAGTGTGCCTTATCAATTCATGAGGGTGCTTGATGCCTGATATCTTGCCCATTTTGGGGATACAGACCATAGAAGTTTGACCAATGTTTTCCTTGTGCTCCAATGACTGCCGTTGCTGTCAAAAGCCCGCTCCAGCCACTCCTTGCCTTATACAGTCCATAGACCATAGCATCTTAGTTCCTCACAGCTGGAGTTCCTGTCTAAGCACCACTCAACGTGTGTATTTTGTTTTTATACAATTCTCTTTCCTAGGTAAGGGTACTCTGTTCATCCCATGCCTTTTTGAATTCCATAGCTGTTCTCCACTCCCATCCTTGGAAGAGCATTCTAGGCATTGACTACCCTCCCTCTGAAAAAAAAGTATTTCCTGACTTTACTTTCCAGGCAGTAAAGTTTCTTACACGCAGAAGCGACTGCTTCATTGAGTAGTTGGTAGCCTAGAAAATACTTTAAATCTATTCAGTACATAGGTCCTGGTGTGAGCGGTAATGGTGAGTTTGCTAGATGCTGGTGATATAACTGGAATAAAGAGGCTGAAACAAAAACTACTGTTGGGTAGCACTTTAAAAAAAAGAGAGGGAATTGAGGAAAAGCGAAACCTAAAAGGCATTGTTGCTAGGATTATATTAAAAAAAAAAAAATTACAAAAAGACCATACCTTGTGGGGGGGGGGGGGGGGGGGGAGGGGAGGGGAAGGCATTGTGATGCCAGGACTCTTAAGAATTTTGTACTATAAAATTCAGTCATGGAGTTGCTAACTCATTAAGCAGGATCTATTCGGGGGCAGGGGCGGGTGGAAGAGAGACGCATATAGGAAAGAGATAGTGGTAGCTGAAAGAAAGGGTAAATTAGATAACTGAAGTTGCCTGCAGCTTGATTTTTAAATGAATGTCAAAGGTTTTATTAAAATTTTGAATTCTGTGATAAATTTTGTTCATGAGTACCATTTCATAAGCTTTTTTTTTTTTTTTTTTTTTTAATTTTTTGGGCTTAAACTGTGGCAACTGATTTGCAACTTTTCCTCAGAAAGGGAAAGAGAAAGCACATTCCTTTTAATGTTGTCATAGTCTCTTACTTGCATTAGTAAGAGTCTGCTTTTGACAAGAGGGGAATTCTTCCATTTATAGCCCTGGTTTTGGGTACTCATGCACAAGCTATAAACGGTAGAGCCTGAGCAGGGCCAAGCATGAAATTAAAACATTAGGTACAGGTACTGACTGCAAGAAATCTTGCCGGGGCCCAGATGAAGGGCAAGAGGAATGCATTAAGATGGAATAAGTCAGTTTTATTGATAACAGTAGGACTGGTAGTGCTATAGAAATTATTTGTAGTAGTAGTAGTAATAATAATAGTATAAACTTAGTCAAAGTACTGCAGTGATTAAGTATGGAATAGATGAGTTGAATAACCACAAGCACGGATAGGATCTGACAAAACATTAACCTGTCCTGATTCCTTTCACTGCCCCTGAAGTGACCATCCTGCTTGTAGTCTTTTTAGTTATTTATTTTTAGCTTATTACTTGTATATTTCGTCCTGCTTGCTAATGAATCAGTCGCACAAGTGGCAGATGCAAACATCAATATCTCTTCTAGAAAGGACTAGAGTACCGATGACCAGAAGCCCTGTGCTGTTTGGAACAGCGCAGGGCTTCTGATCATCGGCACCACAGTGCTATAACCCCCCTATGTTCAGAGCTAATAGCATGCAATGCAATTAGCTCTGATCATAGGAGTAAAAGTGTGGGAGGATTGTGCCTGAGTGCATCCTCCCCCACTTGTTTGACAGGTCCAGGCTATCAAAAGACCGGACCTGTCAAACGCAGGAGATGGAGGTCCAGTGGACCCCTGCCATTGTATAGCCCTAGCGACCCTCTAACAACAACATGGGCTGGAGCTCCAGTGGACCTCCAGGTCACCCAACCCCCTCCCCCACAGACAAGGGCTTGGGGGGGGGGGGGGGCTGGATCTCATCCCCCCTCCAAAGAAAAGCCCTGGTGGACCAGTGGGCCACGGACCCCAACCTGGTGCTCTAGTGGTGCACCCTCCCCCCCACCACCACCTCTGTGATGGAGGAGGGATTAGCGCACACTCCTCTTCCAGTGCTACCTTCATAAGGGTGATGTCCCTGTGTCACAGGCTTGGGTTGGGGCTCCTGCAGAATGGGCTCTTTTTGGGTTCAGGGGGATTTTTTTTGTGTTTTGTTACATTTGTACCCCGTGCTTTCCCACTCATGGCAGGCTCAATGCGGCTTACATGGGGCAATGGAGGGTTAAGTGACTTGCCCAGAGTCACAAGGAGCTGCCTGTGCCTGAAGTGGGAATTGAACTCAGTTCCTCAGGACCAAAGTCCACCACCCTAACCACTAGGCCGCTCCTCCACTGTTGCTACTATTTGAGATTCTACATGGAATGTTGCTATTCCACTAGCAACATTCCATGTAGAAGTCGGCCCTTGCAGATCACCAATGTGGCCGCGCAGGCTTCTGCTTCTGTGAGTCTGACGTCCTGCACATACGTGCAGGACGTCAGACTCACAGAAACAGAAGCCTGCGCAGCCTTCTACATGGAATGTTGCTAGTGGAATAGCAACATGCCATGTAGAATCTCCAATAGTAGCAACATTCCACGTAGAATCTCCAATAGTATCTATTTTATTTTTGTTACATTTGTACCCCGTGCTTTCCCACTCATGGCAGGCTCAATGCGGCTTACATGGGGCAATGGAGGGTTAAGTGACTTGCCCAGAGGCACAAGGAGCTGCCTATCGAACTCAGTTCCCCAGGACCAAAGTCCACCACCCTAACCACTAGGCCGCTCCTCCACTAGATGGAGGGGCCTGCTAGCAAACAGATGCGTGCTAGACAGGGCTCCCTATTCCTCTCCAATTCTCTGTAAACCCTAAAACCAGCTTCAAGCTGGTGTAGGATTTACAGCGGTAGCAGTGCGCTAGTTTGGTGCACTGCCCACTGAACATTATGTAGCAATACTAATGGCCCTGTTTAGCATTCATTTGCATACTGTTAGCGTTGAGAGCCGGCAAGCGCATTGTTACACATGCTCGCCAGCTCTAATCCTGGGATGCAAGCAAACGTGGGTGCTAGTCTGGTGCTAATGGTCCCTAGCGCCTGCGTTTTTGATCTGCCTATAGGAGTTATGTGTGAGTACTTTTAATTTTTGGAGTTGCAGGATTAGGGTGTGTAAACAGCTGCACACCACTCCAGCAAGGTTGGAATGTATACATTAGTGCTCCCTGCTCTCTCTCGGTAATGCCAATACTGAGTGAATATGTGTCTGGGTTCTTCCTATGCAGATTGAAGGGGGGCAGACTCAGGAAAGATGGCAGGAAGTATTTCTTCACGGAGAGGGTGGTGAACGCTTGGAATGCCCTCCCGCGGGAGGTGGTGGAGATGAAAACGGTAACGGAATTCAAACATGTGTGGGATAGGCATAAAGGAATCCTGTGCAGAAGGAATGGATCCACAGAAGCTTAGCTGAAATTGGGTGGCGGGGGAAGAGGGGTTGGTGGTTGGGAGGCGGGAAATACTGCTGGGCAGACTTATACGGTCTGTGCCCTGGAAAAGACAGGTACAAATCAAGGTAAGGTATACACATATGAGTTTATCGTGGGCAGACTAGATGGACCGTGCAGGTCTTTTTCTGCCGTCATCTACAATGTATGTAATTGGGGGATGTGAGTGAGGAAAGAGGAGGAGATAGCAAGGAGAGCCAGCGCCAAGCGGAGAGATGTAAGGGAGTTGAGAGTGGAGCAAGAGGAGAGAGAACATAAAGAATGTGCATTCATAATGCAACAAAAAATAAATAAATAAAGTAAATCCCTGTCATTTGGGGCTAGAAATGATATAGTAAATGGCATTTTGATTGAATACTACTTAGAGCATGGCAACAGCCAAGAGACTCCTTGAAGATAAAAATCAAACAAAAGGGATCCCAGCTCAACTCGTTCACAGTAGTGAAATTTGCAAATGACTTAAAGGACCTTTTATATGGTAAAAGACAATCCTGGACATTATGAAAAACTGACATATCTGTCCTTGAATGATTTTGTACTGAAGAAAAGCTGAGTTCACATTTAGCTATATGTACTGAGTAGCAGGTTCTGGTACAAGGAATGCAGCTCTTGGCCTGGGTTATAGTAAGAATCACATTAACTGGGGCTCCTGAAGGGTTATGACTGAACTCCAATAAAGGTGACTTATTAATAAAGTTAATGCTGAACTGCTGTAACTGAGACAAAAAGGGAGGATTGAAGTAAGTTACATGGGTGCTGCCTTGTTGATATCTGTGGTGAAATAGAGACAAATTACTGAGGTAGTGAATTACCAGGTATATGCCCAAAAATTACCATGTAAGTATACCTGGGACCTCTGGGGCAATCATGTTGCATCATGTACTAATGGGGCAATTCTATAACCTAGGCTTTTACATTTACACATACATTACGTGTATAGTGTTTAGAATACTAACATTTTTAGACATGTGCACAGATATGCACTTAAGTGCTATTCTGCAAGTACCTGCTTAATTTACATAGTGTGAATTTGCAAGGAGGGTTCAGTTTTGTGTGCAGGGCCGCTGAGAGACTGAGCTGAGCCCTCTCAGGACTGACACTGCCACCCCCCCCCCCCAAGACCACCATGCAATCAGACCACAAAAATGAGGGAGGGGGCAGAGCCCAAAGTGTGCTTGAGCATGCGTGAGGGGAAAAGCAGCCGCGAGGGTGGGTAAGGCGTCGAAGAACAGCACTTGAGGAAGGATTCTGCTGGTGGGGCTTGGGGCCCCCCACCAGCCAAAAAAGAGGCCCTGAAGCCCTGTGTCTGCTCCTCCCCAGCCTCTAAGGGCAGTTTTCTCTCTCCTCCTGTCAGATCACAATCACCCAGGTCCCATCAGGAACTATAAAGAGGCAGACCCCGGGGCCGGGCCCGGGCCCCCCCCTTGGAGGCCTGGCCTGGGAGAATTTTGCCCCCCTGCCACCCCCCCCCCCCCCCCCCATTTGCAGCCCTGTTTATGTATACTTGCCACCCTTACACTTAACACCAGCCAATTCCATAGAGCTGGTATAAGTGTGAGCACATTAAACGTTAAACATGTTAATATCTGGTTATGCTTCTTTTCTATAAAGGAAAATAAGTGTCTACTTTCCTTCATTCCTATCGCACACCCTCTGAGCACCTAATTGGAGATGTCCCATTTTAGACTCAAAGAACACTTTTCTAAAACATATTCAGTCCATTTCTTTTGTCAGTTTTGAGTTATGCGATTAACTTCGTTCATCGAGGCAAGATGTAGCTTGTACTGTAGCTTATTCCTGAACAAAATTAATCACGTAGCTCAAAACTGACAAAAAATGGACTGAGTTTTGGAAAAGTGCTCTTCATCTTGCCTCCTGAATGGGTTTGTAGCGTGCATTTATGTATCTGTTTTATTTGATGCAAGGTTTATTGTATGGGTCCCTTTCTTAAATAAAATAACTTTTCTTTCTAGAATCATATTGCAGGGTTGTGTATGTGGACAATCAAACATATAAATGGCAAGTGACCGACTCACCTGCAAATGCGCAGTAGAGACTTCCCTCTCTGTCCCGCCCTCGCGTCAAGACGTGATGACGTCAGAGGGCGGAACAGAGAGGGAAACGGTGTCAGACTGTCGGACGCTGCCGCTGGAGCCTGGAAACGAACATCGGGCGCACCAACCTCCACCCTCCCCCTCCCCAATCCCCGCCCCCTCCGTAGCGGGCCCCCTGCACTGTCCTGACAGCGCCTCTCACCTCCGTGTGGAAGCGCTGCAGGCAGCAGCAGAGCGATCTGCTGCTGCCTGCAGCGCTTTCACACGGAGGTGAGAGGCGCTGTCAGGTCAGTGCAGGGGGCCCGGCACGGAGGGGGGAGGGAGCGGCAGCGGCGGCGAGGAGGGTAGCTGGAAATCTCGCCCGTTTTATCGGGCTTAACGGCTAGTTACTACATAATGAAAAAAAGGTCCTTCAACAAAAGGAAACAATCTGCAAAATGGAGGTTTGGGTATGCAATCTGCTTTTGTATTTGCACTGAGACAAATCTGCAATTGAGATTTCTGGCATTGCAATTCCATAAAAAGTCCAGAACACTGAAAATGCACAACAGTATTGGTGGCTGATTCTCTTCCAAAGGATGCTTAATGCGTTCTTCGAGGCCGTACTCGGAATACTTTCTTTTCCATTTAGAATAAACATTTGTGCATCCAGTTCTCCAAGCTCTGTCTGCCCATACTGTATCTAGTCATCTGGATGAACCAGTCGGAGGTAAAATTAGATTTGTACCTGTCATTACACATCCAGATTACAGGGTGTCAAAGGCATAATTAGTGAAACACTCAGCCCTTTGGTAGAGTAGCTCATGCTTTATGGTGGGTAATATTTTTATTACTACAGGTCTTAGATGAAATAAAACTTAGAGAAAGGAATCCACTGCTCAGCTTTGCTTTCATGTTTTGTATTTCAGTTCCATTTCAGCCCAGCAGTTTGGAATCAGCTTTGATTGAACGATGGTGCCATATGCTTTCATTTGCAACTATCCAGGGTGTTTTCACTTATTTTTATATCCTTCTCTCAGCTCACTACCCAGTCTTCAGTTGGTGGTCATAAACCAGCAAGCACACCCTCTGGAACCTAGCAAACATGGACACTAAATCCAGCCACTAGGTGTCACTATTGAGTGATGGCTGAAACTTCCTACTCTCACCCAGGGACCCTGAATGCTGCTAGTGTCCCTACCCCTGGCTATCCCAGTGGGAATAAAAGTGAAATCTTCCATGGGTCCCAGTTCTTTTTTTCCCTAGCCACTCAGCCAGCACAGGTTTTCTTCTTTTCTCCACTATGGCTCTAAAGCTGCCAACTTTTGAAAGACAGTTTGAGAGAGATTTTGGAACATGTGTGGTGAGAATGAGCCGGTGGTGGGAGGTGGGGATAGTGCTGGGCAGACTTATACGGTCTGTGCCCTGAAGAGCACAGGTACAAATCAGGTCTGTGCCCTGAAGAGCACAGGTACAAATCAAAGTAGGGTATACACAAAAGTAGCACACATGAGTTGTCTTGTTGGGCAGACTGGATGGACCGTGCAGGTCTTTTTCTGCCGTCATCTACTATGTTACTATTTTATTTCAGCAGAGTACTACAGGTAGAAGGGAGTCTCTATCCAGAGAGTTTACAACTGAAGTGTGTAGGGAAGACACTATTAGGAGATGAAAGTGACATGCCCAAGCCGCTAAGAAGCATGAGCTGAAGAACACAGGATTTGAATTCTGGGCTTCTGGCACCTAGCTCAAAACAATGGGGTTGGATTAATTATTTTTTTTTTTCAGAACAGAGCAAACAAGCTGGTAATTTCAATACTCAATACTGAGATGGAACGGGCGCAGAATTGAAAAGATAATATGATAAGATAAGTGAATGGCTATGCTTCTTTTCTAATGAGTGAACAATTGATTTTTAGGTTCACTTAGACATTACAGTT
Source organism: Microcaecilia unicolor (assembly GCF_901765095.1). Classification (NCBI taxonomy): domain Eukaryota; kingdom Metazoa; phylum Chordata; class Amphibia; order Gymnophiona; family Siphonopidae; genus Microcaecilia; species Microcaecilia unicolor. The sequence continues at coordinate 193,825,626 of NC_044041.1, forward strand.
ATTTAATTCAAAGGACATCATATTTAAAAAAATATTTTCAATAAATATGCAAAGAAGAAAATATAAAATCTCTCTATATGAAAGGCAACACCAACGTTCTATGAAGCCTCCAGCCGGAAGTGTGAAGGGGGAGAGATATCCGGTTTCCCCATGAGTGTCTGCCCCGCCCTCTCTGTAACACAAACAGTCAGTGAAGGAAAACAGCAGAGCATGAAATCAAATTGCTGGCTCTGTAACAGTGAAGGACTCAGAGGGCAGGGACACACACACTCCCACATGCACACAGAAGAAAACATTGCTAGCCCCCGTTTCATTTGCATCAGAAACGGGGCTTTTTTTACTAGTAATAAATAATTGAGGGTTTTTCAGTCGGTGATGACTTTTTTTCTACATGCTATAAAATAAACACTAATGTGTGAATATAGCTGTAGTAGTTGAGACTTTTCCCTCATTTATACAACAAACACTGCTATTGTAATTTTGAATTTATTAAATGAAAAAGTGGGGTTACATCTCCAAATGCAGGAGGCTCTTCCTACAGCACCTGTGTACTGGCTTTCATTTCTGTTCTCTTAGAAGGTTAAGGAGCTCATTTTCCAAAAAAAAAAAAAAAAAATCTGAAAAAATGTCATAAGATGGTAGGTGGATGTTTTCCTCTCGAAAACTGCAATTTTCAACATTCCAATTTTAGACTTTTTTTCTCCCAAATTCATCCAAATTTCAAGGGGGTGTGTTGGGACCGTGTTTTGTGCAGGACATGGGTGGCATCAAAAGATAGACATTTATTTTTTATTTATTCATTTATATTCTTTACAAACGTTGTGTAAGAAACAGCATTAAGGCCGCCATTCAACGGTCTCCCACAGAATTCGCCATCTTTTCTCCAAGTCTGCCGTCGATAAGGAGTGATGTTGCCGCTTTTAACTGTTCCAGAAGAGGAGTAGCCCCACCTGCCTGTTTTGCTTGATGAAGGAGGAGCCTGTTTCTACACTGGACGTCTTGCAATTAATCAGCTGCCGCAACTCCCTTCCTCCTGTTTGCCCTAACTGCGGATCTGTGGAGAGTGCTCCGGCCACTATTTAATCTGCTAAGATTAGCCAGTTACCTATGGATTCCCCTTCTTCACTAGCTAGATTACAATTAGATTACAATTAGATTAACTAGATTACAATCTCATCTCCTGCCACCTCCTGGCATAATCATGTTCTCTTCCTCCACAACTCAAATTCTCTACCTGTCAGCCCTGTTGCACTCTGTCTTAACTGCTACTGAATCCTCTCATGGCCGCATTCCCATCATCACTGGACACAGGAAACTCTCATCCCGCACACCACCTTGCAACTCGTCACATGCTGATCAACTATCTGTCTCTGTTGCCTCTAAGTCCCATCCTCGCAAGCACTATCATTACACAACGGTTCCCATTGTGCAAGTGAAACAAGTGCAATTCCAATCATTACATGTGGGCTATGTAAATGCGAGATCAGTAGTGAGCAATCCTGAACTGATATCTGACTGGATCTCCTCCGACGCTCTAGATATGTTGTTCATCACGGAAACCTGGATAAGAACACCTAAAGACCCCATTGTATTAGATCTCTGCCCAGCAGGCTACAAAATCATCCACTGGGACAGAAAAGACAAGCGAGGGGGCGGGTTGGCGCTCATTTACCGCTCCTACCTCATAGTAGATACAATTTCGGTTTTGACCTCCTCGTTGCTGGAAGTCGCTGCTGTCAAGGTTCATCACTCCTCCCTTCATGGCCAGCTGGCCTGTGTGCTGATTTATAGGCCTCCAATTACCTGGTCAAGCAGTCAACCTGTGCTTCTGGATTTCATCTCTAATGCCTGCATGAATAACTCGAACATACTTTTCTTAGGTGATCTTAACCTCCATTTGGATAATCCCACCTCTCCAGATGTATCCCAGTTCCTGGATTTTCTCCACCTTTGCGACCTTGAATGTCCTATCTCAGGTCCAACTCACAGTAAAGGCCATTCACTGGACTTCCTCTCATTTAAATTTTTAGAAGATCGTAACTTTTCTGTTCATGATATTGACTGGCTGGAAACGGCCTGGTCGGATCACTTTAAATTGCAGTTCACCCTGCATTGGCAAACCTCAGAACCCCTCCGACCTCGTCAGTCTCACCAATATTACACCAGAGGCGTCATCGACCCCAGCTTGTTCTGGAGATCTCTCTACAGTCACGGCTTGGATCTGCAACCATCCTCGCCCAATTATCTCTCCGACTGGGACCACACTTGCAAAACAGTGCTGAATACAATTGCACCCCTGCGTCTCAAATCCTCGTACAATCGTAGACTATCACCCTGGTTCTCACCAGACCTGAGAGCTTTGAAATGTGAGGTACGACGTACGGAAAGAACTTGGCGAAAATACAAAACTGATCTGGCTTGGGAGGCCTGGAAAAGTATTCATCGCAAGTATAAATATGCTATCCGATCTGCAAAGCGCACTTACTTTTCATCTAAGATGCAAGCGGCAGGCCGGGACATCCGACAGATATACCAGCTACTAAACACCTTTCTAGATACTCGCAAGTTAGAACGCTCCAGTGTTAATCCTCCCTCAGCTACACAACTAGGAGCTTACTTCAAGGAGAAAATCCTTACCCTGCGGTCTTCAACCGTCAGCAGCCTCTCTGATGTGGATGACTTCCTGGCATCCCTGGTCGTGCCATTGGGTGCTTGCCCGGCTGACCGCTATTGGATCAAATTCAATCGCCTGTTGCCTGACAAGGTAACTGCGGCTTTACATAAATTCACAAATAAAAGCTGCAGATTAGATGTATGTCCGAACCACCTCCTAAAAGTTGCACCAAAATGTTACATTGAAGATTTGACTTGTTACCTCAATTATATGTTAAGCGCAGGTTTTTTCCCGCCAGGCCATGGAAACATCCTTCTCACCCCAATCCCAAAGAATTTAAAGATCAAGCCAGATGTCATCTCCAACTATCGTCCAGTGGCTTCGATACCTCTAGTTATCAAACTGATGGAGAGTCTGGTCAATGTTCAGCTTAACGAATTTTTGACTAATTTTGATATCCTCCACCATTCGCAATCAGGATTTCGAGTTCATTACAGCACGGAGACAGTCTTGGTCACTCTCTTATCTAACTTTAGACGAGAACTATCGGTTGGACGGAAGATTCTTCTGCTACAATTTGTCATGTCTAGTGCTTTTGACATGGTGGATCATGAACTCCTGCTTCATCTACTGGATTCTTTCGGTATAGGAGGGCCAGTTTTGCTTTGGTTCAAGGGTTTCTTGACTTCAAGGTCCTATCAGGTCATGGTGAACTCCCACACTTCAGAACCGTGGAATGCTTCCTGTGGGGTCCCTCAGGGCTCTCCCCTTTCACCTACACTGTTCAATATTATGATGATGCCGTTAGCCACAGCACTTGCAAACCTAAACCTCAACCCTTTCATCTATGCGGATGATATTACAATCTACATCCCTTTTCAATCCTCAATATCAGAAGTTGCCAACCTCATAGATGCATGTTTCACCACTTTAGAACACTGGGCCAAGGTGTTCAGATTCAGGCTCAACAGGGAAAAAACTCATTGTCTCATCCTCTCGTCCACGTACGCTCATGTATCTGACACAATGCTTCCAGTTCTGGGCTCGGCCCTCCCGATTGCCAACAGCCTGAGACTTTTAGGGGTACATCTGGACTCACATCTCCAGCTGGTTGATCATGTACACTTGGTCACCAAAAAAATGTTCCAGGCAATGTGGAGACTTCGGCGCATCAGATACCTCCTTCCCAGAGACTTGTTTCGTACCCTTGTCCACTGGCTTGTCCTATCCCATCTGGATTATTGTAGTGGTATTTACGTGGGTTGTCAGGCCTCCTTATTGAAAACGTTCCAAACGGCTCAGAACACTGCGGCGAGGCTCATCCTTAGAGTAAGGCGTTTCGAACATGCCGAACCCCTGCGCTTTAAACTTCATTGGCTGCCTGTACATGAGCGCATTGCTTTTAAGATCTGCTCCCTAACACATAAAATCATCTATGGGACTGCACCGGAATACATGCTCCCCTTGATCGACCTTCCGCCTAGAAATGCCAACCCTGCCGCTCGGTCATATCTCCACCTCCATTTTCCGAACTGTAAGGGAGTCAAGTACAAGAAAATCTTCGCCTCGTCCTTCCGTTACTGGAGTCCCAAACACTGGAATACGTTACCTCATCACCTTAAAACTCAAGAGGATCACGCCCTTTTTAAGAAGTTGTTAAAGACATTCCTCTTTGCTAAGACTTACCCCTCATCTTACTATGTTGATTAATGTATCCCTTGTCCCCTACCCTACCTAGTTCATTCTGTTAGATGCTTGCCTAATCTTTAAGTTTGTACTCTTATTTAACTTACTGTAAGCCACATTGAGCCTGCACAAGTGGGAAAATGTGGGATATAAGCAACAAATAAATAAATAAATAAATAAAATTTACATCTTGAACATGAAAAAAAAACCAGACAAGCATAGTCTAAGAGGAATCAAAATCAAAAGTAATAAATTTACATCTTATATTAGACTACTAAATGAGGGGGGGGAGGAGTCTGTTATAAACTCAGGAGATGAGATTTAAAGAAGAAATATTACAATAAAGGCTTAACACGTTCATCCACCTTAATCACATTATCATTCTTCCCTTATCTCAGAACATAACCGTGCAATTCCTGCTAGTCTCATATTCCTTTTTGCTCAATAAAATGTCTTAACTGTTCTGGAAGAAAAAACACATATTTTATTCCCAAATATTTATCATTACATTTACAAGGATAGTTTAAATTAAATGATGCTTCTATAGCAATAGTATCGGTTCTTAACGCTAAGAAAGCTTTCCTTCTCTCCTGGGTTTGCTTAGTCACATCAGGGAAGACCCAAAATTTCCCCTCCGTAAAATAATGTTTGTAAATTCTTTAAAGCCAATCTTCTCACAGCCTCTTGATCTTGCTCGAATATAAATGAATCAAGCAAAGTTTGTCTCTCAGTTACTGAAGTTAAAGATGTTTCCAGGATTTCCGAAATGTTCAATTCTCCTTGAACTTCTGGTAACTTTTGAAAGTCCTCCCCGTTTTTCTTATTAGGCAAATAATACATTTTATTTAAAGGGGGGAATAGTTTCTGGGGAAAATTTTAAATTCTCAATCAAATATCTTTTAAATACCTCCAAAGGAGTATATACAGGCACACGAGGAAAATTCAGTAAACGAAGGTTTAACCTTTAATTATAGTTTTCAATTTGTTCCATTTTACGATGCAATATAACATTATCTTTTATCAACTGTCCTGAAGTTTCTTTCACTTTTTTAACTTCATCTTTTATGGTATCTATTTTTCCCATTAACTTCGGTTTTCATGGTGGCAAATGCTGTGGACAAATTTTCAATAGTACTCACAAGCGTTTCTATTTGATTTGCAGAGCTCGTCACGGTCCGATCGAAGTGCTGGAGCGTACCCCAAATGGAGTCCAGCGTAACCGCCGCCGAAACGGCCTTTGTTGTTTCAGGCCCTGTCGGGAGAACCAAAGTTCTCCGAACTTCCGCTGAGTCCTCGACCACGGGACCCCGATGCTGAGGGCCTCCATTATCCTCTCCACGGACAGGAGCGCTCACTCCTGTGTTGGGCCCAGTTGGATGCGGCAGTGGGTTGAGTGTCGGGGGTGAAAGTGTTGTGTCCAGTCCCAAGGTCTCAGCTTCTCCTTGAGCCGGGACTACAGCGGGAGCCTCTCCGAAAAAGATAGACATTTTTCTGCAATAATGAAACAAATGAAAATGTCTGGGCCAAAATTAAGATGTTTTTTTGGGCTAGACCTGTTTCAATCATGAATAAATGACCATAAGGTCCCAAAATACTACTGAAGGGATTAAGACATAACCCCCCACCCCCAAAATGTGACAGTACATAGCAGGCTCTATGACAGCTTCAGATATCATGGCCATTCTTGTTAGAGCAGCAGACATGTCCCAGGAACAACCTAGTGGTTGATGCAATGGACTATAAAGAAGGGGGCCCAGGACTCATATCTGAATCCCACTCTAACTGGTACACATAAGGTGAAATGTATGAGCCCTCCAATAACCACTAAATACCTACTGTACCTACATATAAGTGACACCTGCAAACTTGAGGGCTATGGTATTGATGTGCAGTGAAGTACGGTAGGTTTCTCTCTGTCCTGGAGGGCTCACCATACAACATAAGGCAGTTATGGCGAGATGTGGTGATAGTATCTGAGGATCTGAAGGCGACGAAACAGTGTGACAAGGCGGTGGCCGTAGCTAGAAGGTTGTTAGGCTGTATAGAGAGAGGTGTGACCAGCAGAAGAAAGGGGGTGTTGATGCCCCTGTATAAGTCATTGGTGAGGCCCCACCCAGAGTATTGTGTTCAGTTTTGGAGGCCGTACCTTGCGAAGGATGTAAAAAGAATAGAAGCGGTGCAAAGAAAAGCTACGAGAATGGTAAGGGATTTGCGTTACAAGACGTATGAGGAGAGACTTGATGACCTGAACATGTATATTCTGGAAGAAAAGAGAAACAGGGGTGATATGATACAGACGTTCAAATATTTGAAAAGTATTAATCCGCAAATGAACCTTTTCCGGAGATGCGAAGGAGGTAGAACGAGAGGACATGAAATGAGATTGAAGGGGGACAGACTCAAGAAAAATGTCAGGAAGTATTTTTTCAAGGAGAGAGTAGTGGATGCTTGGAATGCCCTCCCACGGGAGGTGGTGGAGATGAAAACGGTAGCGGAATTCAAGCATGCGTGGGATAAACATAAAGGAATCCTGTTCAGAAGGAATGGATCCTAAGGAGCTTAGCCGAGATTGGGTGGCAGAGCTGGTGGTGGGAGGCGGGGCTGGTGGTTGGGAGGCGGGGATAATGCTGGGCAGACTTACACGGTCTGTGCCCGGAAAAGGACAGGTACAAATCAAGGTAAGGTATACACAAAAAGTAGCACATATGAGTTTATCTTGTTGGGCAGACTGGATGGACCATGCAGGTCTTTTTCTGCCGTCATCTACTATGTTACTATATGTGCATCTAGGACCTTTTATGGAAAGTCCACTGCAGTGCCCCCTAGACTGCCCCACTGCTCTTCTGGGATGTCTATGTGGCCAGTCTACTAACAATGATGGCCATCAGATATCCCAATGACTGAGCATTGTTTTCTTGGATGGTTTTTTCCCCTCCCAAAAGAAAAACACACTGACCACAAAATATCTAGAAAAGGGTGATTTTCCTGACCAAAAAGAGAGCCATTTTTGAACCTGAAAAAGTCTGTTTGCCACTCAATTTTTGGATGTTTTTAGTAAAACGTTCAAAATCAGACTTAGATGTTTTATCAAAAATGCCCCTCCATGTGTTGCAGTGACTTCTCCTGCTAAGAGCAGAATGCTCTCCCTTCCTGCCTTCACCGGGGCCTATGCAAGTTATTTAAGCAGAACTCCCAGCCAAGGAGCAGGAGCCAGTACCAAATATGAACAACCCTGAAAGCACGGCTATTAATCAACATGGCAAAGCCGCTCACAACACATTTAGCAGCGCATCTAAGAGACTGAGCTCATTTCCAACATACCCCATCTGTCATACTGTGTGCAAAATCAGCTCATTTGGAGACAATGTCCTTTAAAAAAAAAATCATAATTTTCATGATGAATCACATTAAAAAACCCATACATTTTATTTTTTAAAATGTTTAAAATGTGTATTTCAGCACCTTCTAAACTAGTGCTTCTTACCCTATTTTTCTGAGTCTGAATTTGAGTCAAACTCTTGAGAACTTTGCAGTATAAATTCAGTCAAATGTACTTGCTAACTCATTAAGCCCTCAGGAAAATCCTTGTGGATCATTAAAATCCTATCAGAGTCCAGGATCTAGTCCCAAATGCTGAGATGAAGTCTTAGAGCCTGAGGTTAGAGAATGATGACAAAGGTCAGATCATAAAGTGACTGACTGAGTTAGGAACTGGTTGAATGGAAGGTGACAGAGGGAAGTGGTAAATGGAGCTCATTCTGAGGAAAAGAATGTTACCAGTGGTGTGCTGTAAGGTTTGGTTCTTGGGCCAGTTCTTTTTAACATTTTTGTAAGTGATATGCTGAAGGGCAGTCTGGTACGGTTTGCCTTTGTTCGGATTATGCTAAAATCTGCAATAAGGTAGACACCCCTGATGGTGTGGATAACATGAGGAAAGACTTAGCGAAGGTAGAGGAATGGTCTGGAATTCGGCAGCTTAACATAGTAACATAGTAAATGACAGCAGATAAAGACCTGTACAGTCCATCAAGCTGCCCAACAAGATAAACTCATTTTACATGGTATGCGATACTTTATATGTATGCCCGAGTTTGATTTGTCCTTGCCTTTCTCAGCGAACAGACCATAGAAGTCTCTTGCACTAAAGGTTCTGAAGATTCTGGAATCCTAAAGACTTACAAGATTCCGGAATCCCAATTAGTAGCAACATTCCATGTAGAACCCCAAAGAGTAACATAGTAAATGGCGACAGATAAAGACCTTACAGTTCATCCAGTCTGCCCAACAAGATAAACTCATTTTACCTGGGTATGTGATACTTTATATGTATACCTGAGTTTGATTTGTCCTTGCCATTCTCAGGGCACAGACCATAGAAGTCTGCCCAGTACTGTTCTTGTACTAAGTTCTGAAGCTAACATCGAAGCCCCTTAAATTTCCACTCCAGCCCATCCCTATCCAGTCACGATCAGGGTGTAGACCGTAGAAGTCTGCCCAGCTCCCGTTTTGTTTCCAATTACTGGCGTCGCCACCCAATCTCCACTAAGATTCCAAGGAACCATTCCTTCTAAACAGGATTCCTGTGTGTTTATCCCACGCATGTTTGAATTCCATTTCCGTTTTCATCTCCACCACCTCCCACGGGAGGGCATTCCACATATCCACCACCCTCGCCATGAAAAAATACTTATTAGTCCTGAGTCTGCCTCCCCTTCAACCTCAATTCATGTCCTCTAGTTCTACCACTTAGATTTAATGCTAAAAACTGCAGGATTATGCGTTTGGGCTCTAAAAGCCTGAGGGAACAGTACAGTTTAGGAGGTGAAGAATGTACGCAAAAGAGGAGTGGGGCTTGGGTGTGATCATATGTGATGATCTTAAGGTGGCCAAATGGGTAGAAAGGTGATGCTTGGGTGAAAGCTAGAAGGATGCTTGGGTGCATAGGGAGAGGAATGACAGTAGGAAAAAGGAGTTGATGGTTCCATTGTATAAGGCACTGATGTGAGACCTCATTAAGAATATTGTGTACAATCCTGGAGGTTGCACCTTCAAAAAGATAAAAACAGGAAGGAGTTGGTCCAGAGGATGGCTACTAAAATGGTCAGTGGTCTTCATCATAAAGTGTATGCGGACAGACAAAGATCTCTCTCTATATGTATACTTTGAAAGAAAGATGGGAGAGGGAAGATAGGATAAAGACATTTAAATACTTATGTGGCATAAATAGACAGGAGATGAGTCTCCTTCAATTGAAAGGAAGCTCTGGAATGAGGGGGCATAGGATGAAGGTGAAAGGGAATAGACTCAGAAGTAACCTGAGGAAATACTTCTTCATGGAAAGGGTGATGAATTTGTGGAATGGCCTCCCGGTGGAAGTGGTGGAGACGAAAACAGTATCTGAACTCAAGAGAGCTTGGGACAAGTACATAGGATCTCGGAGTGATAGGGAGAGTAGATGGTATGGTTAGACAGACTGAAAAGGCCATATGGTCTTTATCTGCCTACATTTTTATATGTTTTTAGTATATCCATCATAAGGGATGCAGCTTTCATGAGCTAAGAAGAAGGTCTCCAGCAGGTCTGTTTTGCAGTTTGATCTTTTGTTTTTATCACTACCCTGGGATGGAGAGCAGTCTTGTCCAACTCGCAGCCCACCAATGTCATTTTTCTGGTCCGCAGAAGCTCGGTGGAAACACAGATTCCTCTGGCGGGATCCCTGCTTTCCTGCCATGACTTTAGCTACGTGGCACTGGAAATTCAGGTTGGCCCCATGGTTTCAAATCTCACATCATACTATGAGGCCAGCCTGAACTTCTGGTGCCATGTGGCTTAAGTTCATGGTTAGAAGGGTCGTGGGAAGGAAGCAGGGATTCCTCTGGAAGAATTTGCAGCTGAAGCCAGGTGAGGCATGAGGAGTCCAAGCAACAACAGCGGATTGTTTATTTTTCACCATTTTTCCCTATTCCATGCAGTGAAGGCAGAGAGAAAATTGGTGAAGGTGGTGGTGGTTGGGAGGGGGGGGACGTATGTGAGACAAGCCTGCATTAGTGCTAAAGCAGTTGTAAGAGTAGTTATCTCTTTTAAACTAATGTCTTTCCTAGTCTTCATTAGTTGTGTGTTCAGCACTTTGCTTTTTTCTATCTACATCGACATTTGAAAAAAAAAAATCGAATATATTTTGAAAGAAGTCACCTGATGCTGGGTTGACGAGTTCTTTTCAGTGCTGCTGTTGGGCCCTGTCTGTGAAGGCGGGGGAAGGGTACATATGAGAGGGAATGGGTGAAGGCAAAGGGGATACATATGAGAGAGAGAATGGGTGAAGGCAAGGGGTACATATGAGAAAGAGAGACTGGATGAAGGCTGGGGGGGGGGCATGGGAGAGAAACAGAGAGAGAGAGTGTGTGTGTGTGTACTCACGCACACAAGTGTGTCTTGGCCCTCCAAATGTTACCACATATTAAATGTGGCTCCCAATAATAAAAAAAAGGTTGGACAAGCCCGGAATAGAAGAACCACCACGAACGGTGTCTAGTCATAACAGTATGTATATCATAAAGGATGCAGCTGCCATGAACTACGAAGAAGGAATCCAGTGAGGCCAAGACACAAACATCAAAGCTGAGCCATTGATAGGAAAACTGGTTCCACTGTTATCCGGAATGAGCTGCATCGTCATATCATCATCATCTTCCCTTTAATCAGTCAAAGTCATAACAAAACTATAAAAATCATGAGCAAGGTGCTTGAAATGTTTGGTTATGACATTTAGGTTATGAAGAATGCAGGGCTACTCTTGAATAAGTCTTTAATCATTTTTGTTATGCTTTTGACTCAGGCACTGCAGTTGTCTGCCACTGTTTACCAACACCAGAGAACCCAAATACCGAACACTTACAGAAGAACAAAAGAGTAGCCATACTGGGTCAGACCAATGGTCCATCTAGCCCAGTATCCTGTTTTCCAAACAGTGGGCCAATCAGGTCACAAGTACCTGGCAGAAACCCAAATCGTGGCAACATTCCATATAGAACCCCAAAGAATAGCAAGATTCTGGAATCCTAAAGAGTGACAAGATTCCATGCAGAACCCCAAAGAATAGCAAGATTCTGGAATCCTAAAGAGTGACAACAAGATTCCATGAAGAAACCCAATTAGCAGCAACATTCCTTGCTACCTATCCCAGAGCAAGCAGTTGCTTCTAAAGGTCTGTCTCAATAGCAGACTATGAACTTTTCATCCAGGAACTTATCCAAACCTTTTTAAAACCCAGATACACTAACGGCTGTTACCACATCCTCCGGCAGTGAGTTCCAGAGCTTAACTATTCGTTGAGTGAAAAAAATATTTCCTTCTATTTGTTTTAAAAGTATTGCCATCTAACTTCCTCGAGATAGCAATCAAAACATTTTTATGAAACCATCCATTAATTTATTTATTTATCACATTTATATCCCTCCCTGCCTAGGTTTAAAGCATCTCTGAAAACTCATTTCTTTAGTGAGGCTGTTGGCACCACCCTGGACTAACATGACCGGCTCTGACTGTGAGAGGAAATTCATCTTTTGTCTTTACTTTGCTCTTAAACTCTCTCATAGAGTTGGCTTTATGGCTTGGGCTGATGACGAGAGTATACCCTGGTCTGTGAAAGAGAGAATCTCTAAGTTATGTCAGAGAGAGATAATGAGAGGACCTTTCCCTGAGGCAGCCCACGGCGAAACATAACACATGTCGGTTGCAAGTCCCATTAATAAGATAGAGAATTTTCATTTACCATGAATGTTATCAATATGTATTAAAGGAATAGACCTGGCCTTATGGCTTGGGCCGATGACAAGTAAGGTGAATCAGAGGACTATGATCCTGCATGAAACAAGTCACTACTGAGGCCTTAAGCTGTGTAACTCCTGACATCCATTTTTTTTAACGTTCTCAGAAATGTGGAGGTAGCACTGTTGGTGCTACCTCCACATTTCTGAGCACGTTAAAAAGAAATTAATTAATTGGTTATATATATTTTTTAATTAAACATCGTTTCTATACACATTATTGTGATGTAATGTTTCACTGATTGTATTTTTACCCAAACTCTACAATAGATTTTGGTTATTATTTCAATATTAGTTTGGTGATTAGATTTAATACTTCCACGTATTACGTTTGTGTTTAAAAGTTCTGTCAATAGTTAGCTATCATGGACAGCAATTTTTATTAAACGCCTGCTGCAGTAGTGAAAAAACTATCCTGATGTATAATGTCACTACCTGGATGGTAGCCAGCACTGAATGTTCAAATGAGATCAGCACCAGAACTTGTCTGGGTAGCGTTGATATTTACGCTCCGGTTTACTAAGCAGCGAGCCCATGGGCAGCTGCTAGCACTACTTCATAGACAGGCCCCTTACTCTTCTAGCTGCATAATTTATCCAAATAACTTAGGATAAGTTTTTTCTGTCCTTGGTCCATTTTTCCCACATGCCAGGAGCCTTTTTACCCCAGCCTCCAGCACACATGGCCATGCGGTAAGAGAACTCTTACCGCATGGCCATGTGATGGGGAGCCCTTACTGCCACCCATTGAGGTAGCGATAAGGGCTCCTGCGCTAACCCGGCGGTAACTAGACAGCACGCGACAATGCCGGATTAACGCTGGGTTAGCGCTACGCAAGCCATTTTTAGGGGTTTCCCCTGGAAATGGTGCACGCTCAGGGTGGGACTACTGCCGGTGGCAGAGTTGGGCCAGCAGCAGTCCCGAAAGAGCGAGCAGTAAGCCCACGTTGGGCTTATCACCAGGGTCCCCTAAAACTCCAAGTTAAAAGAACTCCATTAATCCAGATAGGAAAGAAGACACCAGGCACTCAAGACGACACACACACACACACCAGAAGGTAAGTTGCCAGGTCATCCAGCTATTCAGTCAACAAACGGAAGTCTTAAGAAGAGATAGCCAAGGTGAAATAGCGCGTTTTCAACTATTTTTTAATTTAATCAATGGTTTCGCTGGCTTCCTAAAGGAAAAGTCCATCGACCATTATTAAAATGGACTTGGGGAATATCCACTGCTTATTTCTTGGATAAGCAGCATAAAATGTATTGTTCTGTTTTGGGGATCTTTCCAGGTACTTGTGACCTGGATTGGCCACTGTTGGGAACAGGATGCTGGGCTTGATGGACCTTTGGTCTGTCCCAGTATGGCAACACTTATGTACTTGGGATTCTGAATGGAATCTTGCTACTCTTTGGGGTTCTACATGGAATGTTGCTATTCTTTGTTTTTTCTGCCAAAAAAATCAAGGAGCATAACTTCCATGGAAGCTTTCTTGATCCTGAGTGATAAACTAGCATTTGCTGATTTTACTAATGTAAAACCATCCTTTCTGGTTAGCTTTTCACCGCCCTATTCAGTTGGTAAGGATTACCTAACCAGGGGTGATGAAAAGCATTTGGAAAAATATCCATTCTGAACAATGGAACATTGATAACATGATGAGAGGGGAATGGAAACTGTTGTGTAAGAACAATTTTAGTTTGATTACAGGCCAGATTAATGAGTTTCTGAGACACTTGCAGCTGAAATAAGTAAGCAGGCCAGGATACCAGTAATAAAGAAAGCTAGAAGGTGAGTTTCTCTCTTTAAGCTGTGCCTGTTCTCTGCTAAACTTGATTCATCTGTGGTTATTAATCTCCAGAAATGGAGACCCAAGGAAGGAAGTAGAGTTTATACAGAGAAAAGATGCTGCAGGAATTCCCGGCAGCCATTTTGGCAAGAGCAAATGGAGATCACTGTAGCCCAGAAGACTCCACTAGACCACCAGGAGGCTCATTTTCAAAGCACTTAGCCTCCCAAAGTTCCATAGAAACCTATGGAACTTAGCCTCCCAAAGTGCTTTGAAAATATGCCTCCAGGTCATTTAAAAGTGGGCCTTCGGGTGGTGGGAGGGCAGAGGGGTTGGGGGTCAAATGACTGGCCAGTCCAGGAGGACCCACCTTCTTCTGGGGGGAGGGGGTGGTGGCAGTAGAGTGATCGTGGGGTGGGGGGTGGAACGAGTTTCAGTTTCAGCTGAAAATACACAAGCATTTTTGGTCAAACCTGAATCCAGATTTCGAGTCAGTTTCAATGCCGAATCCAAAACTGAAATTAGTTGGCCTCTACTTAGGAGCATAATTTTAGACTTACATTAGTATCCTATAATGACAATTATGCACAAAATTGCTGATATAGAATTCACGCTAACCCCCTGATTCTATAAAATCACCAAAAGTTGCACACATAATTTAATGAATAATGAGCTAATTAGCGCCAATAATTGGCTTTTTAACAAGCACTGGCACTAATTAGATTTAATTGCAACTTATGCATGTAAATTTAGGTGCAAGGTCCGCACCTAAGTTTATGTGAGTAACAAAAAAAATGGGTGGGAAATGGGAGGGGTCAATGGTGGAACGGGGACGTTCCTAGCCTCTATGCACATTGTATAGATTAAGAAGGGTGTATGCACCTAATTTAGGCACATACATTTACACAGGGCTGCCCCCTCCCCGAGGTCATCATCACCCGCCCCCCCTCCACCACCGGGCTGGGCCCCCCTGAATTCAAACCATAATGCCTCACCTCGACCTCACTCCGTGAGAAAGAAGCGCAGCTGCGGCAGTCTGCAGATCGCCTCCCTTCGGGCCTTCCCTCCCTGTGTCCCGCCCATCGTCTGACGTAACTTGCTTGAGGGCGGGACACAGGGAGGGAAGGCCCGAAGGGAGGCGATCTGCAGACTGGCACTGCTGCGCTTCTTTCACATGGAGCAAGGTCGAGGTGAGGCGCTATGATTTGAATTCAGGGGGGCCTGGCCTGGTGGTGGACGGAGGGGGGCTAGTGGAGGGGATTGCGGTGCCAGGGCCCCCCTTGGAGGCCTGGGGAATTTTGTTCCCCCTGCCCCCCCCCTCTCAGCGGCTCTGCATTTACACCACGTTTAAGCTGCTGCAAATGGCCACACCTAAAGTTAGGTACAATTCTTGGGTATAAGTGTGTTATTCTATAAACTGCACCTAACTTTAAGCACACTTCTAGAATAGCGTTTGTTTGGGGGGTTTTTTGGCACTATGTATAGAATTAGTTTGCATCATCTGGTGTCTACTTTAGGGGACCTTGTGAGAATTACCCTCTCTGTGTATCAGGGGCGTAGCTACATGTGGCCACGGGGGCATGGGACCCCACAGATTACGCCCTGGCCCCCTCTACATTGACCACCCCCCATGTCATCGCTGCCCACCCCGCCGCCGCATCAGGTACCTTGTTTGCTGGCAGGGGTCCCCAAACCCCACCAGCTGAAGAGTTTTCTTCAGCGTCGGTCGACTCTGACGCCTTCGTGGTGGGATTATCTGTTTCTGACGCCTTATGTCCTGCACCGTGCATGTAGCCCCGTGCAGGACATAAGGCGTCAGAAACAGATGATCCCCACAACGAAGGCTCCAGAGTCGACTGGCGCTGAAGAAGACTCTTCGGCTGGCGGGGATTGGGGACCCCTGCCAGCAAACAAGGTACCTGATGCGGCAACGGTCCAAAGTGGCGGGAGGGGTCGGCGGTGGTGAGGGGGGTTGGCGGTGTGGGGAGGCGGCTAAATAGTGCCCCCCACCTCAGGCTCTGCCCCCCCCCCTCCCGCCGAGCTCTGGCTACGCCCCTGCTGTGTATATAGGTATAACTTCAACTGACCAAAATAGGAGGCTTCTTTAGACCTAACTATCACACATGATTTTGGTAAGAGTTAGAAAACACAGCTGAAAAATAGAAATGCTCCTTTCACTCAAACTCTGTGATTTTCGTTATAATATGGGTCAGGAGTAGGCAACCCTCCCCCCCCCCCCCCCCCCCATACCAGTGTCAGAATATGGCATGCAAAGTCATTCTGCTTGGCAGGCAGAAACGGAACCACTAAAAGACTCTGATGCCCAGGGCTGCAGGAGAGGGCAGTGAGGATGGAGGTCACTGGTGACAGCTGTGAGAGCTGAAGATGTGTCATCCAGAGCTCAGTGTATGAGGGTAACAAGTCATTAGACACAAGTCTCCTTCTCCTTTCTTGGGGGTTATATTGCCCTACTTACTTGGCTCATGTTGTAGGGCATGGGGGAGGGAGGGTTTTGGCACTCTGTCCAAAACCTACTACCTAAACCTGGTATAGATGGTAGGTGAAGCCAGGGCTGGCTCAAAAGATAGTGGCACCCTGAGTCAACTTGCTGCTTTGGTGGCACCCCCTCCCTCCCCAATCACATCTCTTCCGGCGCTCCCTCCCTCCCCCCCCCCAGTCCAGTCTCTCTGCTCCCTCACCTCTATCATCCCCCCTCAGTTGCCCAGCTGCAGTACGACAGGCTGCCTTCAGCTAGCCCCTGGGTTCTTCCTCATTCTGCCTCCTCTGATGCAATTGCCTGTGAGTGAAACACAGCAGAGGGAAGACCCAGAGGCTGGCCGAAGGCAGCCTTTTGTGCCATTGCTGGAGACCAATGTAAACTTTACAGGACCATGGGGAAGTGAGAGAAATGAAGGAACAGTGCCGGACCTTGTGAGAAGAGGGAGAGATTGGACTGGGAGGGGGGCAGGGGGAAGAAAATGCTTTAACCTGTATACCGATGAGGTCAGAGGCTGGGTATTTTGGCAGCCTTAATCATCGGCGCCCTGGGCCAGAGTTTCACCTGATCCAGTGGTTAAGTTGTGCTTGAACAGGAATTCTGTAGGGTTCCCTGGCAGTGGCGTATCAAGGGGGGGCAGTGGGGGCGATCTGCCCCGGAGTTCACGCTGCTGGAGGGGTGCTGCGCGCCGGTCAGCGTTGTTGGTTTCCATGCTCCCTCTGCCCCGGAACAGGAAGTAACCTGTTCCGGGGCAGAGGGAGCATGGAAACCAACGACGCTGAACCGGCGCGCGGCACCCCCCCAGCAGCGTGCACCCAGGGGGGTTCTTTTGCCAGGGTCGGGGGTGTCCCTTCACCGGGGGGGTCGCGCTGCACGGGGGGGGCGGGGCGCATCGGCGATCTGCCCCGGGTGTCGGCGCCCCTCGGAACGCCACTGTTCCCTGGTTGAGGGATGGGAGTCCAGAAAGTACAAGAAAAAAAATCATCACTCTTTCCTTTTTAAGAGATAGTCTTTCTGCTCTTCTTATGCACTGCATCAGGAATTTCGAATGATACAATCTTTCTATCTCCAAACTTATTTAATGTCAAACTGATTGCAACAACTAATGGCGCTGGTGATAACAGTGACCTGCAACGCTATCATATTTCCACTCTCTCTTTGTTATTCCTGGTTGCTGTTTTGACTTGTGGTTCTTTGAGCAAACAGAAATGTGAACTGGGTCTATTTGGTGAGACCTCCCAGTACGGTGCACCTCTTGGTTGCACCACAGGGTCATTCAGATAAAGATTAAACACTGGCATTAAAGAAGTTTCTTGGAGAAATTTGTTGCTTAGTAATAGATTAATTGCTCAACCTAAAGGGAGAGAGATGGAATGGCCAGGGTGGGTGTATGAATTTTAGCTGCCAGTTGTTGGGCTATGCCTCTTTTTTTTGGAGTCTGGTGTGAATTGGATTGGACTGGAATATTAGATCTGATCACTCATTATCTGTCATGCCCAACTCAACATGTTGGATACCAATTCAATCTTTGTAGCCTTTGGGGTAAAGGGGATGCTACAATCGCATCCCATTCTTTTCCAGTCTAGTAAAACATTCTTAAAATATACTCCTTCCCCCAATTAATACAATGTTAATAAAAGACTTTTAATGAGAAATCAAGGCCTGTCTATATGCACAAAATAATTAGATGTGATGGAAATGTTGACAGGACCCCTCTTGGCTCAGGCTCCACCAAACTGGGCTACTCACTTTCCCCATGCTGGATGGAAGCAGACTGGATAAACTTAACTTGCATATTGAGATTATGAATATTCACCAGCTATCATGAGCAACAATGTATCCAATGGCATTTCGTCAAACATTCTTTTGCATATACTGCCTTTGTTGAAAGGAAGTTCTAGAACAAAGGGGCATAGGATGAAGGTGAAAGGGGATAGACTCAGAAGTACTTCTTCACAGAAAGGGTGGTGAATTCGTGGATCGGCCTCCTGATGAAAGTGGTGGAGACAAAAACCGTATCTGAAATTCAAGAGAGCTTAGGACAAGTAAATAGGATCTCTAAGGGAAATGATAGGGAGAGTAGATGGCAAGGATGGGCAGACTGGATAAGAACATAATGATAGCAATATTGGGTCAGACCAATGGTCCATCTAGCCCAGTATCCTGCTTCCAACAGTGGCCAATCCAGGTCACAAGTACCTGGCAGAAACCCAATTAGTACCAACATTCCATGCTACCAATCCTGGGGCAAGCAGTAGTTTCCCCCATGTCCAACACAATAACAGACTATGGACTTTTCCTCCAGAACTTGTCCAAATCTTTTTAAGACCCAGAACACTAACTGCTGTTACCACATCCCTCTGGCAGTGAGTTTCAGAGCTTAACTATTCGTTGAGTGAAAAAATATTTCCTCCTGTTTGTTTTAAAAGTATTTGCCATGCAATTTCATTGAGTGTCCCCTGGTCTTTGTACTTTTTGATAGAGTGAAAATCGATTAACTTCTATCTGTTCTAAACTACTCAGGATTTTGTACACCTCAATCGATATCCCCCCCCCCCCACCCCCATCCGTCTCATTTCCAAGCAGTGGCGTTCCTAGGGGGCTGACACCCAGGGCGGATCCGCATGCGCCCACGCCCCCCGGGTTAGCGCCCCCCCCCCCCCCGGATGCAGTGCGACACCCCCCACGAAAGAACCCTCTCGGGTGCCTGCGTGTGGGGGGGGGGGGTGCTGCGCGCATCTGTCCTCCGTTCATTCCATGCTTCTCTGCCCCGGAACAGGAAGTAACCTGTTCGGGGCAAGAGACGAAGCATTGTAACGACCGGAGGACATGGGAGCGCGGCACCCCCCCCCCCCCCCCCCAGCGTTGTGCACCCGGGGCGGACCGCACCCACCGCTCCCCCCCTAGGAACGCCACTGTTTCCAAGATGAAGAGCCCTAATCTCTTTAGCCTTTCCTCATATGGGAGGAGTTCCATATAATCTCATTGCTTTGCTTACCACTATGCATTCTGCTTTATCCCAAAACTAGACTGTTCTGTTACTATCGAAAGATGGTATGCATTTTAGTAGATCATAGCATGTTCTTGCAAAGATTGAGGCATATTGGAGTCACTAGCACAGCATTTTGCTTGTTCCAATCATACCCGAACCAATCATTCCTACCATGTACTCTGACGCAATAATTTTTCAGATCCTTTCCCAGTAAATGCGGAGTTCCTTCAGGGATCCTTATTGGCTTCATTATTTGTTAATATTTTCCTAGCCTCCTTGGCATATCTGATTCAGGCTTTATCCCTTTTATTATGCGGGTGACATACAGATCATAGTACCCTTTGATCCTTCTAACGATTTACTCTACTCTTACACCTAAACTGGAAGCTATTTTACAAAGGCTACAGATTAATGGATTTGCAACCAAATTTATGGAAGACAAAGGCCATGTTGTTCTTCACACTTTTCTATTCCTTCACCTTAAATCAGAAATGTTTACTCAATACTCATCCTAGTATCTGACTCTCTTAAGACCTTAGGTGTATTATGATCTGGCCTCACTTTCATATGCTCATGTCTCTTCCGGGTATTTCCAAAAGGTTTCTACCGCCTTGTCAGATTTGTCTCTCCGTCCCCTTTCTGGAACCTAATGCCCTTGTATTCTTGTGCATGCTTTGGTCCTCTCCAACATGGATACTGCGATGCACTATTCATTGGTTTACGCCAACGTGAGGTATGGCGCCTCCAGGTATTACAGAATGTGGTGGTTAAGTTAATCATGTAGTCGGAAACTTGACCATGATACTCCTCTCTTTCAACAGGAACATTGGCTTCCTATGTTATGCGTATTCAGTACAAAATCTTCACCTTGATTCATAAAACCCTCCATTATGGCCAACCCATAATGGATATTCTGTTACAATATCTATTACTCTACTCCCCCACTCAACACTCTGTTCCTCAGACCAGTACCTCCGTGGAGTCCCAATTATTCAACAGGGTGGGCTAGCTATTTTCGGAAAACAATATTTTCAGTTACTGACCTGCCCTTTGGAATGCCCTTCCTGCAGACTTACAGCTATAAACTCTCATTCCAAGTTTAAAGTGGCCCTTAAACCCATCTATTTAAGCAAGTATATGGACCTCCTACTTGACATTAGGGTCTCCTTTTTTGGAGAGGTATATTTCTGACCAATGAGGGGCACTCAGTTTCAAGAGCACAGACTGACATAGAGGGGCATCATCGAACTGGGCACCCATCTTTAAGGGCGCCCCGGCAAAAGGGACAGGGCATCCCGTATGTATCGAAACAAGATGGGTATCCATCTTTCGTTTCAATAATACGGTTGGGGATGGCCCAATCTCACAATTTAGGTCGACAAAATGTTGAGATCAACGAACTTAGAGATGGCCGACCTCGGTTTTCACCGATAATGGAAACCGAGGACGGCTATCTCAAAACAACCAAATCCAAGCCATTTGCTCGTGGGAGGAGCCAGCATTCGTAGTGCACTGGTCCCCTCTCACATGCCAGGACACCAACCGGGCACCCTAGGGGACACTGCAGTGGACTTCACAAATTGATCCCAGGTGCATAGCTCCCTTACCTTGGGTGCTGAGCCCCCCCCAAAACCCACAACTGTACAACACTACCATAGCCCTTAAAGGGTAACGGGGGGCACCTAGATGTGGGTACAGTGGGTTTCAGGTGGGTTTTGGAGGGCTCCCATTTACCACCACAAGTGTAACAGGTAGGGGGGGATGGGCCCGGGTCCGCCTACCTGAAGTGCACTGCAGTACCCATTAAAAAGTGCTCCAGAGACCTGCATACTGCTGTGATGGAGCTGGGTATGACATTTGAGGCTGGCATAAAGGCTGGAAAAAAATGTTTTTCAATTATTTTTTTGGGTGGGAGGGGGGTTGGTTGACCAACTGGGGAAGTAAGGTGAGGTGATCCCCTATTCCCTCCGGTGGTCATATGGTCAGTTCGGGCACGTTTTTGAGGCTTGGTCTGTGAACAAAAGGGACCAAGTAAAGTTGGCCAATGCTCGTCAGGGACGCCCTTCTTTTTTCCATTATCGGCCGAGGACGCCCATCTCTTAACCACGCTCCGGTCCCGCCTTCGGTACACTACCGACATGCCCCCTTGAACTTTGGCCGTCCCTGCGATGGAAAGCAGTGAGGACGGCCAAAATCGGCTTTCGATTAAGCCGATTTGGGCGCCCTTAGGAGAAGGATGCCCATCTCCCGATTTGTGTTGGAAGATGCGCACCCTTCTCCTTCGAAAATAAGCTGGAGATAGTAACCTATGGAACTTGTAAGTCTAAGATCTTTGAAAATGAGCCCCATAGTCTGCTGGACTTTATTTCCCTTTCCTATCTTGCATAGTACCTCTATGTTCCTCTTCCCCCTTTTGTACCTCACACCTTCTCCTATTTTCTTTTCTTCCTTTCTTTTTCCTGAAACTGGCCTATATATAATATATATATATATAAGTTCTTTTCCACTTTGTTCTCTCCTAAATATTAAGTTGTGAAGTTGTGATTCGCTCTGATGGTAGCTTTATCTGTCTACAATTTTCTATGTTTCTGTATTGCGGCCCTTGAGTACCAAGGTTGCCCACCTCAATCCTAATTCAGAGGAGGCAGAATGGGGTTGGCCACAGGGGCCATGGCCTGACCAACTTTTTATTCCACAGTGTCAGCAACAAGGGAACTTGGGGTTGGGGCAAAAGGTTAATTTGTCTGGACCTCCCAACCAAAAAGGTGCTCTGCTGCTCCTGTCCTAATTCGCATTATGGGACCTGCAGCACTGATTTCAATGGGTAGATCTCAATAAATCTCATGCTGCTTTGGGGGGGGGGGTGTAAGTTAAAACCCAGACTGACCAGAAGGTCTCCCTTCTGGAACAGGGTAACTTGGCAGCTCTGCACGTATGTATTCACTATGCTGTTTGCTTTCTACCACGTTCATTCAAGTAGCAGATCTGTCCAAAATGTCACCCACAGAGATGCCAAGTTACCCGGTTCCAGGCTGGAGACTTTGGTCAGTCCTGGAGGAGTGGCCTAGTGGTTAGGGTGGTGGACTTTGGTCCTGGGGAACTGAGGAACTGAGTTTGATTCCCACTTCAGGCACAGGCAGCTCCTTGTGACTCTGGGCAAGTCGCTTAACCCTCCATTGCCCCATGTAGCCGCATGAGGCCTGCCATGAGTGGGAAAGCGCAGGGTACAAATGTAACAAAAAAAAAAAAATCTCAAAGCAGTGTGGGATTTGTAGTGCCTGATCCTGCCCATTGCGGGTCAGTAACGCACCAGGATGGGGTGGACAGAAATCCAGGACTATCCCAACATCTCCATCCTGGAACTGGATAACTTGGTAGCTCTGCACCCTTCCATGCGTGCTAGTGCTGCTACTTGCAGAGAAGGTTAATATAAGTCAGCTGTACCAAGGAAACCCCTTCCTCGGCCCTCTTAATGGAGTCTCCAGGTGTTAAGGCATCTCAGGTTCTCTTGCCTGTAAAGGTTATTTGGTTTAATTCACTCCTCACCAGGATGTTCTGTGGTCCAGGTGTCCAGCGGTGAACATGCAAAGAAGGACCAGCCCATGTGGATTGCATAAGTTACTAATTACTTTTGTGTAGACTTTTGTTGCTTGAAGAGCACTCCCGAAAGATTGTAGATGGAAATGAGGACTGAATCATTAGACAACACACACTGGTGCCAGAAACTGTTCCAAGATGATGCAAGTGAATTTCCAGAGCAATAAACCCCTTTATTCTAGGAGACCAAGCCAGGTAAGTTGGCAGCTCCTACTCTGTGAGTGCTTTTTTGTACCTTGAGGCCCACTGCTAAGCTCAAGCATGTCTGTAATTATATTTAAATAATATGTGCTCTGGGGGAAGAGCGATAGCTTGTAGACACGGAAAAATGGAGAATCTTCAATTGAGTTGAACACCAGCAACAACACTCTCCATTTTTTACCCTCTAAGACTACTAAATGCTACATTCTTATATAGGGGATTTTGGATTTAGCTTACACCTTTTTAGTAGTAACTCAAGGCAAACATTTTTAATGCAAAACTTATTTAAACAGGGCACAGAGGGGTGTGGCCTGCACGCATCAGCATGTACAACTCTGGCTGCCTTGTTGGGCAGCCTGGATGGACCGTACAGGTCCTTAACCCTTTATTTGGGTTTGAATTTGACTAAGATACAGGCTCTGCAGACGGTTCAGAGTGTAGCAGCTTGCATGCTTGGGGGTGTAAAGAGGTTTGAGTATGTCTCACCATTTTGAAATGTTTGCATTGGTTGCCAGCAAGGTTTCCTGTACAATCAGGGCTTTTTTTGAGGAGGTACTTGGGGGGGGGGGGGTACTGAGTACCGGCACCTTTTCCATTGTCTGCTAAAATTGACCCATGGTCCCCCAAGTTTTAATGAAAGAGCTCAGGCTCTACATACCAATTCTGCCCTGTCATAGATTCTGTGACTGGTTGCAGGGGGCTTGGCTAGTGTGGGGTGGGTTCCTCAGCGATTACCCCACCCCTGAAGGGTGGCCAGGCATTTGAGTACCGGCACCTTTTTCGCTAGAAAAAACACACTGCTCTTTAGGATTCCAGAATCTTGCTATTCCTTGGGGTTCTACATGGAATGTTGCTACTATCTGAGATTCTGCATGGAATCTTGTCACTCTTTAGGATTCCAGAATCTTGCTATTCTTTGGGGTTCTACATGGAATGTTGCTACTATTTGATATTCTGCATGGAATTTTGTCACTCTTTAGAGGGCTTTTTTTTGAAGGGGTACTTGGGGATACCGGCACCTTTTCCATTGTCTGCTAAAATTGACCCACGGTCCCCAAGTTTTAATGAAAGAGCTCAGGCTCTACACACCAATTCTGCATTTTATAGATTCTGTGACTGGTTGCAGGGGGGCCTGGCTATTGTGGGGGTGGTCCCTCAGTGATCACCCCACCCCTGAAGGGTGGCCTAGCATCACGAGTACTGGCATCCTTTTTGCTAGAACAAGCACACTTACAATATAAAATTTTGATTTTGATTCATCAACGTATTTATATGGTAAGATTCCACAATATTTTGTGGATTCTTTGCTCGTATATGAACCACAATGAGATTTAAGTTCTGTGACAAAGAAACAGATAGATGTGTCTGTTTGTCATTTGTCAGAAACATGCATACATGAACATGCATACCTTGGAGGAAAGGAGAAGCAGGGGTGACATGATACAGACGTTCAAATGTTTGAAAGGTATTAATCCGCCAACGAATCTTTTCCGGAGACGGGAAGGCGGTAGAACTAGAGGACATGAATTGAGGTTGAAGGGGGGCAGACTCAGGAGTAATGTCAGCAACTATTTTTCACAGAAAGGGTGCTGGATGCATGGAATGCCCTCCCGCGTGAGGTGGTGAAGATGAAAGCGGTAATGGAATTCAAACATGCGTGGGATAACACACAAGGAATCCTGTAGTGAAGGAATGGATCCACGGAATCTTAGCAGAGATGGGTAGCAAGACTGGTAATTGGGAAGCAAACCAGTGCAGGGCGGACTTCTACGGTCTGTGCCCTGATCGTGACTGAATAGATATGTAAATTTTAAGGAGCTTCGCTGTTAGCTTCAGAACTTTTAGTACAAGAACAATGCTGGGCAGACTTCTATGGTCTGTGCCCTGAGAAAGGCAAGGACAAATCAAACTCGGGTATAAAGTATCACATACCATGTAAAATGAGTTTATCTTGTTGGGCAGACTGGATGGACCGTTCAGGTCTTTATCTGCTGTCATTTACTATGTTACTCTGTGGGGTTCTACATGGAATGTTGCTACTAATTGGGATTCCAGAATCTTGTAACAGTTTAGGATTCCAGAATCTTCAGAACTTTTAGTACAGGAACAGTGCTGGGCAGACTTCTACTGTCTGTGCCCTAGAATGGCAAGAACAAATCAAACTCGAGTATAAAGTATCACATACCATGTAAAATGAGTTATCTTGTTGGGCAGACTGGATGGGACCGTACAGGTCTTTATCTGCCGTCATTACTATGTTAGAAACAAGGAATCGTGCTTTTGCGGTAGCTGGGAGGAACTTGTGGAATCACCTGCCGGATATAAGAAATTGTTGAAAACTTTTTATTTTGTAAAAGCGTTCATTGATGGATGAAGGTTAGTCTGTCTTAGCAGCTCTTTCTAGCAGGGCCGCCGAGAGACAAAGCTGGGCCCGGGGTAAAAAATCTTCAGGGCCCCACCACTAGGGTTACCATATGGCTCCAGAAAAAGGAGGACGGATTGAGCCAGCCGGGTTTTACTTCCATTGCTTTCAATGGAAGTTATTGAGCCAGCCGGGTTTTACTTCCATTGCTTTCAATGGAAATGCAATGGAAGTAAAACCCGGCTGGCTCAATCCGTCCTCCTTTTTCTGGAGCCATATGGTAACCCTACCCACCACTGTTACCACTGCCCCCCACCAATGCCACCACCACCACTGCTGCCCCTTCACCCCATCGCTGTTGTTGCTGCCCTCCCACCACTGCCTCTTTTCTCTCCCCTCCCAGTCCCATCCTCCTCCCCGCTGGTCTCGCCTACAGGTTCTTGCAGTTGCAGCCAGCAGCGATTCACAGTCAGAGGCCATCTCCGAGGCCTTCTTTCTGCCGCATCCCACCCTTTCTACTGCAACTTCCTGTTTTGATGCTAAACAGGAAGTTGCAGTGGAGAGGGTGGGACATGGCAGAAGGAAGGCCTCGGAGGCGGCCTCTGACTGTGATTGCTGACAGCTATAGGATCCTGCAGGGAGGAAGAGAGTTTTTACTGCGGGAACAAACCTTTTTACCGTTCCTGTGGGGCGGTAAAAAGTTTTGTTCCTGTGTCCACAGTGATTGCTGGCACCCTCTGAAGGCCTGGCGCCGGGCCCGGGGAATTACATGGATTACTGAGACCAAGTCAGCATGGCTTTTGTGTGGGGAAATCTTGCCTGACCAATTTACTTCAATTCTTTGAAGGAGTGAACAAACATGTGGACAAAGGGGAGTCGGTTGATATTGTGTATCTGGATTTTCAAAAGGCGTTTGACAAGGTACCTCATGAAAGGCTACAGAGGAAATTGGAGGGTCATGGGATAGGAGGAAATGTCCTATTGTGGATTAAAAACTGGTTGAAGGATAGGAAACAGAGAGTGGGGTTAAATGGGCAGTATTCACAATGGAGAAGGGTAGTTAGTGGTGTTCCTCAGGGGTCCGTGCTAGGACCGCTGCTTTTTAATATATTTATAAATGATTTAGAGATGGGAGTAACTAGCGAGGTAATTAAACTTGCTGATGACACAAAGTTATTCAAAGTCGTTAAATCGCGACAGGATTGTGAAAAATTACAAGAGGACCTTATGAGACTGGGAGACTGGGCGGCTAAATGGCAGATGATGTTTAATGTGAGCAAGTGCAAGGTGATGCATGTGGGAAAAAAGAACCCGAATTATAGCTACGTCATGCAAGGTTCCACGTTAGGAGTTACGGACCAAGAAAGGGATCTGGGTGTCGTCGTCGATAACACACTGAAACCTTCTGCTCAGTGTGCTGCTGCGGCTAAGAAAGCAAATAGAATGTTGGGTATTATTAGGAAAGGTATGGAAAACAGGTGTGAGGATGTTATAATGCCGTTGTATCGCTCCATGGTGCGACCGCACCTTGAGTATTGTGTTCAATACTGGTCGCCGCATCTCAAGAAAGATATAGTAGAACTGGAAAAGGTGCAGAGAAGGGCGACTAAAATGATAGCGGGGATGGGACGACTTCCCTATGAAGAAAGACTAAGGAGGCTAGGGCTATTCAGCTTGGAGAAGAGACGGCTGAGGGGAGACATGATAGAGGTATATAAATAATGAGTGGAGTGGAACAGGTGGATGTGAAGCGTCTGTTCACGCTTTCCAAAAATACTAGGACTAGGGGGCATGCGATGAAACTACAGTGTAGTAAATTTAAAACAAATCGGAGAAAATGTTTCTTCACCCAACGTGTAATTAAACTCTGGAATTCGTTGCCGGAGAAAGTGGTGAAGGCGGTTAGCTTAGCAGAGTTTAAAAAGGGGTTGGACGGATTCCTAAAGGACAAGTCCATAAACCGCTACTAAACGGACTTGGAAAAATCCAAAATTCCAGGAACAACATGTATAGAATGTTTGTACGTTTGGGAAGCTCGCCAGGTGCCCTTGGCCTGGATTGGCCGCTGTCGTGGACAGGATGCTGGGCTCGATGGACCCTTGGTCTTTTCCCAGTATGGCATTACTTATGTACTTAATTTGCATCCCCACTAGGCAGCCCTGCTTTCTAGTATGTTTATGGCACTTAAGATTTATGAGTTTATATCTCTGTTAATGTCTGATGGACATGTTTTATATTGTGAATGTTTATTGTAACCTGCTTCAAATTTTAAAGCGGGATATAAATCCATGAAATATATATATTTAAAAAGTAGGTATTTCTCTGTCCCTGGAGGGCTCACACCTTCAGCAATGGAGAGTTAAGTGACTTGCCCACAATCACAAAGAGCAGTGTGTTTTCTCTAGCAAAAAAGGTGCCACCCTTCAGGGTTTGGGTGATCACTGAGGGACCCACCCCACAATAGCCAGGCCCCCTGCAATCAGTCACAGAAACTATGACAAGGCAGAATTGGTGTGTAGAGCCAGATCTCGTTCATTAAAACTTGGGGGGGGGGGGGGGGTCCATGGATCAATTTTAGCAGACAATGGAAAAGGTGCCGGTACTCAGTACCTCCAAGTACCCCCTCAAAAAAAGCCCTGACAAAGAGCCACAGTGGGATTGGAACCCTGGCTCCCCCTGGTTCTCAAATTGCTCCTGTAAACACTAGGCTACTCCTTCACTGCAAATTTTCACAATGATTGGGGGTTCTAAACTCACCACAAGTGAAGACTTTCTGCTCAGAGTAATATAGTTTATTCAATATTGGGGGAGGGGGGTGCTCAAGCACCCACAGAGCTGGTACCTATGCTTTTGCTCAAAGACATTTGATTCTTGGAAAGGCAAGCAGCCTCTGAATTATTCCAAAACATTTGTATCAGTGCAGTGCAAGAACATCAGCCTATGAACCTCCCCACCCAATGTTCTGAGTGGTTTTCATTAAAGCTTGATACCAGAGTTCAAATCATGCCTCATTATCTGGTCCACGAGAGAAAAGTATTCTTAATGCAAACACACTGTGTTTGATTTTCCGTTCGTGAGGTTAATAAAGAAAATATACCTTACTAAACCCTTTCTCAAAAGCAGAGAGATATGTGTTAAAGTCAGACTGCAAAGCAAAATACATTTAGCCTAATAAGCGACTGCAGTAACCGCCCCCATCAGAGCCCATCAGTTAGCAAGGAGTCCTGTAACCTGCACTCTGCAGCCAGAAGGTTTAATTCTCATATTCTGTTCATTCCACTGCAGCCAATTAACATTCTGAATTCTGTCCAATTATTGAAATTCCTGTTGGCTCAATGCTCCAGGACATGTACTTCTTCTGCCCAAAGGGATACTGGCAGAATTGGGAAATGGGATCTTGAAATGTTCTAGCGTTCACATACAGTCTCAAATCTTAAGCTCCCGGATGTTCCACATCCACCTTAAAGTGACCTCCATGGAACTTCTTATCATTCCTTCCAAATCTACTTTCCCCTCTTCCTTCTTTTCCTGTCTCATTGAGTTGCAGTCTCATTCTTCCAGTTTCCTTAGCCCATAAAACAAATAGGAGGAAATATTTTTTCACTCAACGGATAGTTAAGCTCTGGAACTCTTTGCCGGGGGATGTGGTAATAGCGGTTATCGTATCTGGGTTTTAAAAGATTTGGACAAGTTCCTGGAGGAAAAGTCCATA
Organism: Microcaecilia unicolor; assembly: GCF_901765095.1. Taxonomy (NCBI): domain Eukaryota; kingdom Metazoa; phylum Chordata; class Amphibia; order Gymnophiona; family Siphonopidae; genus Microcaecilia; species Microcaecilia unicolor. Next base: position 193,854,899 of record NC_044041.1, read on the forward strand.
GTCTGCTATTGAGACAGACACGAGAAGCAACTGCTTGCCCTGGGATATGTAGTATGGAATGTTGCCACTCTTTGAGATTCTGCATGGAATCTTGTCACTCTTTAGGATTCCAGAATCTTGCTATTCTTGAGGTTCTACATGGAATGTTGCCACGATTTATGTTTCTGCCAGGTACTTGTGACCTGGCTTGGCCACTGTTGGAAGCAGGATACTGGGCTAGATGGACTGTTGGTTTAACCCAGTGTGGCTACTCTTAGGCTCTTATAACCTTGAGGCAGGTCCAGCTTAACCATTAAGCCAGGGGTTCTCAAACCAGTCCTTGGGAAACACCTAGCCAGTTAGGCTTTCAGGATATCCACAATGAATATGCATGAGATAGATTTGCATGCAAAAGAGGTAGTACAGGCACATTTATTTCATGCATATTCATTGTGGATATCCTGAAAACACAATTGGCTGAGAATGTTCCTAGAACTAGGTTGAGAAACACTGTTTCAACTGCAAGAAGGGAGGGCTGGCTTAATGGGTAAATGTCTTTAAGAAATTGCATTCATTATGCGTGAAATAAAGTTTCATATTTAACACTATTATAACCAATTATGCTTTCTTACAGGATTGTTCTGGGGAGGGTGGTGTTAAAATTGATCATGAATGTTGAATTTAATTACCAAAATCCTAGGAGGGGCATCTGAGACAGGGGATCTCAACCCGGTACTTGGAGCACACCCAGCCAGTCAGGTTTTCAGGATATCCACAATGAATATGGATGAGATAGATTTGCATGCACTGCCTCCTTTGACAATCACGGATCAAGGGGCCTGATAGATCATTGAGAGGGGCACAAGGCTGAAGATTCATGTAGGGTGCTCAATATCCTCACACTGGCCTTGCCTTAGGGCAGTGTCTCCCAAGACAATCCTAGAGTACTCCCTTGTCAGTCAGGTTTTCAGGATATCCACAATGAATATGCATGAAATTGATTTGCATACTTTGCCTCCATTATATGCAAATCTCTTTCATGTATATTCATTGTGGATATCCTGAAAACCTGACTGGAAAGGGTGGGTACTCCAGGACCAAATTGGGACACACTGCCTTATGGTCATTTTGATGCCCATCTTTCCCTTTCTATGCACATCCAAAACACTGCTAAACTGAGTAATGTTTCTCAACCCAGACCCGGCCCTCGAGGCATACACATCCAGTCAGGTTTTTAGGATGTCCACAATCATAGGAGCCAGCTCTGTGGGGGCTTGAGCACCCCAGTACTGAGCAAACTCTTTGACTAAGTCCCTTTGGGTTTAGCACCTCCCCTCCCCAATCATTTTGGCTCCTATGTCCACAATGAATATGCTTGATATAAATTTATATACACTGTCCACTTGGTATGCAAATTTTATCTTATGCATATTTATTGTGGACATCCTGAAAACCTGTGTGTTTCCCAAGGATAGGTTGAGAACCACTGACTTAGACTACTGCAAGCTTCTCCCTCCTGTGTTTCTCGCTGAGCTCTTTCTTCACTACTCTCTACTCAAACTGCAGCTGCAGCACTGCCAGGTCTCTGTAGCACCTCCCTTCTACTAATAATCATTTCTATAGTGCTACTAGATGTATGCAATGCTGTACACATTATATGCAGGTACTTTCTCTGTCCCTAGGGGTCAATGGAGTTGAGGGTTCATCAGGGCCGCCGAGAGACTGGGCCGGGCCCAGGGCAAGGCCGCCCTGCCTCCGCCCCCGCCCCTGCTGCCCCCCGTTGCTCCCCCTGCCGCTGCCCCCCCCCCCCCCCCAGTTGCTCCCTCCGCCACTACAGTCCACGGTCTCACCTGCCTGCCTCCACAGCTCCGGGCCCCCTTCATTCAAAGCGCCAGTCGCAGATCACGTCTCTTCTGGCCTTCCCTCCCTGTGTCCAGCCCTCATCTGATGTAACTTCCAGTTTCCACGAGGGCGGGACACAGGGAGGGAAGGCCAGAAGAGACGCGATCTGCGACTGCCACTTTGAATGAAGGGGGGCCCGGAGCCGAGGAGGCAGACAGGTGAGACCAGGGACTGCAGCGCCGGCGGCCTGACCCCAGCGCCGGGCCCCCCTTGGAGGCCCGGGCCTGGGGAATTTTGCCCCCCCTGCCCCCCCTCTCGGTGGAAACGTGGGGTTCATAGTCTGAGAAAGTCTTTTACTAAAGCTTAGCTTGAGTTAACTGCAGCAGGGCTCATTTTATTCCTATGGGCCCTGCTGCTGATAACTCAAGCTAAGCTTTAGAAAAAGAAAGACCCACTAAGTTTTTGTACCTGGGCAATGGAGAGTTAAGTGACTTGCCCAAGGTCACAAGGAGCGGCAGTGGGAATTGAACCCAGGTTGCCAGGATCAAATCCTGCTGCACTAGGCATTTGCTTTTGACACGGTTCCCCACAGGAGGCTCTTAAATAAACTGGACAGGCTGAATATAGGACCCGAAGTGGTGAACTGGATTAGGAACTGGTTGACGGACAGACGCCAGAGGGTGGTGGTAAATGGAATTTGATCGGATGAGGGAAAGGTGAGCAGTGGAGTGCCTCAGGGATCGGTGCTGAGGCCGATTCTGTTCAATATATTTGTGAGTGACATTGCCGAAGGGTTAGAAGGTAAAGTTTGCCTTTTTGCGGATGATACTAAGATTTGTAACAGAGTGGGCATCTGGGAGGGAGTGGAAAACATGAAAAAGGATCTGCGGAAGCTAGAAGAATGGTCTAAGGTTTGGCAATTAAAATTCAATGCGAAGAAATGCAAAGTGATGCACTTAGGGTGTAGAAATCCATGGGAGACATATGTGTTAGCCGGTGAGAGTCTGATAGGTAGGGACGGGGAGAGGGATCTTGGGGTGATAGTATCTGAGGATCTGAAGGTGACGAAACAGTGTGACAAGGTGGTGGCCCTATCTAGAAGGTTGCTAGGCTGTATAGAGAGAGGTGTGACCAGCAGAAGAAAAGAGGTTTTAATGCCCCTGTGTAAGTCGTTGGTGAGGCCCCACCTGGAGTATTGTGTTCAGTTTTGGAGGCCGTATCTTGCTAAGGATGTAAAAAGAATTGAAGCGGTGCAAAGAAAAGCTACGAGAATGGTATGGGATTTGTGTTACAAGACATATGAGGAGAGACTTGCTGACCTGAACATGTATACCCTGGAGGAAAGGAGAAACAGGGGTGATATGATACAGACATTCAAATATTTGAAAGGTATTAATCTGCAAACGAACCTTTTCCGGAGATGGGAAGGCGGTAGAACTAGAGGACATGAAATGAGATTGAAGGGGGGCAGACTCAAGAAAAATGCCAGGAAGTATTTTTTCATGGAGAGAGTGGTGGATACTTGGAATGCCCTCCCACGGGAGGTGGTGGAGATGAAAACGGTAACGGAATTCAAACATGCGTGGGATAAACATAAAGGAATTTTGTTCAGAAGGAATGGATCCTCAGAAGCTTAGCCGAGATTGGGTGGCAGAGCCAGTGGTGTGAGGCTGACTGGTGGTTGGGAGGTGGGGCTAGTGCTGGGCAGACTTCTACTGTCTGTGCCCTGAAAATGGCAGATACAAATCAAGGTAAGGTATACACAAAAAGTAGCACATATGAGTTTATCTTGTTGGGCAGACTGGATGGAACGTGCAGGTCTTTTTCTGCCGTCATCTACTATGTTACTATCCAGCTTATTTTCGAAAGTGATCGCTGGCCATCTTCCGACACAAATCGGGAGATGGCCGGCGATCTCCTGAACCCAGCCAAATCAGTATAATCAAAAGCTGATTTTGGCCAGGTTCAACTGCTTTCCGTTGCAGAGCCGGCAAAATATCAAGGGGGCGTGTCGGTAGGGTAGTGAAGGCGGGGCGGGGGTGGGATGGGGGCGTGCTCACGAGATGGCCAGCTTCACCTGATAATGGAAAAAAAAAAGCCAGGCTTGACAAGCATTTCGCCGGCTTTACTTGGTCCCTTTTTTATCATGACCAAGCTTCAAAAAGGGGCCCCAACTGACCAGATGACCACCGGAGGGAATCGGGGATGACCTCCCCTTACTCCCCCAGTGGTCACCAACCCCTTCCCACCAAAAAAAACAAAAAACTTTTTTTGGCAGCCTCTATGCCAGCCTCAAATGTCATACCCAGCTCCCTGACAGCAGTATGCAAGTCCCTGGAGCAGTTTTTAGTGGGTGCAGTGCACTTCAGACAGGTGGACCCAGGCCCATCCCCCCCCCTACCTGTTACACTTGTGGTGGTAAATGGGAGCCCTCCAGAACCCACCCAAAACCCACTGTACCCACATCTAGGTGACCCCCTTCACCCCTTAGTGCTATGGTAATGGTGTAGAGTTGTGGGGAGTGGGTTTTGGGGGGGCTAAACAACCAAGGGAAGGGAGCTATGCACCTGGGAGTTTTTTTTTTTTAATTATTTTTAGAAGTGCCCCCTAGGGTGCCCGGTTGGTGTCCTGGCATGTGAGGGGGGCCAGTGCACTACAAATGCTGGCTCCTCCCACGACCAAATGCCTTGAATTTCGCTGGGTTTGAGTTCGCTGGCATTATTTTCCATTATGGCCGAAAACCGATGCCGGCCATCTCAAACCCGGCGAACTCTGACATTTGGCCGGGCCCAACCTTATTAGCGAAGAAAAAGATAGCCGGCCATCTTTTTCGAAAATGCGGTTGGCTCTGCCCACTTATGGCGCCGGCCCCAAAGATGGCCGGCCAGCTATTTGGCCGGAGCCGTTCGATTATGCCCCTCTATGTTACTACATTAGGCCACTCCTTCACCCCTGAGTTATTATATTGGCTTCCGCTTGCTTCCACGTATAGTTCAAATTCCTACTGCCCAGCTACAAATGCAGCTCCTCAGCTCCTGATCACTTATCTTCTGTTCTTTACCTTATCTTGCCTTGGGAACGCTATTCTGCCAGCAAGTTGCTCTTATCTGTTCTCTTCTCCATCACCAGCTTCCAAACACTCACTGCAGTTTGCTGTGCTGTTATTTATTTTATTTTTGTTGCATTTGTACCCCGCGCTTTCCCACTCATGGCAGGCTCAATGCGGCTTACATGGGGCAATGGAGGGTTAAGTGACTTGCCCAGAGTCACAAGGAGCTGCCTGTGCCTGAAGTGGGAATTGAACTCAGTTCCTCAGTTCCCCAGGACCAAAGTCCACCACCCTAACCACTAGGCCACTCCTCCAGAATATCATTCTCCTTTTCTGGACAAATTCAAACATTACCTTTTTGAAGCTGCTTTTAGTTCTCTATAAACGCATTGCTCGAAGACTCTTTTGGTTGTCTTGACTAGACTGGAAGCTCCAGGGAGCAGGGACTCTCATTTATAGTATTTGTATTCCAGGCTTTAAAGGTTTGTGGGAATTGTAGGCCCAACATGCCACCCTTGCCAAAACAAAGTAGTAAATGCTACAGTCTTATATTACGGAGGTCGGATCTGTAAGTGTGAGCCGTGTGTTTCACTTTTTTTGTGAGCAGAAAAACGAGCAGGAAGAAAAGAATGAGGAACCAAAGAAAAAAATGACCCCAGCAGTGCCACCTCCCCTCTAACCGAATCCAAAAAGGTAAAATGCTTGAGGCTGAGGCCCTGCTTTTTGGCATCTCTTGACTCAGTTTATGGGAACATTTTTTTTAAATTAGAGATTTCAGACAAGTCTTGGCAGGCTTGTACAATATAAATAATATAACCTGGAACCTAAGAAACACGTTTCACATCTTTTCACCCCAACTATCGTAGCTGGTAGACTGGGCAGACTGGATGGACCATGTAGGCCTTTATCTGCCGTCATTTACTGTGTTACCATGAAATGCATTAGAAGTGCTAACTACAAGAATGTCACATCTGCAAAATTAAGCAGATTGAGGCACTGAGCTGGGCATCCATGAGTCTCTGTCCATCCATGCTGCTGTACCTTACCTTGCATTTACAGTGGACAGTGCATCTAAGTTTGCAGCTCGGGCAAGGTAGGATGAAGTGATGTGTCTAAGGTCACAAGGAGAATCAGTGGGATTTGAACTCTGATTAGTGCAGTGGGCTTTGATCCTGGCAACCTGGGTTTGACTCCCACTGCAGCTCCTTGTGACCTTGGGCAAGTCACTTAACCCTCCACTGCCCTAGGTACAAATAAGTATGTAAACTGCTTTGAATGTAGTTGCAAAAACCACAGAAAGGTGGTACATCAAGTCCCATTTCCCTAGTTGAGATTCTACATGGAGTTTTGCTAGTGGAGGAGTAGCCTAGTGGTTAGTGCAGCAGACTTCGATCCTGGCAACCTGGGTTTGATTCCCACTGCAGGCTCCTTGTGACCTTGGGAAAGTTACTTAACCCTCCATTGACCCAGGTACAAAAAAACTCACATTGTGAGCCTTCTAGGGACAGTGGAAATACCTGCATATAATGTGTACAGTGCTGCATGTGTCTAGTAGTGTTATAGAAATGATCAGTAGTGGTAGTAATTATTCACCCATCCATTGAGGCTGGTGCTGTGGAGCTGATGCACTTGGGCACCTTAAAGAAAGTGAGGAGGGGATACTGAAATAAAATGTACCTTATCTGTCTTGTTCCAACAGCAAGGGAAAAATAACATTCTCTCCACTTCCAGTCTCTTTTTTCATCCAGCACACATGTCTGTCCCATGAGATATATCACAGAATATCAATTTTTCCAGACTAAGACCCCTCCTCCCACCCCCCACCCCCATGCTTTATTCAGGGCACTGCATGGCTTCCGCTGCATGACTCACTCTTTATATTGTCCCATAATGCGATAACCAAATCCTCATTCTCTCATTAAAAAGCTCCAGAGCACATTCTGTACCTCCATAAATCACTCGCTACTGTCCTATTGCTCTCTTGTCATTATTTTCTCTCCAGAAAGGTTACACAACCGATTTGAGACTTTTCCAAGGCAGTCAGGCAGTTTGTCAGCCATTCAGCTGCTTTAAATTACATCCACTGCCCAGGACTTTGGAGATTTTCCTATTTATAACTTTTGGAGGACAGATCGGGTTTGTGTCCTAGGAGTTGGACTGGCCTGTGAAAAGGCACAACTCGGCTGGCAGAATTTGACAGCACACTCCACTTCTTCTATAGCTCAACCTGCCAGGGAGCAGGTGTGATATGGAGTTATTTTTGAGAAGAATGCTAAGCTAAATATACAAACTGACCCTTATTAAATGGTATTTCACACGATGACATTAAGCTGTAAATGACCAGAAAAGAGACATGGGAGGGGGGAGAGGGGTTGCTATGGTAAGATGCAGAATATTGGCCTGTCTTCCTCTGTCTCCTTTCATCTCTTCTCAGCCCCTGTGCCCGTGACCTTTTCCCTCTGGGTCTCCCTACCCTCAAGCCCTCTCAGCAAGATGGCTCTTGGAACTAAGCAGCAAGACAGAAAGGGCATTTCTCCTTGGCAGGGTGAAAGTGGAGGCGGGAATTCCTGACATAGCTTAAGTCTGAGTAAGGGATCTAACTGTATTCTCAAAGCCCCGGATCCCAGTACAGAGAGAGAAAGGGTCAGCTTCTGTTCTCTACTGACAGAGCAGATATGTCAGCACTTACAAAATGCCCTTCTAAGTGCTTCTTTTAAAAACTTTACGAATCTTCTCCGATTAGCCTGAAAACTCAATCTGATTTTCCCTATAGACCACTCAAGTGAGCCAGTTAAGGCCCTTGTATTACAGCTCATATAGTAATCTATCTTAGCATGGCACTTCATAACCACTTGAATTTTCCTGAATGTTACATTAGGGGAAGGGGGAAATGGAAATGGGACTTGATATACCATCTTTCTGAGGTTTTTGCAACTACATTGATAACCTTAAGAGTGGACTAACACGGCTACCACACTACTCTGCAACTACATTCAAAGCGGTTTACATATATTCAGGTACTTATTTTGTACCGGGGCAATGGAGGGTTAAGTGACTTGCCCAGAGTCACAAGGAGCTGCAGTGGGAATCAAACTCAGTTCCCCAGGACCAAAGTCCACTGCACTAACCACTAGGCTACTCCTCCACTCATTCCACCAATAAGAGCCAACCTCATCAGTGATGTCACAATGGCTTAAAGTCCATTGCACTAACCACTAGGCTACTCCTACACTCATTCCACCAATAAGAGCCAATCTCATCAGTGATGTCACAATGGCTTGATTGCTCAATACTTGGCTCACTTCTGATATTGTGATGTCATAAGGGAAAGGGGGAAAGGGAAATGGGACTTGATATACCGCCTTTCTGAGGTTTTTGCAACTACATTCAAAGCAGTTTACATATATTCAAGTACTTATTTTGTACCAGAGGCAATGGAGGGTTAGGTGACTTGCCCAGAGTCACAAGGAGCTGCAGTGGGAATTGAACTCAGTTCCCCAGGACCAAAGTCCACTGCACTAACCACTAGGCTACTCCTCCACTCATTCCACAAATAAGAGCCAACCTCATCAGTGATGTCACAATGGCTTGATTGCCGATATTGGCTCACTTTTGATACTGTGATGTCATAAGGGAAAGGGGGAAAGGGAAATGGGACTTGATATACCACCTTTCTGAGGTTTTTGCAACTACATTCAAAGCAGTTTACATATATTCAGGTACTTATTTTGTACCAGGGCAATGGAGGGTTAAGTGACTTGCCCAGAGTCACAAGGAGCTGCAGTGGGAATTGAACTCAGTTCCCCAGGATCAAAGTCCACTGCACTAACCACTAGGCTACTCCTCCACTCATTCCACCAATAAGAGCCAACCTCATCAGTGATGTCACAATGGCTTAAAGTCCATTGCACTAACCACTAGGCTACTCCTACACTCATTCCACCAATAAGAGCCAACCTCATCAGTGATGTCACAATGGCTTGATTGCCCGATACTTGGCTCAGATATTGTGATGTCATAAGGGAAAGGGAAATGGGACTTGATATACCGCCTTTCTGAGGTTTTTGCAACTACATTCAAAGCAGTTTACATATATTCAAGTACTTATTTTGTACCAGAGGCAATGGAGGGTTAGGTGACTTGCCCAGAGTCACAAGGAGCTGCAGTGGGAATTGAACTCAGTTCCCCAGGACCAAAGTCCACTGCACTAACCACTAGGCTACTCCTCCACTCATTCCACAAATAAGAGCCAACCTCATCAGTGATGTCACAATGGCTTGATTGCCGATATTGGCTCACTTTTGATACTGTGATGTCATAAGGGAAAGGGGGAAAGGGAAATGGGACTTGATATACCACCTTTCTGAGGTTTTTGCAACTACATTCAAAGCAGTTTACATATATTCAGGTACTTATTTTGTACCGGGGCAATGGAGGGTTAAGTGACTTGCCCAGAGTCACAAGGAGCTGCAGTGGGAATTGAACTCAGTTCCCCAGGATCAAAGTCCACTGCACTAACCACTAGGCTACTCCTCCACTCATTCCACCAATAAGAGCCAACCTCATCAGTGATGTCACAATGGCTTAAAGTCCATTGCACTAACCACTAGGCTACTCCTACACTCATTCCACCAATAAGAGCCAACCTCATCAGTGATGTCACAATGGCTTGATTGCCCGATACTTGGCTCAGATATTGTGATGTCATAAGGGAAATGGGACTTGATATACCGCCTTTCTGAGGTTTTTGCAACTACATTCAAAGCGGTTTACATATATTCAGGTACTTATTTTGTACCAGGGGCAATGGAGGTTTAAGTGACTTGCCCAGAGTCACAAGGAGCTGCAGTGGGAATCAAACTCAGTTCCCCAGCATCAAAGTCCACTGCATTAACCACTAGGCTACTCCTCCACTATATATTAATGCCACCAAATAAATAGTATCTTGCAGATAATTATATTAGATACACAAATGTACGCATACTAATTGAAAATGATGTCACCACAAAACCCCTTTAGTTTGATTCAATCAGTTTAGTAGATGTCTCTGGCTTGTTTCCCTTCTTTTTCTACCCATGTCTGTAAATTGAGCCTGTGCCTTTCCTTCGCAGATTGGTAAAGAGGTTTGCCATTGCTTTCTACAGCCCATAGATCTTGGACGTCCCTGGGGGTCACTCATCCTGGTACTAGCTAGGTCTGACCTTACAGTATATAGATCTAACAAACGTGAGGTCTCCAAGCAGTGGTGTAGCCACAGGTGGGCCTGGGTGGGCCAGGGCCCACCCATTTAGGGCTAAGGCCCACCCAACAGTAGCATACGTTTAGTGGTAGCTGGTGGGTATCCCAAGCTCCACCAGTTGAAGCTGATGGTAATGAAAACACTACTCTCCATGATACCGGCACCTGCGCATGCTCAGTTTTCAGCGCATGCCTGCTGCAGACTGCCAAGGTGGAAAGAAGTGTTTTCCTGCCAGCTGACATATTTTTTTTTGGTGGTGGTGGTGGTGGGGGGAAACACTTGGTGCCCACCCACTTCTTGCCTAGGCCCACCCAAAAATCTGTTGTCTGGCTACGTCCCTGTCTCCAAGGCTTTTGTTGTTGGGGAGGGAGGGGGAGGGGACATCTAGTAGTACTGAATATTTCTACTAGCGAGAGAGGGAATATAAATAGCATCCTTACAGTACCACTTCCGAAGACCATAAAAACAACGCAAGATTTAACTATCTTCCGAAGACTATTGAAAACTGACTTATTCAAGAAGGCATACCACAAACAACCGTCCTAATTATTAAGCAATAAGACTGAAGAATAAGACTGGATCGACCTTAATCACAAGATCGAATAACCTCAATGCTTTTAATAAACAAACAATCCCACTTCTAATCTAATATCGATTACTATGTAACCACACAATGCTGACTAACCTCGCTGCCAAACACTATCACTTTTACCCTAATGTCGATACCTGAGCAACAACATAATGTTGACACCTACGCAAGATCACAATGTATTCTTATACCATATATGTACGCACTGACTGTAAAACCATGTGCAACTCTGTAGACCGGAAATGGCAATCGCCACTATGGCAAATGTAAGCCACATTGAGCCTGCAAATAGGTGGGAAAATGTGGGATAGAAATGCTACAAATAAATAAATAAAATAAATAAATCTGAGACGGAATGATGTGAAGAAAAAGTTTATTATTGCTACTGTCGTTCTATGTAGAGATACTGACCCCTGAAGACGCTCGGGAGAGCGAAACACGAATTGTGTTGGGTTACAGTGGAAATGACAGGTCTTAAAATCTAACACCATTTATATGGTGATTAACATGAGTACAAAAGAAGGAGGAGGAATAATTGAGGAGAATTGTTATTAGTTCGCTCAACATTAACAACAAATAACTTTCGCAAATCTCTGAAGACATACTTCTTTAACAAGGCCTACAACGAGAAACAATAGCTTCACTGATCCAATTTCCCAACCCCACCATTTCCAATCTGAGGAAGAAGGGCAACCTTCGAAAGCTAATCAAGAAATGTATTAAGTTATGTCCAATAAAAAAGGTATCATCTTATTTTCTTTTCCATGTTTTATTTTGTTTGATTTCTATAGATTCTACATGGAATGTTGCTATTCCACTAGCAACATTCCATGTAGAAGTCGGCCCTTGTAGATCACCAATGTGGCCGCGCAGGCTTCTGCTTCTGTGAGTCTGACGTCCTGCACGTACGTGCAGGACGTCAGACTCACAGAAACAGAAGCCTGCGCAGCCTTCTACATGGAATGTTGCTAGTGGAATAGCAACATTCCATGTAGAATGTCCAATAGTAGCAACATTCCATGTAGAATCTCCAATGGTATCTATTTTACTGTCATAGTAACGCTTGAATGTTTTCACTTATATACACTGTCAGCTAGCACATTTGCTTATTTCCCATCTGAGGAAGAAGGGCAACCTTCGAAAGCTAATCAAGAAATGTATTAAGTTATGTCCAATAAAAAAGGTATCATCTTATTTTCTTTTCCATGTTTTATTTTGTTTGATTTCTATAGATTCTACATGGAATGTTGCTATTCCACTAGCAACATTCCATGTAGAAGTCGGCCCTTGCAGATCACCAATGTGGCCGCGCAGGCTTCTACATGGAATGTTGCTAGTGGAATAGCAACATTCCATGTAGAATCTCCAATAGTATCTATTTTACTGTCATAGTAATGCTTGAATGTTTTCACTTATATACACTGTCAGCTAGCACATTTGCTTATTTCCCATCTGACGAAGAAGGGCAACCTTCGAAAGCTAATCAAGAAATGTATTAAGTTATGTCCAATAAAAAAGGTATCATCTTATTTTCTTTTCCATGTTTTATTTTGTTTGATTTCTATTGATAACCAACCCAACCAGCTATGAAAATCCACTTCTACAATCACCCGCCTAATCACTTCCTCTTTCTTCCCTATTTAATCTCTGCACACTACTAACTGTATCTGATATTCTGGAATGACAATGTCAAAACAAAACAATGTAAGCCACATTGAGCCTGCAAATAGGTGGGATAATGTGGGATACAAATGCAATAAATAAATAGTAAATAATTATTGAACATGAACAGCTCTGGTTGGGGTGAAGCAGAGCAAATGGAGTATATGGTGACATAGTTTGATTATTTGATGAAGAGAATATATGAGTAATTGACTCCTTTGTGATGCTGGACACGGAATACATTACAAAAGTTTGATATGTTGAGACAACAGCTGGCCTGATGGTGGAAAGACTTGAATAATTCTCTAAAGTGATATAGAAATGAGCACTCCATACGTAATCCCCTGTAAGATGTATAAAGTGTAATGAGTACGTTGGGTGTGATGGGATTTGAAGTGTGACTATTTGTTGTGGAGTGTGAGAATTATATGTCATAGAACAACAAAATGTGTAGGGCATTTTAAAAATTAATATTTAATTGAAGGATATAATAAAGTTGAACGGGTAGACGTGAAGCGTCTGTTTTGTAGAAAAGAACCTGCTGGTCCTCAGCTCAGAGCCCTTTTCCTCTGTTGTCCCACTTCCTTAGGGATCTTTCCACTCAAAACCCGGCTCCCTGGGGAGACAGGCTGTTTCCAGCACCTTTCAATTTACAGCAAGGCTTTTAAACACAGTTCCACTTGCAGCAGGGCCTTTCCAAACACAGCCCTAAAGGTAGCCAGGCTTTTCAAATACAGTCTCAAAAAGTAGCAAGGCCTTTAAACACAGTTCCACTTGCAGCAGGGCTTTTCCAAACACCGCCCTAAATGTAGCCAGGCTTTTCAAACACAGTATCACAAAGTAGCAAGGTTTTTAAACACAGTTCCACTTGCAGCAGGGCCTTTCCAAACACAGCCCTAAATGTAGCAAGGCCTGTAAACACAGTTCCACTTGCAGCAGGGCTTTTCCCAAACACAGCCCTAAATGTAGCCTGGCCTTTCAAATACAGTATCACAAAGTAGCAAGGCTTTTAAACACAGTTCCACTTGCAGCAGGGCCTTTCCAAACACAGCCCTAAAGGTAGCCAGGCTTTTCAAATACAGTCTCAAAAAGTAGCAAGGCCTTTAAACACAGTTCCACTTGCAGCAGGGCTTTTCCAAACACCGCCCTAAATGTAGCCAGGCTTTTCAAACACAGTATCACAAAGTAGCAAGGTTTTTAAACACAGTTCCACTTGCAGCAGGGCCTTTCCAAACACAGCCCTAAATGTAGCAAGGCCTGTAAACACAGTTCCACTTGCAGCAGGGCTTTTCCCAAACACAGCCCTAAATGTAGCCTGGCCTTTCAAATACAGTATCACAAAGTAGCAAGGCTTTTAAACACAGTTCCACTTGCAGCAGGGCCTTTCCAAACACAGCCCTAAAGGTAGCCAGGCTTTTCAAATACAGTCTCAAAAAGTAGCAAGGCCTTTAAACACAGTTCCACTTGCAGCAGGGCTTTTCCAAACACCGCCCTAAATGTAGCCAGGCTTTTCAAACACAGTATCACAAAGTAGCAAGGTTTTTAAACACAGTTCCACTTGCAGCAGGGCCTTTCCAAACACAGCCCTAAATGTAGCAAGGCCTGTAAACACAGTTCCACTTGCAGCAGGGCTTTTCCCAAACACAGCCCTAAATGTAGCCTGGCCTTTCAAATACAGTATCACAAAGTAGCAAGGTTTTTAAACACAGTTCCACTTGCAGCAGGGCCTTTCCAAACACAGCCCTAAATGTAGCCTGGCTTTTCAAACACAGTCTCAAAAAGTAGCAAGGCCTGTAAACACAGTTCCACTTGCAGCAGGGCTTTTCCAAACACAGCCCTAAATGTAGCCTGGCTTTTCAAACACAGTCTCAAAAAGTAGCAAGGCCTGTAAACACAGTTCCACTTGCAGCAGGGCTTTTCCAAACACAGCCCTAAATGTAGCCTGGCTTTTCAAACACAGTATCACTAAGTAGCAAGGCTTTGCGCGGGCTCAAAGCCTCCGGGTCCCACCCTCTTGGTCAGCCTATTCTCCTGACCTCCTCCCGCTTGACCCGGACAGCCCCCTATACCTCCTGCTCTGACTGAGTCAGAGCCAACAGCTCCATCGGTTTCTCAGGGACCTCCTCTGGCTCTCCTTGTTCCATTGCCTCTGGCTCCTCTCCTTCCCTCTCCTCTGGAGCCCAGTCCATTTTCTCCTCTTCCCTCCCCCCCTCCAGCTGATTCCCTTTTCCCTCATTAACCGGGTTCTGGGGTTGTTCTTTCTCCGCCCCTTTTTTCCACCACCACCTTTTCCACCAGGGTAGAGCTTCAGCTTTCTCCATTTTTGGTTGGCCCCCTTTTGGAGCCTCTGGGAGGTGCACCCTATTTCTCCCCCTTACAAGGTGCTCTCCTGGGGCTTTCTGGGACTTGTAGTGTTCTACTCTTATGTCCCTTTTTGGCAGGATCGGAACCCCCACCGTGTCATCTTTCCCTTTTTGGTAGCTGGGGTTCCTCCCCACCCCCTTTCTTTCTCCAGACTCCTTACCATACTCCTTACAGTTTATGCTTTCCAAAAATACTAGGACTAGGGGGCATGCGATGAAGCTACAATGTAGTAAATTTAAAACGAGTTGGAGAAAAAGTTTTCTTCACTCAACGTGTAATTAAACTCTGGAATTCGTTGCCAGAGAATGTGGTAAAGGCGGTTAGCTTAGCAGAGTTTTAAAAAGGTTTGGACTGCTTCCTAAAAGTCCATAGACCATTATTAAATGAACTTGGGGAAAATCCAATATTTCTGGGATAAGCAATATAAAATGTTTTGTACATTTTTGGGATCTTGCCGGGTATTTGTGACCTGGATTGGCCATTGTTAGAAAGAGGATGCTGGGTTCGATGGACCTTTGGTCTTTCCCAGTATGGCAATACTTATGTACTTATGTAGGGATGGGCTGGAGTGTAAATTTTAAGGGGCTCCGACGTTAGCTTCAGAACTTAGTACAAGAACAGTGCTGGGTAGACTTCTACGGTCTGTGCCCTGAGAAATGCAATGACAAATCAAACTCGGGTATACATATAAAGTATCTTGTTGGGCAGACTGGATGGACTGTACAGGTCTTTATCTGTCGTCATTTACTATGTTACTATGTTACTGTCTACTGTGAAGGATTGATTTCAAAGGGACAAATTTAATTGGTCAGTTTTTATATCCACTACCAGGCTTCCAATGTTTTAAATGCTTTCTAATCAGAAGTGCTTTGCAGTACGTTGAGATCATATGTATTTACTGACAGGAGTATCCTGAGCCAGAATCACGCTCTTTGTGACACACCCCCTGGCATTCCCACCCCACCCACTAAATGGCAGCCACCACAAGAGAGACAATGGATGGGAAGTGAGTGAGTTTTGTGCCCCACCCCATCTCCCTTGCACCCTGTGTGGTCACACCACTTACACAGCCCTTGAGACTGCCCTGGTTCCTGAATCCTTTTCTGTGTCATTGTTAAGGAGCTATTGTATTTTATATCTCTTGTCTAGTTTAAATTTGTTACAGTTTATTCCTTCACAACCAAGAATGGCAGTCTTGCAACTGTGGGAAATTCCAGGAGGGCATCCTCATTCAAAAAGTTGAAATACTATTGGGATTCAGACATATTAAATTACTGGAGTGTTAACTCATACTCGTAGAGATGCCAAGTTACCCAGTTCCAGGCTGGCGATTTTGGGATGGTACTAGATTTCTGGCAACCCCATCCTGCTGCATTATGAGACTTGCGGCACAGATTTCAATGGGCAAGAATCAGGCACTACAAACCCCACAATGCTTTGGGATTGTCAGGTGAAAACCAGGACTGGTCAAAAAGTCTTCTGGAGCTGGGTAACTTGGCATCTCTGTGTTCAGCCCAGACACTAGAATTCAGCCCCCCCCCCCCCCCCCAACAGTGATGCTAATCTCCTATTCAGTGCTCTGTGATTTCTTTCCCTACCTACACCCTCAAAAAACCCTTCCCTCTCGTTCAAAGTTGAAAATATATGCATGTTTGTTTGTAAGTAATGCCTTTGCTCATGCTTCTCCTCAAAAAAAAAAAAAAGGATTTACTGGAACAAACTGGCTACCCTTCTCCTTTCTTCTTGTCTAAAGCACATGCCCCACAACCTCTCTGAGACCACCACTGGAGTCCGTGAAGGCTGAAGCTTGAGCTCTCTCAATCCACCCTTCAAACATGAAGCAATGACAAAATGCCATTACAGGAAGGCAACATTAGGCTAGCGTCAAAGAACACAGCTTTGGACCACAGAACTAATTGCTCCTATGGCAGATATGTCATCAGAAAACATTACTGCTGCTCCTTCAAGTTGGGAAGAGACAGGACTCAAGGGTTCTTATACAGAGACATTCCACCATTCATGGGGGGTGGGGGTGGGGGAAGGAAAAGTTCAAAAAGTGTTTGAACTGAAAAATCCCCCCCTTTGGGGGCCAAAGGAAGGACACAGATTCCTCTCTGTGGGAAAAAAAAGACATTGCTGTGTGGGAGAAGGGCAAATACTGTGACTAATGAGGAACAGCCATGTCAGATGTTGTTAGTAAAAAGTACAAATTATGATCCTGGACCTTATTTCTAGCTGGTGGCCGGATCTCCTGAGGACTTTCCATCTGGGTTGGTTCCCTGTGATGCCTGTACCACAGAAGGCAGGATCTTTGTGAAAGAACTTTCCAAAACAAATATTTGAAGACAGAAAACGAACATATGTGAGAGTCAAATGAGACAGTGATGCTGTATGTACGCCAAACGCTTTTAGAAACTGGTCGTGCCAAACAATTTGTAACCTTATCATTCACTTTAAGGCCCTCTCGTGAATGCTAGAGATGGAAATCTACAAAATAAGGCTAAGGCCTTACCCTCTCATTCTATGGTCTTTCATGCACATTTTCACACTGATGGCCGGATTCTGTACATGGCGTCTAAAAAGTAGGCACTTAGCACTATTCTATAAACTGTGCGTAATGTTAGGCGTGGTGTATAGAATAGCGCATAGGGCCGGGGGACGTGACTACATTTAGGTGCGGCCAGTTACGCCACTGAAAACCTGGTGTAAATACCCACGCCTAAATGTAGGCGTGTTGCCCTGAAATCTATAACCACGCGCGTAAATTCGAGTAACTCAACACACCCAAACTCTTCCCACGGCTGTGCCCCCTTTTCAGCTACGTGCATTGGAATTTACATGGGCCTCTTTTTAGAAAACTCCTTAAAAAAGCGCACATAAATTTCAACTATCGTCACTGGTTGGCTCGTTACTCAATTAAGGTGCATGCATAAATTGAGCGAATGCCCAATTTAGCTCACGCAGTTCACTGTGCCTTTTATAGAATCCGGAGGTTAGTGCATAAAATTGAACATGCAGGTTATAGACTATTTAATTGGCAAATTAGTCACTAATTGGCACTAACAACAAATAATCGCCAATAATTGGAGTTAATTGGCATTAATTGTTACTAATTTGCAGTTATGCATGTAATTGCAGTTAGTCGATATTCTAGAAACTTAGCACAGATAATCTATAACATGTAACTGCAAAGGGGTGTGCATGTGGGAGGAGCATAGGAGGATCAGGGGCATGTCCAGCACTTAAGCACTAAGGGGCCATTTTACTAAAGGTTTGGCATGTGCAGGTTTGGCCCCGTGCAGCACGTAAGGCGTCAGAAACAGAAGATCACACGACGAAGGTGCCGGAGTTCACCGGTGCTGAAGAAGACTCTTTGGCTGGCGGGGATTGGGGACCCCCACCAGCAAACAAGGTACCTGATGCGGCGGCGGGGAGGGGGTTGCAGTTGCAGCGGTGTGGGGGAGGTCCAAAGTGGCAGGGGGTCAGCGGCGGGGGGAGGCAGCTAAACAGTGCCCCCCTCCTCGAGCTCTGACCCCCCCTCCCGCTGAGGTCTGGCTATGCCCCTGTTTTAGAAATGCCCATGACCCACCATGACCATGCCCTCTTTTCTCCTATGTGACTGTGGGGCCCTTTTACTAAGGCGCATAGGCGCCTACGCACATCCAACGCGTGTCAAATTGGAACCACTGCCCGGCTACCACATTCCCAGGCGGTAATTCCATTTTTGATGTGTCTCCAAAACACATGGTAGAAATTTTCTACTGTGTGGTGCTTACCCGACGGTAATCAGCTGTGTATGCGCACTGACGATTACTGCCTGGTTAATGTGTGAGACCTTACCGCTAAGTCAATGGGTTGCGGTAAGGTCTTAGGCCAAAAATGGAGTCGCACTGGTTTTAATTTTGATGCACATCCATTTTTGGCCACAAAAAAAGGCCTTTTTTACAGGCACGCTGAAAAATGGACTTGTGCACGTCCAAAACATGTGCCTACTACACCTGCACAGGCCATTTTTCAGCACGCCTTAATAAAAGGGCCCCTTAGAATTTATGAGCATCACATTACAGAATACGCTTAGCGAGTTGTGTGCTTAAATCTTGATTAAAAGTAATTAATGGGAAGGGAAATGGGACTTGATATACTGCCTTTCTGAGGTTTTTGCAACTACATTCAAAGCAGTTTACATATATTCAGGTACTTATTTTGTACCAGGGGCAATGGAGGGTTAAGTGACTTGCCCAGAGTCACAAGGAGTTGCAGTGGGAATCGAACTCAGTTCCCCAGGATCAAAGTCCACTGCACTAACCACTAGGCTATTCCTCCACTCATTCCACCAATAAGAGCCAACCTCATCAGTGATGTCACAATGGCTTGATTGCCTGATACTTGGCTCACTTCTGATATTGTGATGTCATAAGGGAAAGGGAAATGATATACCGCCTTTCTGAGGTTTTTGCAACTACATTCAAAGTGGTTTACATAGTATATTCAGGTACTTATTTTGTACCAGGGGCAATGGAGGGTTAAGTGACTTGCCCAGAGTCACAAGGAGTTGCAGTGGGAATCGAACCCAGTTCCCCAGGATCAAAGTCCACTGCACTAACCACTAGGCTACTCCTCCACTAGCAGCGTTCCACGTAGAATCTCAAATAGGCTGGGATTCTGGAATCTTGCTATTCTTTGGGGTTCTACATGGAATGTTGCTACTTTTTAAGATTCTGCATGGAATCTTGTTAATGGGACTTGATATACCACGTTTCTATGGTTTTTGCAACTACATTCAAAGCGGTTTACATATATTCAGGTACTTATTTTGTACCAGGGGCAATGGAGGGTTAAGTGACTTGCCCAGAGTCACAAGGAGCTGCAGTGGGAATTGAACTCAGTTCCCCAGGACCAAAGTCCACTGCACTAACCATTAAGGCTACTCCTCCACTCATTCCACCAATAAGAGCCAACCTCATCAGTGATGTCACAATGGCTTGATTGCCCGATACTTGGCTCACTTCTGATATTGTGATGTCATAAGGGAAAGGGGGAAAGGGAAATGGGACTTGATATACCGCCTTTCTGAGGTTTTTGCAACTACATTCAGAGCAGTTTACATATATTCAGGTATTTATTTTGTACCAGGGGCAATGGAGGGTTAAGTGACTTGCCCAGAGTCACAAGGAGCTGCAGTGGGAATTGAACTCAGTTCCCCAGGATCAAAGTCCACTGCACTAACCACTAGGCTACTCCTCCACTCCTCCACTAATGCTGATAAATGCTTGTTAACATCCAATTAACTGCGCTAATTAGCTAAACAATTAAGTTACATGCATTGTTATGAGTACGCTTTGGAATACAGTGCAGAAATAAAGGCGCAGTATATAGAATCGTGGGGTAAACGCTCTTCTATAAAGGTTGCTTATCGCTAAGTGACCTGTAGAGAATTGGTGCTTGGCACAGATTTAAATGGCACCTAATTCTGGTCACTATTTACTGAATCCAGTCCAAAGAGTGTGCAGGCCATCAATATGTGTTTGTTAGATGTTCCAAGTTTTCGATCGGTAAGCTTGTTAGGTCTGTATGCTATCACCTTTCAAGTTGCAGGGCCTAAGTTGTGTGATTCTCTGCCATTAGAAATGTGTAAAATTGAAACATGGCTAACTTTTAGAAAACAGCTGAAAGTGTTTTTGTTCTTGAAAGCATTTTGGGGAAGCAGGAGGCTATAATTAGCTTTTTCATATATATAAAATATTGCTAAAAATATACTCAAAATATATTCTGAAGAGAGCAACAACTTGCCCAGGTCCTGGCCATGGACTTTCACATTCCGGCTGCCTCAGGGGATCTGAATTTCAAAAGAGAGGGCAAAGCTCTCAAAACTTGTAGCAATTCAAATCATACAAGCTCTGAAAGACTCTCACGAATGACATTACTAACACCAGGTTATAGAATTGCCCGTAAAATACTTAAACGTTCAGAAAGAAAGTTTCCTGGCTTGAATGGAGGAGTGGCCTAGTGGTTAGGGCACCAGTCTTGACATCCAGAGGTGGGTGGTTTAAATCCCCCTGCTGCTCCTTGTGATGGGCAAGTCACTTAACCCTCCATTGCCACAGGTACATAATTAGATTGTGAGCCTTCCAGGGAAGGAGAAATATCCAATCTACCTGAATGTAACTCACCTTGAGCTACTACTGAAAAGGTATGAGCAAAATCCAAATATATATACAGTGGGGGAAATAAGTATTTGATCCCTTGCTGATTTTGTAAGTTTGCCCACTGACAAAGACATGAGCAGCCCATAATTGAAGGGTAGGTTATTGGTAACAGTGAGAGATAGCACATCACAAATTAAATCCGGAAAATCACATTGTGGAAAGTATATGAATTTATTTGCATTCTGCAGAGGGAAATAAGTATTTGATCCCCCACCAACCAGTAAGAGATCTGGCCCCTACAGACCAGGTAGATGCTCCAAATCAACTCGTTACCTGCATGACAGACAGCTGTCGGCAATGGTCACCTGTATGAAAGACACCTGTCCACAGACTCAGTGAATCAGTCAGACTCTAACCTCTACAAAATGGCCAAGAGCAAGGAGCTGTCTAAGGATGTCAGGGACAAGATCATACACCTGCACAAGGCTGGAATGGGCTACAAAACCATCAGTAAGACGCTGGGCGAGAAGGAGACAACTGTTGGTGCCATAGTAAGAAAATGGAAGAAGTACAAAATGACTGTCAATCGACAAAGATCTGGGGCTCCACGCAAAATCTCACCTCGTGGGGTATCCTTGATCATGAGGAAGGTTAGAAATCAGCCTACAACTACAAGGGGGGAACTTGTCAATGATCTCAAGGCAGCTGGGACCACTGTCACCACGAAAACCATTGGTAACACATTACGACATAACGGATTGCAATCCTGCAGTGCCCGCAAGGTCCCCCTGCTCCGGAAGGCACATGTGACGGCCCGTCTGAAGTTTGCCAGTGAACACCTGGATGATGCCGAGAGTGATTGGGAGAAGGTGCTGTGGTCAGATGAGACAAAAATTGAGCTCTTTGGCATGAACTCAACTCGCCGTGTTTGGAGGAAGAGAAATGCTGCCTATGACCCAAAGAACACCGTCCCCACTGTCAAGCATGGAGGTGGAAATGTTATGTTTTGGGGGTGTTTCTCTGCTAAGGGCACAGGACTACTTCACCGCATCAATGGGAGAATGGATGGGGCCATGTACCGTACAATTCTGAGTGACAACCTCCTTCCCTCCGCCAGGGCCTTAAAAATGGGTCGTGGCTGGGTCTTCCAGCACGACAATGACCCAAAACATACAGCCAAGGCAACAAAGGAGTGGCTCAGGAAGAAGCACATTAGGGTCATGGAGTGGCCTAGCCAGTCACCAGACCTTAATCCCATTGAAAACTTATGGAGGGAGCTACTACTACTACTACTATTTAGCATTTCTATAGCGCTACAAGGCGTACGCAGCGCTGCACAAACATAGAAGAAAGACAGTCCCTGCTCAAAGAGCTTACAATCTAATAGACAAAAAAAAAAAAAAAAAAAAAAAAAATAAATAAATAAATAAATAAATAAAGTAAGCAAATCAAATCAATTAATGTGAATGGGAAGGAAGAGAGGAGGATAGGTGGAGGCGAGTGGTTACAAGTGGTTACGAGTCAAAAGCAATGTTAAAGAGCTGAAGCTGCGAGTTGCCAAGCGACAGCCCAGAACTCTTAATGATTTAGAGATGATCTGCAAAGAGGAGTGGACCAAAATTCCTCCTGACATGTGTGCAAACCTCATCATCAACTACAGAAGACGTCTGACCGCTGTGCTTGCCAACAAGGGTTTTGCCACCAAGTATTAGGTCTTGTTTGCCAGAGGGATTAAATACTTATTTCCCTCTGCAGAATGCAAATAAATTCATATACTTTCCACAATGTGATTTTCCGGATTTAATTTGTGATGTGCTATCTCTCACTGTTACCAATAACCTACCCTTCAATTATGGGCTGCTCATGTCTTTGTCAGTGGGCAAACTTACAAAATCAGCAAGGGATCAAATACTTATTTCCCCCACTGTAGCAACATTGCAATGATTATAGTTTGCTAGAGAGGTCCCTGTTTGGGATTTAAAGAAAACCTATTATGATTTATGAAGGTCCCTTGGCATACACATATAAGCACATATCTAATGAATACTTTATAAAAAATTTTTGTGACATTGTTATAGTGTGGAGTTGATGTATATTTAAGTTGTGGTGAGTGGGACTTTATACTCATTGGGCAGAAGCCTGTGGCAGCAGACCGTGCAACGGGGAAAAAAAAGCACATGGGTAAGCCAAGGAACTAGTGAGGACAAAGACAAAACTTGATGTTAAGTAAAGACACCAGCTGCACTTTTTGCTCCTGGGCACGCCAGTTTCCTCCTGCTCCTTCAGGCTGTCGGCTCAGTTGGAACCTGGGTTGGAGGTCTTGTGGGCCGATGATCAGAAGCAAACGCAGGCGCTAGAGGCTGTTAGCGCCATACTAGTGCCAGCGTTTGCTACCGACCCATGATCAGAGCCCCTGAGTGCATGAAACAAGGCGCTCGCGGGCTCTGAACGCAAGTAGCATGCAAAACAGGCCTCTTAGCGCAAGTAGCCTGCAAATGCGTGCTAAACCATGGTATATAAAAAGAGAAGTCCAAATCTCCCGTGAAGACAAAACAAAACACAAAAAAGGCGGAAGACAACCAAAACAGACCAAAAAACAAGGGAGTTAGAGCGCCAGAAAAGTTTAATAGGACCCTACATGGTCCGTGTTTCGGCCAGCAGGCCTTCCTCAGGGGTCCTGAATCTGACGTTTACAGGTATTCCTCCAAGATATTCATGAAACAAAATGCTGTATGCTGTCAAATGGCGAGTACACACGCTCACGCTCGCCATTTGACAGCATACAGCGTTTTGTTTCATGAATATCTTGGAGGAATACCTGTAAACGTCAGATTCAGGACCCCTGAGGAAGGCCTGCTGGCCGAAACACGGACCGTGTAGGGTCCTATTAAACTTTTCTGGCGCTCTAACTCCCTTGTTTTTTGGTCTGTTTTGGTTGTCTTCCGCCTTTTTTGTGTTTTGCTAAACCATGGTGCCAGAAGCCTCATTCACAATTACCTGGAGGTGTTTTTCATCGTGACATTGTAACACAGTAAACGAAGGCAGATAACTGCATGGTCCATCCAATTTGACCAACAAGCCAGCCTGTCACTCTTTCATGATTGAACACTAGCATCACAAACATGGCAGTTGGCCAGCCATTCAAGCTCTATATAATGTCCCTCCTCCTCCCTTACCATGTAGGTAGACTAATCATTTCAGCAATAGCTCTGGCACTAGGGCTATGAACCAGGGGCATAGCTACGTGGGGCCACGGGGGCATGGGCCCCCACAGATTTAGCCCTGGCCCCCATGCTTTCACCCCCCCCCCCCCGCCACCGCCAACCCTCCCCCGCCACATTCAACCCCCCTCCCACCACTGCCAAACCTCCCCCACTGCCGCCGTCAGGTACCTTTGCTGGCGGGGGTTGGAGACCCCCGCCAGCCAAAGTCCCCTTCAGCGCCGGTCTCTGAGTCCGGCGCATTGCTGATCTGGATTCTGTTTCTGACATGAGTCCTGACGTGTGCAGGTTTTTCTTTCTGTTTGCTGTGTGGTTCTGCCAGTGGCGGCCCTACCATTAGGCCAACTGATGCGGGGGCCTCAGACGGCACTCTCCCCTTCCCTCCTTAACCCTCTTCCCATGTTTACTTTATTTTTTTCATGTCCAAAAGGCAGCAGTGGCAGCAGCAGCAGTGATTCCCATAGGCTGCCCTGCTGTTGCCACCGGCCTCTTCTCCCTACTGCGGCCCCGCCTCTTGACATAACTTCCTGTTTCCTCAGAGGTGGGATGCAGTAGAGTGAAGAGGCCGGTGCCGGAGGTAACGCTGCAGGGTAGCCTATGGGAATCGCTGCCGCCTTTTGTAAAAGAAAAAAGGTAAACGCAGGGAAGAGGGTTGAGGAGGGAAGGGGGAGATGCCAGACCAGGCGGGGGCATGAGCTTGGGCAAGGGTGGCATCTCATCCTTGCCTCGGGCAGCAGATTGCTTTGGGCCGCCCCTGGGTCCTGTGCAATGTAATTCAGTGCTGGTAGGTTTATATCTGTGCAGTCTCATTCATTGAAGATATTTCCAAGTTCAAGAGCAGAAGAGGAATTGGGGAAAAGAAAGAGCAAAAGGAGGATGAGAAAGGGAAGAAGTACAGATGGAGGGGGAGGGGAGGGGGGAGGAGGAGGAAGGGGGGGAGGGGGGAGGGGCACCTGGAGATCTGAGGAGGGAGGGGGCCCTGGAACCTTGCTAGCTCCCGTTTCCTTTCTGTTGGAAAACGGGCCTCTTTTACTAGTGTTACAATAATGCGTTCAGGAACTGTCCTTGGGAAGGTCACATGATCTCTCTCAGTTGTCTCTGTCTAACCATTTTATTTTCTGTAAAGTCAAGTGCATTGGCCAATTTGTCCCTTTCCCCCCAAATTCTATATATAGTGCCTTAATTTCCGCATGGAAATCGAAGCATATTCTACAACAATGCATGTAACTTAATTTGTTAACTAGCTAATCAGTGCTGTTAATTGGATGTCAACAAGCAATTGTCAGCACTAATTGGCATTCATTAAGATTTAAGCCCACAACTCCAACTCGCTAAGTGTATTCTGTAATGTGATGTGCGTAAATTCCAGGACGCATAGCTGAAAAGGGGGCGTGGTTATAGGTGTGGAATGGGCGGGTTGTGGGCATTTCTGAAATCTGAGGAGCCCTTTTACAAAGCAGAGGTAAGCCCAATGCAGGCTTACCGCTTGCTAAAAAGGAAGTCGTGCCGAGCTACCGTAGCAGGCCTGTCAGTAGTTCCCTCCCCCTGTGTGCCATTTCAGGTTTTTTAGCATATGATAATTTGATAGTTACCACAGGACACCCAAGGTCCTATGAAGGAACAGTGTGATTTGCCACGATTTGGGTTTCTGCCAGGAACTTGTGACCTGCCTTGGCCACTGTAGGAAACAAGCAAGCAAGCAAAGAAAACCACCCCAAAGGGGTGGAGGTACACTGGTTCCTACCTAAAAGGTTGCAGAAGCAAGAAGTAGGAAAGGTAGGCTCTTCTAAAAACTGGAGGAGACTTCTATAAAGAAACAATTCTTTATTGCAAGCAAAGTGACAACGACTCAACACAGCTGTGTTTCGGCGTTAGCTCGCGCCTTCGTCAGGAGTCTAAAACATAAGATATATAAAAACACAAAAACAAATAATCAAAGTATGCCTAATATCATAGATAGAAAAACATATCTTTGTAATAAAAATGTATAGGAATTAAAAACATATATATCAAAACATCAACAGAAATAATAATTTTTTATATATAAACGAACAAAGCAATATAAATTTATCCACAAATAAATGTATAAAATGATAACAGCATATGGACATATGATAATAAAAATATATTATGAAACAGATATATATGAATAACTATAAAACTCATAATTTAAAAAGTATATATACAGTATATATGTATGTATATATGTGTTACATAAATTGACTAATGCAACAATGTAAAATAAAAGTTGTGAATAAAATATTATTTGCATAAGATACAATGGTGTTGTATACAAGCATAAAAAACACAAATGAGTCACAAAAATGTGTCTTGGCCACTGTAGAAAACAGGAGACTGGGTTAGATGGACCATTGGTCTGACCCAGTATGGCAAATCTTATGTTCTTAAGTAATCCTGGCTTCCCTGGTTCTCAGCTTGCTGCTCTAACAACTAGGCTAATCCTCCATAAATCATAAATCAATATTAAAATACTGCACAATTCTCATTATAGTGCTTTCATACACAGGGTGGTGTGTGCTTTCACTATAATTATTATGGTTACAGTAATGTAAACAAAAAAAATTGTTTTCACGTGATCCATAAGCACCCTTCTTGTCAGTAGATTTATATGCCAATACCAAGATTTGTATTTTGAATCTTGGAACTTGTCATTTATAGGGCTCAATAATTTCTACTTATTTATGCAGCACCATAAGTGCTGACGGGGCATGATTTCAGGGAGTTTATTATTTTTTTTATGTATTACCCACCAATCCAAATGTCAGCTAAAGAAAAGCTGACGATGATAAGATGCTTCCCTGTAGGTGTCCAGTGCTATTAATAGCTTTTCCTGTTGTGGGTCTAGATAAAACCTAACTTTAATCTCCAGTGCATTCCATGGTGGTGAGCACCCCTCAGCTCCTGAACCTTGGACAGGGCATTAGTCCAGAAAGATTGATGCAACTGCTGTCATGGGTATGAACTCAGCAGTTCTTGAGAAATGCAACATAGGAGCTTTGGTTTTTTCCAGTCAGTCCATCCCCTTCTCCCCCTCTATTTGCAATTTCTCCAGTGCATGTTACATTCCCTCAGAAAATGCTTGTTTCTTCCTTCTAGGGGCACAGAACGAGAACAAGGGATCTCATCGGGGCCAGTGTTTACCAGCGGCAGAAATGCCCGAGTTATATTTTTTGCACAACACTTGTTCTTTATTAAAGTTTTAACAGAATCACATTTTTCTCAGTATCCACAATTGAATTCTTAAAAGAGGAATTTACAAGAGTAATCCAGTAGTCCCTCCCTCCCTCTCCCTCCCTACCACTTAAACACCCTTACCCCACTCAACATAGCCACTCAATACTCCCACACCACTCCAAGAGCAACTAGACCCAGCCTGTGAGAAGCCTCCTTATGCATTAAGGATAAAACTTCTGGGCCTGATCAGGGAGGGTGTCAATAAAAGCAGTAAATGCCTCTGAATCAGCTGAACTCCATGATAACCTCTCCATCTAGCCTAGTGGTGAACTGGGTTTGATTCCCACTGTGCAGGAGGCAGGGCTGCATTCTGTCTCCTGTGGAGGAGTAGCCTAGTAGTTAGTGCAGTAGACTTCAATCTTGGGGAACTGGGTTCAATTCCCACTGCAGCTCCTTGTGACACTGAGCAAGTCTCTTAACCCTCCATTGCCCCAGGTACAAATAAGTACCTGTATATACCACATAAATCACTTTGAATGTAGTTGCAATAGAAATCAAACAAAATAAAACATGGAAAAGAAAATAAGATGATACCTTTTTTATTGGACATAACTTAATACATTTCTTGATTAGCTTTCGAAGGTTGCCCTTCTTCCTCAGATCGGAAATAAGCAAATGAGGTAGCAGATAGTATATATGAGAGAAACATCAAAGCATTACTTTGACAGTCTGACAGAGTGGGAGGGTGGGGGTATGCATGGGGACATCAAAGCATTTCATTGATATTCTAACAGAATGGGTGTTGGTAGGTGAGAGGAGGGTAATAAACAGAGAAATAAACAGAGAAATACAGCTTTATGTTTCATAATGAGTTAGAAAACCCAGATCCTTATGTAGTTGCAAAAACCACAGAAAGGCGGTATATCAAGTCCCATTAACAAGATTCCATGCACAATCTCAAAGAGTAGCAACATTCCAAAGAATAGCAAGATTCCGGAATCCCAAAGAGTAAGGAGTGGAGGAGTAGCCTAGTGGTTAGTGCAGCGGACTTTGATCCAATTCCCACTGCAGCACCTTGTGACTCTGGGCAAGTCACTTAACCCTCCATTGCCCCAGGAACAAAATAAATATCTGTAGTTACTATGTAAACCGCTTTGAATGTAGTTGCAAAAACCACAGAAAGGCGGTATATTAAGTTCCATTCCTATTCCCATCTCCATAAGTGTGTGAAAATGATGCCTTCACTGCAGCATCAAGGGGCCCACATCCCATAACCAAGCAATTAAAATCACTCTTTGGGCAATGAGGTGCTGAGGGAGGAGGATGTGAGAAACAGTGCAAAAGCAACATTAGTATCTGAAATGAGGCAGCTTTTAACCCATGTAGCACCCAATTAAGGACTGAGACGAGTCAAACCATTGTGGTGATATTTTTTGATGCTTCATTTCTTGATCGGAGCCGACTCTGTGAGTGCTGTGGGTGCTTGAGCACCCCCAATATTGAGAAAATTCCTTGTATGTGTCCGGGGGGGGGGGGGGTTATTTCTATTGGGCTTGGCACCCCAATAATTTTGAAAAGTTGGCTCCTTTGCCCTGATGCAGCCCTGATACGGGTGAAACACAGCCTGTGTTGGGCAATTTGAATATATATTGCTCCCAATAAACGTTTTGATTGACTTTTTCATCCAGTGTGCTTGTTTTTGCCAACATGTTTGTGTCCCTTGCCAGCAGCAGCAGCAGCATGACAGGCTACCTTCAGCCAGCCTCTAGGTCTTGGCTCTGCCATGTCCCACCCAAAAGAAATCGCAGCAGAGAATGCAGCAGAGGAAAGACCTAGGGGCTGGCCAAAGGCAGCCTGTCACCTTGCTGCTACTGCTGCTTTACAGGACCACAGGGGAGTGAGGGAGTTGAGGGAGCAGTACCAGACCCACAGGGAAAGGAGAAGAAAGACTGGTCTGGGGCGGGGTGAGGGGAGGAGAGAGGGTATATGGGAAGCAATGGAATTGTTGGGTGGGGGTGGGGCCACCAAAGCTAGTTGGCTCAGGGCACCACCAATGTAGCAGTAGCTTTCCATGTCTGGGATATGTCTAAATGCATCAGTGTGTTTTTTTCTAGTGAAAAAGGTGCCGGTACTGAAACGCCAGGCTACCCTTCAAGGGTGGGGTGATCACTGAGAGACCCACCCCACAATAGCCAGGCCCCCTGCAACCAGTCACAGAATCTATGACAAGGCAGAATTGGGTGTGTAGAGCTTGAGCTCTTTCATTAAAACTTGGGGTCCATGGGTCAATTTTAGCAGACAATGGAAAAGCTGCCAGTACTCAGTACCCCCAAGTACCCCCTCAAAAAAAAAAGCCCTGAAATGCATGCACAGTTTTGATACAAAAGCACTTCTCAGAACCTCTAAAAAGGGGCTCCTCCATCCTATTAAATGAGAATTTCATAACGCATTATTTAATAATGGCATGAGGAGCTTTAGTGAAGCAGGGATTAAATCAACCAATCCTGCCAATGTTAAACTTGGCACTTTACACAGGTGAAGAGCTTATTTTAATACAGCATAGTAATTATAATCATCGGTTCAGAGCAAACATGCAGATGTACAAACAAAACAATTTGAATCTATAAAGTATTTCTCATCCCATATAAACTGGCAGGGATGTGCAGTCATTTAAAACACACAGTGATAATCAACACAGATCCAATCCACTGCTTACTAATATTAATAGCCTCAAAGAACACACACACGCAGTGAAGAGTGTCTATATCAGTGATGGGCAACCTTTTGAGCTTGGTGTGTCAAAATTCGCCAAAAAAACCGAGCATAACTCGGGTGGTGTGTCACTTCAAGAAAAATCACTGCTACTAGAACCGCCCCCGGGCCCCCCCCTACCCGAGATTGCTGCCCACCCGAGGTCACCGGGCCCCCCTCCACCTGCTACCAGGCCCGGAACTAACCTTAAAGCCTCCTTTTACGTCGCAGCAAGCAGCAGCAGGGCAGACCTCTCCTCCTTCCTTCTGTGCTCCGCCCTCGCGGACGTTACGTCAGGCGAGGGCAGGACACGGAAGGATGGAGTGGCCTGCCTTGCTGCTGCTTGCTGCGACGTGAAAGGAGGCTTTAAGGTTAGTTTCCGGGAGCGAGGAGGAAGGGCGGACCACACTGCGGCGGCGCCGCGTGTCATCGAAAATGGCTACGCGTGTCATAGGTTCGCCATCAGGGGTCTATATAAATTAAGGGGAAAAGTCTCATCAAACTGCAGCATAAGCACGTTTGCCAATTCCACACAGTATAAAAAGTAATCATCGACAAAACCCCCCCTCTTTTTTGCAAATAAGTTTAAGTTTTTCCATCCAATTTGAATCAAAAACAAGAACAAAAAAATAGCTTATCAATCAAACGTCCTTATATATCAACGTCCTTATGTATCAAGTTTCAAGACTCTTGAGGCTTGTTAACTTGAGGCCTCAATATCTTGGAATATAACCTTGGCACACCAGAACACACCTGAAGTCTCTATTATTTTCTGAAGTTTCTTTATTGCATAAACACAGGTAATTTACTCACAGTCAGATGTTCAGAGGTGTGGCCCCAGGTCACAGAGACTCCACAATGCTGAGGGTTGTATCAGTGGTTGGAGATAGAGGTCTGAAAGAAGGCAGTTCTATTGCAGAGGTGAGAAACGGGTGAAGTCAGGTAGAAATAGCTCAGTGCTGGGTGACTGGAGAGTGCAATATCTTACTAGGGAGATATATTCAAGGTAAAAAAAAACCAAGTTCATTCCAGGAAGTCGGGAGCAGGACAAGTATTGATCAGAAGCAAGATGGTAAATGCCTCCTGGCCAGAGAGGCAGAGGGGTCAAGAAGGCTCACAAGCCCAGGGAGGAGGAGTTAAAGACCAATCGGGACAGAGCCCCCCTCCAGCCATCCACACCCACCCAGTGATTCTCTTCTCTCCCCTGCCTCCCTCCAGCCATCCATACCCACCCTCAACAATTCTCCTCGCTCCCCTGCCTCCGTCGCAGCAGCCGCAGTGAAAGCCCGTCTCTAGCCTTGTAAGCCTTCCCTTCATTTCCGTCAGTGTCCCGCCCTCGCGGAAAGAGGAAATGACATCAGAAGAAGGTGGGACACTGACGGGAACGAAGGGAAGGCTTACAAGGGAAATATTCAGATCCTTTTCTCAATAGAGAAACCTCAAACTTGTAAATTTCCACCAATCTCTTTTCACATATTTTCTCATTTACCACATAATCAGGCACTCTTTTATAATTTCAGTCAACTTAGATCAAACAACAATTCTTTCTTTCTTTTCTTACACACGGAGCTCAAACATGCAGATCCTGTCTCAGTCAAATCTCTCTATTACCAGGCAGATTTTCTAACAGGAGCTGCTCATCCAATCAGAGAGCTCTATTTGAATGCAGATTAACATACACTCTAATGGGAATTTTTAGTCAAAAACACTAGATAAACCCTTCGTTTTTGGATCAAACTTCACATTTTTGATCAGAGCCATGCCCTAACATTAAGGCTGTAAACATTTCCAACCATTTTTACCCATAAATATGCAAATGAGAACCTCCCAAAAATGGACTAATTTGCATATGGCTTGAGCAAATTTGAGTACATAGCATACCAATCTCACTTCCTAGCACCTAAATTCTGCAATTAGATTTAATGCAAATACTTTTAAAACTTATTTTTAGCACTTTTAAAATTTCAGGGGTCAGTGCTAGTCTCTTTGATGTGAACTGCTCATGTGCAGTAATTCATGATCCTAGTTAAATATCTCCCTGGCAACCCAGGACACCTCCAGCCAACCCCCCTGCTCTCCCAGCAGTAAGGTAATCAAATTACACTAATTTCTACAACTGGAAGGCTAGAGACAGGCTTTCACTGCAGCTGCTGCAGCCTCCCCAAGCCTCTTATACCGGGCGCCTATGTCTGCAGAGTTTACTAACAGATGAAACCATCATTATAAAGAGAGCTGACAAAGGTGGAGATGTTGTGGTGTTAGACAAGGATGCATATGTAAGAGAGGTTTTGTCACAGCTGTCTGCAACGGATGTCTATAGACCAAGATGCCACTGAGGAGCTACAAGAAGTGATTAAAACAGCAACTTCTGAGGGAGTGGAACTTTGTTTTTTGACTAAAAAAGAATAGCTATTATTGAACCTGAAACACCCCAGAACCCCGGTGCTGTACATTCTTCCAAAATTACATAAAAGCCTAGAACAACCCCCGGGGCGCCCTACTTTGTCTTTGTGAGGGTCTCTATTAGAACCCTTATCCGTGTTTGTGGACTACTTTTTAAAACCTTTTGTGATTTTGTCACCTTCCTTCATTAAGGATACAACATACTTTTTGTGTATTTTGGAGGAGATATCATTAAATAACAACAGTGATATCAAATCCCTGTATACATCTATCCCACAAGATGAAGCACTACAAATTATAAACACAACTCTTGAATTACGTCCTAGACTTTTTGATGTTCCGACTGAGTTTTTGATGGAACTAGCAGAATTGGCCTTGCGAAGGAATTTTTTCTTGTTCCAACATTATTTTTTCCAACAAGTTTCTGGGGTAGCTATGGGGGCGTCCTTTGCCCTTTCTGTGGCCAATTTATATATGGCCCATTTTAAGGGCAAAGGGTTGTTAAACTCTCAGTTTGAAGACTCTATTTTGTTATGGAAACGCTACATCGATGACGTTTTCGTACGATGGAAAGGAGATGGCTCTTCACTTTCTCGATTTGTGGAATGGTTGAACTCCCTGAATCCTGCTTTACATTTTACGCATGAGAGCTCTATGACTTGTATTCATTTTTTAGATGTGAAGATAGAATTGAGAGAGGGAATCTTTCATACGAAGGTTTTCAAGAAACCGACGGATAAGAACACTCTTTTGCAGTATGAGAGCTGTCATCCTCGCTCTTTGAAGAACAGTCTCCCGTTCTCTCAGGTTTTACGATACAGGAGAATCTGTACTGATGTGGAAGATTTTAAACAGCAAGCAAAGCAACTAGCAGATTCCCTACACCAGCGAGGCTATCTGTCGATGGTGTTTAAAAAAATGCTACACTAGAGCTCGTCACAATAATAGAGATCTTCTGCTGACTAACGAACCTGTAGCGAAAAAAGACCAAAAAGAAACGTTTGTCATTAGACACAAGATGGGTGGGGAAGAGGTGGCTAATATTATCCGGAAGAACTGGGATATCATTCAATCTCATGATAGCTTTCTCTAGGGATCGTAACCTCAAAGAAATCTTATGCCTTGCGGACATAAGTAGGGGATTCTCCCTTGAAATCGGCGCTCATAGAACATGTGGGGCATGCACGTTTTGTGCTATGATGGTTGAATGTGATAAATTCTCCAATCCTAGTGGATGGAAAGATATATAAGCTCAGGCTTCAAACTACATGCAGATCTGATCATGTAGTGTATGTTCTTCAATGCCCGTGTAGAAAGTTATACGTGGGCAAAACGGACAGACGTTTAAGCACACAGTTGAGTGAACATAAATCCTGCATTTCCTTGTTAAAATTGGGGGCGCCCTTGATGTCTCATTGTAAAGGGAAAGGGAAATGGGATTTGATATACTGCCTTTCTGAGGTTTTTTTTGCAACTACATTCAAAGCGGTTTACATATATTCAGGTACTTATTTTGTACCAGAGGCAATGGAGGGTTAAGTGACTTGCCCAGAGTCACAAGGAGCTGCAGTGGGAATTGAACTCAGTTCCCCAGGATCAAAGTCCACTGCACTAACCACTAGGCTACTCCTCCACTCATTCCACCAATAAGAGCCAACCTCATCAGTGATGTCACAATGGCTTAAAGTCCATTGCACTAACCACTAGGCTACTCCTACACTCATTCCACCAATAAGAGCCAACCTCATCAGTGATGTCACAATGGCTTGATTGCCCGATACTTGGCTCAGATATTGTGATGTCATAAGGGAAAGGGAAATGGGACTTGATATACCGCCTTTCTGAGGTTTTTGCAACTACATTCAAAGCGGTTTACATATATTCAGGTACTTATTTTGTACCAGGGGCAATGGAGGGTTAAGTGACTTGCCCAGAGTCACAAGGAGCTGCAGTGGGAATCAAACCCAGTTCCCCAGGATCAAAGTCCACTGCACTAACCACTAGGCTACTCCTTCACTCATTCCACCAATAAGAGCCAACCTCATCAGTGATGTCACAATGGCTTGATTGCCCGATACTTGGCTCACTTCTGATATTGTGATGTCATAAGGGGAAAGGGGACTTGATATACCGCCTTTCTGAGGTTTTTGCAACTACATTCAAAGCGGTTTACATATATTCAGGTACTTATTTTGTACCAGGGGCAATGGAGGGTTAAGTGACTTGCCCAGAGTCACAAGGAGCTGCAGTGGGAATGGAACTCAGTTCCCCAGGATCAAAGTCCACTGCACTAACCACTAGGGCTACTCCTCCACTAGCAACATTCCATGTAGAAGCTTGCCCTTGCAGATCAGCAACGCGGCCGCGCAGGCTTCTGTTTCTGTGAGTCTGACGTCCTGCACATAAGTGCAGGACGTCAGACTCACAGAAACAGAAGCCTGCACGGCCGTGTTGCTGATCTGCAAGGGCAAGCTTCTACAAGGAATGTTGCTAGTGGAATAGCAACATTCCATGTAGAATCTTAGCAACAGAATCTCAATAGTAGCAACATTCCATCTAGAATCTCCAATAGGGAAAGGGAACTGGGACTTGACATACCGCCTTTCTGAGGTTTTTTTGCAACTACATTCAAAGCGGTTTACATATATTCAGGTACTTATTTTGTACCAGAGGCAATGGAGGGTTAAGCGACTTGCCCAGAGTCACAAGGAGCTGCAGTGGGAATTGAACCCAGTTCCCCAGGATCAAAGTCCACTGCACTAACCACTAGGCTACTCCTCCACTCCGACAGTGTTTTGATTCATTTAAATGCTGGGCTATTGATTGTGTGAAGGCCCACATACGAGGGGTAGACCGCAGTAGGAAGTTACTATAGGTGGAACAACGATGGATCCCCCGATTAAAAATGCTGGAACCTTGGGGTCTTAACTCCACCATGCACTGGGCTGCCTTCATATAATTGCTTTTTATATTTTTTGTTAGACGTCCTTATTTTGCTTTTGATTAACGTCTACAGTGTTATTCAGTGGCAGCCGCTTGATAGGCTATGGAGCCTCTAATTGGCAATAACGTATCGGTTCAGGATTGGATAAATAAAGTTTTAAAGTCCGCGTTTTCCTGCCCCGATGTTCGTGAGCGGATAAAAGGAAGCTTGCTCTCCAGCACTTAGAAGTTAGCATCTAATATAGTGTCTGTTTGTTATAATCAAGAACTTCTTGGTATTTGTGTATCACATTATATGTTTTGTTTCATTTTCCAGCGCTTTTAAATTTGGAAGTTTTGCGGTGTGGTTCCCTGAAGAAGCAGTGCGAAACGGGACCATTGGGACCGCACTTGAATCATTACACAAGCTGGAGCCTACCATTCTAGACGTAACTGGGCATGGAGCTAAGATAAGTCCCAATGGTTTTTGGTTTTTTTTTAGATTTTAAATATTTTTTATTTGGTTTTTCAAAAATACAGCAAACAAAAGAAAAAAATACAACTTATACTATACAAGATAATGTTATACATTAAGCTGAGATCAAACATTAGGCAATACAGTTAGACAGCTGATGACAGAAAGAGGTCGAGAGTTTTCCATTTCTGAGAACCATAATTAGACCCAGGGATATCATTCACTGACAGTTGCTCATATTTCTTGTACAATAAGACCCAATTCCACCAAAGAATGACATTGACTGGATCGAACAATCGGAAAGTCCCAATGATTTCATCTACTTGATACATAAGGACATTGATATATAAGGACGTTTGATTGATAAGCTATTTTTTTGTTCTTGTTTTTGATTCAAATTGAGTGGAGGAGTGGCCTAGTGGTTAGGGTGGTGGACTTTGGTCCTGAGGAACTGAGTTCGATTCCCACTTCAGGCACAGGCAGCTCCTTGTGACTTTGGGCAAGTCACTTAACCCTCCATTGCTCCATGTAAGCCGCATTGAGCCTGCCATGAGTGGGAAAGCGCAGGGTACAAATGTAACAAAAATAAAATAGATACTACTGGAGATTCTACATGGAATGTTGCTATTCCACTAGCAACATTCCATGTAGAAGGCTGCGCAGGCTTCTGTCTCTGTGAGTCTGACGTCCTGCACGTACGTGCAGGACGTCA
Organism: Microcaecilia unicolor; assembly: GCF_901765095.1. Taxonomy (NCBI): domain Eukaryota; kingdom Metazoa; phylum Chordata; class Amphibia; order Gymnophiona; family Siphonopidae; genus Microcaecilia; species Microcaecilia unicolor. Next base: position 193,891,448 of record NC_044041.1, read on the forward strand.
GACTCACAGAAGCAGAAGCCTGCGCGGCCACATTGGTGATCTGCAAGGGCCGACTTCTACATGGAATGTTGCTAGTGGAATAGCAACATTCCATGTAGAATCTCCAATAGTAGCAACAGTGGAGGAGTGGTGGACTTTGGTCCTGAGGAACTGAGTTCAATTCCCACTTCAGGCACAGGCAGTTCCTTGTGACTCTGGGCAAGTCACTTAACCCTCCATTGCTCCATGTAAGCTGCATTGAGCCTGCCATGAGTGGGAAAGTGCAGGGTACAAATGTAATAAAAAAAAATTGGATGGAAAAACTTAAACTTATTTGCAAAAAAAGAGGGTTTTTTGTCGATGATTACTTTTTATACTGTATGCAATTGACAAACGTGTTTATGCTGCAGTTTGATGAGACTTTTCCCCTTAATTCATATAGACACTCTTCACTGCGTGTGTGTGTTCTTTGAGGCGGCCACTTAAAACAACATTGAAAACATTTCTTCCCTTTTTAATTGTTTCTGCATTTTTTGCACACGTTTCATACATGCTAAAATGACTTGGCAAATCCTAAAATACAGAAATGAAACACAGAGAAAAATTAGAAGGAAATAAAATATTTTCTCATGTACAAACTGTCTTAAACATTCAGCAGCCTTTTTACTAAGGTACGTTGGCGCCTACACGCGTTCAATGTGCGTCAATTTGGAACTACTGCCTGGCTACTGCGTGGTAATGTCACAACAAAAAGATTTTATTGAAGATCGCCCGACACAGGCCGTGTTTCGCCCACTTAGGGCTACGTCAGGGGCTACAATGAACAAATATATAATAATTATCATAGATCATAATAAATAAAATATAACACACATACGAACATAATATATCAAACATATGAATTGACAAAAAACAATTAATAAAATATGGAATATTACTAGGTATACATAGAGAGTATACTAGAATAATTACATGAATAAACGTATCGATATGCACTGTCCAATATAAATGATAAATATATATATACATGTACATAAAAGAGCATATATAAGAAACTATATATATAAAAGAAGTATATATAATGCAACAATTGTATGACAGTGCATATAAACATATATATAAAAGCATAATAAAATCTGACATCACATAACAGCAAAGCAAGGGCACTGGTATAGGTTACGAACTTCAATACAAATATGTATAAAAAAATGTATAAATGAGATAATAAAAGGCACATACCTAATTTGAAACCTTCATAAAGGGGCACCATATTTGTTCGTATGTGTGTTATATTTTATTTATTATGATCTATGATAATTATTATATATTTGTTCATTGTAGCCCCTGACGCAGCCCTAGGTGGGCGAAACACGGCCTGTGTCGGGCGATTTGTTCATACACGGTATCTTCAATAAAATCTTTTTGTTGTGACATTGATCTGCTGGCTTTCTTTCCCATATTGGATTTTGCAGATCGTTTGCCTTGTTGTTTTTTGGTACCGCGTGGTAATTCCATTTTTTTACACGCAGCCAATATGCGCAGCAGAAAATATTTTTTATTTTCTACCGTGTGGCACGAACCAAGCAGTAATCGGCAGTGTACACGCACTGACGATTACCACCTGGTTAATGTGTGAGACCTTACCACTAAGTCAATGGGTGATGGGAAGGTCTCAGGCCCAAAATGGATGGGCACTGATTTTTATTTTGCCACGCGTCCATTTTCAGCAAAAAAAAAAAGGCCTTTTCGCAGGTGCGCTGAAAAATGGACCTGTGTACGTCCAATATACGCATCTACACCAGCGTAGGCCATTTTTCAGCTCACCTTAGTAAAAAGGACCCCTCAATATCCTCTGTGCCCTCCAACACATTAAGCTGTTAGGTATGGAGTGGAGGAGTGGTTAGAGCACAGGTCTGGCAATCCAGAGGTGGTCAGTTCAAATCCTGCTGCTGCTCCTTGTGATCTTGGGTAAGTCACTTAACCCTCTACTGCCTCAGGTACAAACTTAGATTGTGAGCCCTCCTGGGACAGAGAAATACCCAGCGTACCTGAATGTAACTCACCTTGAGCTACTACTGAAAAAGGGGTGAGCAAAATCTAAATAAATATTCTTTGGGGTTCTACATGGAATGTTGCTACTCTATGAGATTCTGAATTTGAATCTTGTTACTCTTTACAATTCCAGAATCTTGCTACTCTTTGGGGTTCTACATGGAATGTAATGGAGTGAAGGAGTGGACTAGTGGTTAGAGCACCAGTCTTGCAATCCAGAGGTGGTCAGTTCAAATCCCACTGCTGCTCCTTGTGATCTTGGTCAAGTCACTTAACCCTCCATTGCCTCAGGTACAAACTTAGATTGTGAGCCCTCCTGGGACAGAGAAATATCCAGAGTACCTGAGTGTAACTCACCTTGAGCTACTACTGAAAAAAGTGTGAGCAAAATCTAAATAAATAAATGTATTGCTAAAACCCTTGGTAGTTGCTTAACACATTTTAGTAAACATCTCCCGTAATCACCTACAGAAAAGCTTGACGTGGGGCTAAGAACAGAAATCACAGACTACAAAATTTTCAGTTTGCTCCTGGACCAAGATGACTGCCAGAACTCAGCATCATAAATATAGATAGGTAATTACTTTGATATGCCCTAGTTGCAAAGTACTATGTGTAACTATGTACCATGTGAAGCAAATAAATTAGCAGCTATTGGATAATGCAACCTGTCCATACAAGAGATAGTTTGCCAGTGCTTGTGCATTTAGTTTGCTGTTTATATAGCAACCAGCCGTGGTTATAGAGGTTGTGCATTCCATCCAGGGGTTTCTGATGACCTCACAAAACAGCCTGGATTATCAGACACCAAAGCCATGAGTCATCACAAACCAGCCCTGGACATGCACTTAATCCTGCCGCCTCCTGCAGTCAAAAATGTACTTCATATCGACAGGGTTACAGTACCAGTGACCAGAAATAACACTGAAAGCATGTCAAAAATGCAGACACAGAACAGAGTTAATTCTCCAGTTGTGACATCTGAATTTTAAGGGGCAGATTTACGCTTCAGTCAGAAGTAGGGCAAAACAAATAAATAAATTGGGTGGCAGAGCAGGTGGGGGGAAGAGGGGTTGGTGGTTGGGAGGCGGGGATAGTGCTGGGCAGACTTATACAGTCTGTGCCAGAGCCAGTGGTGGGAGGCGGGACTGGTGGTTGGGAGGCGGGGAATAGTGCTGGGCAGACTTATACGGTCTGTGCCAGAGCCGGTGGTGGGAGGCGGGACTGGTGGTTGAGAGGCGGGAAATAGTGCTGGGCAGACTTATACGGTCTGTGCCAGAGCCTGTGGTGGGAGGCGGGGCTGGTGGTTGGGAGGAGGGGAATAGTGCTGGGCAGACTTATACGGTCTGAGCCGGTGGTGGGAGGCGGGACTGGTGGTTGGGAGGCGGGGAATAGTGCTGGGCAGACTTATACAGTCTGTGCCAGAGCCAGTGGTGGGAGGCGGGACTGGTGGTTGGGAGGCGGGGAATAGTGCTGGGCAGACTTATACGGTCTGTGCCAGAGCCGGTGGTGGGAGGCGGGACTGGTGGTTGAGAGGCGGAGAATAGTGCTGGGCAGACTTATACGGTCTGTGCCAGAGCCGGTGGTGGGAGGCGGGACTGGTGGTTGAGAGGCGGGGAATAGTGCTGGGCAGACTTATACGGTCTGTGCCAGAGTCTGTGGTGGGAGGCGGGGCTGGTGGTTGGGAGGAGGGGAATAGTGCTGGGCAGACTTATACGGTCTGAGCCGGTAGTGGGAGGCGGGACTGGTGGTTGGGAGGCGGGAAATAGTGCTGGGCAGACTTATACGGTCTGTGCCAGAGCCGGTGGTGGGAGGCGGGAAGTACTGCTGCGCAGACTTGTACGGTCTGTGCCCTGAATAAGGCAGGTACAAATCAAGGTAAGGTATACACATATGCAGGTCTTTTTCTGCCGTCATCTACTATGTTACTATGTAAATAAAAATGCTGAAAGCCTGCATGCCAGCTCTCTTAAGCAGTTTGTGCTTGCCATTTAATCCATTTGAATATGTAGAAATTAGGGGAAGAGTGGTTTAAAACTAGATGTATTGAGTTGGACAGAGCTATTTGAAACCTGCATTATGTTGGTTCAAAATAGTGTGTCTGTTGCATAAGGATTAAATTTATTTATTTAACACATTTGTAGACCACTTAAATGAAAGCGGTTTACAAGAAAACATTCAGAGCAGCAATACACCCCTGCCAGATGTGGGGGGGGGGGAATCCAGAGGGGAAAAAAATGATGCATCCATGTACAAATGTGCTCAGGGACTTGTGTTAAATTGCAAAATCAGACAGAAGTCTTGCAACAACGTTTTTTTCTTTGCACATGTTTTGAGTTGCTGCTTCCTCTGCTTGGTTTTCCCTTCACCCAGTTGCAGAAAATTAAGGAGGTACTTTTCAGGTTTTGGGTGTAAGTGTATAGATTTTGAAAGCTTCTCTCAGGAATCGGAAAAGTGTGCACACAAATTTTCATCTGTTTTTTTTTTTTTTTTGTGCAGATGCTTTTTCTATGTGAGCTCATGCACAGGCTTAAAATATAAAACAAATAGGTACCAAAACTGTGATTCTCTGTTTCAACTGAAACCGAATCAGCAGCCAAAATTTGCAAACCAAAATGAAAATGGCACCTCCTCCTCCCCCACTGCAGAGACCGGGTCCTGCCGAGCCACTGCCCCCACTAAGACCCCCCCCCCAGGTCAGGCTGGACCAGCCATCCACACCGCCCCGCAGGAAGAGAGCAGGTACCTCCAAGCCAGCCCCCCTGACCAGCCAAAGGCCTTCCCCGGGCCTACCTGTAAGTGTCACTCCTGGTGGCCTAGTGGCCTGCTCAGGGCAGGAGCTATCCCAGTCACTCCTGTCTCTACTGGTTCCTCCATAAAAATGGCAGCTGGAGTTAATATGGGACCACACTTATTGCCCAGTTATTTTGGGGTGAGAAAAGTGATCTTAGCAATTGATGCCGAGAAAGGAGATAGGAAAGAGAAAAGAGAAAGGATCTAGATAATGAGGGGAGGGAGAGAGAGAGAGAGAAAAAAATGTCAGCAAAGAAAGAGAGAGTGGGTCTCAGAAGAGGGAAATGAAAAAGTGGCCTCAGGAAAGAGGGATGGAGGAATAAGGGATTGAGGCATGAGGGAGGGGAGGACAGGAAGAATCAGGGATGGGAGGGAAGGGGATTAAGGGGTGGGAGGTAAAATGAAGATCCAAAGGGAATAATGTACTCACAGTCTTCGTCCCTACACACTGATCCCATTCCTCACATTCCACACTCCCCTCAATCCCTCCATTCCCCTCCTCACACCCTATTCACTCATTCACCCTCCTCCTGCCCCAATCCCCTTACCCCACAGGTCCTGCAGTTTACTCCAAAGAGCTGCCCTTCCGTGACTCACACTTCCTTTGTACCCTCACCCAGGGGCGTATCTGGACTCGGGCGGTAGGGGGGGCCAGAGCCAGAGGGAGGGGGCACATTTTAGCCCCCCCCCCCGGCGCCACCGAACCCTCCCCCCCCCCGCCATTTCCGGACCCCCCCCCTCGCCACCAATGACACCCTCCCCCGCTGCTGTCACTTACCTTTGCTGGCGGGGGACCCCAACCCCCCGCCAGCCGAGGTCCTCTCTTCCATGCAGGCTGCGCCGCTGCAAGTTGCAACGCTTCCTGTTCTTCTGAGTCTGACGTCCTGCACGTACAATGCGCAGGACGTCAGACTGAATTCCAAATTCTGAGTCTGACGTTCTGCACGTTGTACGTGCAGGACGTCAGACTCAGAAGAACAGGAAGCGTTGCAACTTGCATCCTGCACGGAAGAGAGGACTTCGGCTGGCGGGGGCTTGGGGTCCCCCGCCAGCAAAGATCGGCGACGGGTTGGTGGCGGGCGGGAGGGAGGGGGAGGTGGAGAGGGTCTGTGGTAGGGGGGTCCAGGGTGAAATCTGCGGGGGCCCAGGCCCCTGTGGCCCCACGCAGATACGCCCCTGCCCTCACCCCTTCCCTCACGCTGCCCTTGTCATCACCTCTTACTCACTCTGCCTCCTCCCGCCTTTTGACTCACTCTCTCTTATCACTCTGACTCTTTCTCCCTTGCCCCTGACCCCTCCCCCCTCAAACTCATTCTCCCTTGTCCCCATACCCCTCGCTCACTCTCCCGTTGCACCTTATCTCCCACTGCAGCTCCTTGCCCCTGGTACAAAATACTACTACTTACTACTTAACATTTCTAAAGCGCTACTAGGGTTACGCAGCGCTGTACAATTTAAACGAGGAAGGACAGTCCCTGCTCAAAAGAGCTTACAATCTCAAGGACATGTAAACAGTCAGTCTAAAGGACAGATAAGCAGTCAATCAGATGGGGGAGTGTAGGTTTCCTGAATAGAGGTAAGTGGTTAAGTGCCGAAAGCTACAGTGAAGAGATGGGCTTTGAGTAGATTTGAAGATGGGCAGGGAGGGCGCGTGGCATATGGGTTCGGGAAGTTTATTCCAAGCATAGGGTGAGACGAGGCAGAAGGGGCAGAGTCTGGAGTTAGCGGTGGTGGAGAAGGGTACTGATAGGAGGGATTTGTCCTGTGAGCAGAGGTTACGGGTAGGAACATACGGGGAGATGAGGGTAGAGAGGTAATGAGAGGCTGCAGATTGAGTGCATTTGTAGGTTAGTAGGAGAAGCTTGAACTGTATACGGTATCTGATCGGGAGCCAGTGAAGTGACTTGAGGAGAGGGGTGATGTGAGTACCTGAATATATGTAAACCGCTTTGAATGTACAGTGGGGGAAATAAGTATTTGATCCCTTGCTGATTTTGTAAGTTTGCCCACTGACAAAGACATGAGCAGCCCATAATTGAAGGGTAGGTTATTGGTAACAGTGAGAGATAGCACATCACAAATTAAATCCAGAAAATCACATTGTGGAAAGTATATGAATTTATTTGCATTCTGCAGAGGGAAATAAGTATTTGATCCCCCACCAACCAGTAAGAGATCTGGCCCCTACAGACCAGGTAGATGCTCCAAATCAACTCGTTACCTGCATGACAGACAGCTGTCGGCAATGGTCACCTGTATGAAAGACACCTGTCCACAGACTCAGTGAATCAGTCAGACTCTAACCTCTACAAAATGGCCAAGAGCAAGGAGCTGTCTAAGGATGTCAGGGACAAGATCATACACCTGCACAAGGCTGGAATGGGCTACAAAACCATCAGTAAGACGCTGGGCGAGAAGGAGACAACTGTTGGTGCCATAGTAAGAAAATGGAAGAAGTACAAAATGACTGTCAATCGACAAAGATCTGGGGCTCCACGCAAAATCTCACCTCGTGGGGTATCCTTGATCATGAGGAAGGTTAGAAATCAGCCTACAACTACAAGGGGGGAACTTGTCAATGATCTCAAGGCAGCTGGGACCACTGTCACCACGAAAACCATTGGTAACACATTACGACATAACGGATTGCAATCCTGCAGTGCCCGCAAGGTCCCCCTGCTCCGGAAGGCACATGTGACGGCCCGTCTGAAGTTTGCCAGTGAACACCTGGATGATGCCGAGAGTGATTGGGAGAAGGTGCTGTGGTCAGATGAGACAAAAATTGAGCTCTTTGGCATGAACTCAACTCGCCGTGTTTGGAGGAAGAGAAATGCTGCCTATGACCCAAAGAACACCGTCCCCACTGTCAAACATGGAGGTGGAAATGTTATGTTTTGGGGGTGTTTCTCTGCTAAGGGCACAGGACTACTTCACCGCATCAATGGGAGAATGGATGGGGCCATGTACCGTACAATTCTGAGTGACAACCTCCTTCCCTCCGCCAGGGCCTTAAAAATGGGTCGTGGCTGGGTCTTCCAGCACGACAATGACCCAAAACATACAGCCAAGGCAACAAAGGAGTGGCTCAGGAAGAAGCACATTAGGGTCATGGAGTGGCCTAGCCAGTCACCAGACCTTAATCCCATTGAAAACTTATGGAGGGAGCTGAAGCTGCGAGTTGCCAAGCGACAGCCCAGAACTCTTAATGATTTAGAGATGATCTGCAAAGAGGAGTGGACCAAAATTCCTCCTGACATGTGTGCAAACCTCATCATCAACTACAGAAGACGTCTGACCGCTGTGCTTGCCAACAAGGGTTTTGCCACCAAGTATTAGGTCTTGTTTGCCAGAGGGATTAAATACTTATTTCCCTCTGCAGAATGCAAATAAATTCATATACTTTCCACAATGTGATTTTCCGGATTTAATTTGTGATGTGCTATCTCTCACTGTTACCAATAACCTACCCTTCAATTATGGGCTGCTCATGTCTTTGTCAGTGGGCAAACTTACAAAATCAGCAAGGGATCAAATACTTATTTCCCCCACTGTAGTTGCAAAAACCTCAGAAAGGCGGTATGTCGTCCCATTTCCCTTTCCCTATTTGAAGATTCTACATGGAATGTTGCTAGTGGAGAAGTAGCCTAGTGGTTGGTGCAGCAGATGCTGATTCTGGGGAACTGGGTTCAATTCCCACTACAGCTCCTTGTGACTGTGGGCAAGTCACTTAACCCTCCATTGCCCCTGGTACAAAATAAGTACCTGAATATATGTAAACCGCTTTGAATGTAGTTGCAAAAACCTCAGAAAGGCGGTATATCAAGTCTCATTTCCCTTTCCCTATTTGAGATTCTGGAATGTTGCTACTATTTGAAGATTCTACATGGACTGTTGCTAGTGGAGGAGTAGCCTAGTGGTTAGTGCAGCAGACGCTGATTCTGGGGAACTGGGTTCAATTCCCACTACAGCTCCTTGTGACTGTGGGCAAGTCACTTAACCCTCCATTACCCCTGGTACAAAATAAGTACCTGAATATATGTAAACCGCTTTGAATGTAGTTGCAAAAACTTCAGAAAGGCGGTATATCAAGTCCCGTTTCCCTTTCCCTTTATGCAGCAGCCCCCTCCCTCCTCCCCCCACCCCGGGTTCAGGGGCTCAGGTTGTTGTACTAGGAGCAGAGGGGAAAGGACTCTGCTTGAAGTACAGTGCTGCCCTGGGACTGCAAAGGGGGGAGACTGTGACAGAGTAGCCTCAGGCAGGATTGCAGTGGAAGTAAGGGACAGAGAGGGAGAGAGAGAATTTGCCACTATTGTTGATATTCTGGTCCTCCATTTGCCACTGCAGGTTCCCCAAAGAACAAGGAATTCTGCCAGATTGTGCAGCCCTTTCTGCAGTCACTGAATTACAGGAGGATGAGTACCCTGCTTATGCCTGAGCCAAAACCTGGTGATAAATATAACTGTCATTAGGATTCCCAGGTCTGCGGCATTGATTTTGAAGATGTCTGGTTTTCTGATGTTTAAAATAAATGCCAAAACGTGGAATACTATTTATGAAATCGCAGTGCCTGTAAAGTTTTCTGGTTTTTATGCTTGTGCCTCCTCATTGTGTTCGAGAGTGATACCACATCCCCAACGACCGATACAAGTATCATCCTCAAAAATAATCCTACTGCATGCTGCAGCCTGAACTTGGCATAGTATCTTGGAACGAAGCAACAAAGTCAGAATGGAAAGAATTTAATGTTCCAATTATGTAATTGGTGAGTCCCATCCCTCGGGATCTGCTGAACTATAAAGTTCTTTTTTTTATGATATTTTTATCATGAGCTCTAATATATCTGTAGGTGATGATGGTCTGGACGCACCTCTGGAGATATTGTGTGCTGACCAGAATTCCAGAAAACCGCTGCCTTCATACACGCTTCTGGAAGCCAAATTTCTACTCTGAATGGTTGTCAATGTTCTCTCTAATTTTTCTAGCCCATGTGGGCATAAATATTCCCCCCCCCCCCCCCCCCCCCCCAATGTTCAGCGCTATTTAACTGGCCAGGAATGACTTAACTGGCTATCCATGAACATTCAGCAGGAGATAGCCGGTTCTTTCTCACTGAATATTCCCAGTCATCGCCTAGGGCCTTATTCTATAAAGGTTATGCTCCTAAATGTATGTAAGAACATAGATTACGCTCAGAATTGTCTTATAATATTTGCTTGTTATACCAATATAATGTATTCCATTATCATATTACCCAAGAACCTTCTGTAATACTAAATGTATACTTTATCATATATTTCTACTATTCATGATGTATTGTAAGCCACATTGAACCTGCAAAGAGGTGCGAAAATGTAGGATACAAATGCAAAAAATAATAAATAAATAATAATAATTTACAACGTCAGTCAGGACTCACAGCACAGATCAGCGAATGCACCAGAGACCAGCTCTGAAAAAGACTAAGGTTAGCTGGGGTTGGGGACCCCCGCCAGCAAAGGTACCTGGTGGCGGTGGTTGAAAGTGGCGGGGGGGGGGGGTCCAAAAGTGGCGGGGGAGGAGCAGCGGCGGCGGGAGGGGGGGAGGTTGGCGACGGAGAAGCGGGCTAAAATGTGCCCCCCCCCCACCTTGGGCTCTGGACCCTTCCTCCCGCCGAGGTCTGGCTACGCCCCTGCTTCCAACATATTAAATACAATTGCTCCTGAAATAAACTCAAAGTTATGACATTCTACAACCACAATACCTCCAAAGGCCAGAATGAATTGAGGTAAGTTGACCTTCCTGTGCCTAATTGGAAGCGCACTTGATATATCGAGGGGCATTTTCGACCGGGGACGCCCATCTCTAAGGGCACCCATCTCCGAGGACGGCGCCGCAAAGGGGCGGGGCCAACCCTATTATCAAACGAGATGGGTGTCCATCTTTCGTTTCGATAATACGGTTGGGGGTGCCCAAATCTCAACATTTAGGTCAACATTAAAGATGGTTAACCTAAATGCTGAGATCGCCGGAGTTAGAGATGGGCACCCTCAGTTTTCGCCGATAATGGAAACTGATGGCGCCCATCTCAAAAACGAACAAATCCAAGGCATTTGGTTGTGGGAGGGGTCAGGATTCATAGTGCACGGGTCCCCCTCACATGCCAGGGCACCAACCAGCCACCCTAGGGGGCACTACAATGGACTTCGCAAATTGGTCCCAGGTGCATAGCTCCCTTACCTTGGGTGCTGAGCCCTCCAACCCTCCCCAAAACCCACTCCCCACCACTATACACCACTACCATAGCCCTAAGGGGTGAAGGGGGGCACCTACATGTGGGTACAGTGGGTTTCGAGTTGGTTTTGAAGGGCTCCCATTTTCCACCACAAGTGTAACAGGTAGGGGGGGCATGGGCCTGGGTCCACCTGTCTGAAGTCCACTGCACCCACTAAAACTGCTCCAGGGACCTATATACTGCTGCCATGGACCTGAGTATGACATTTGAGGCTGGCATAGAGGCTGGTAAAAAAAGTTTTTAAAGTTGTTTTTTTGAGGGTGGGAGGGGGTTAGTAACCACTGGGGGAGTCAGGGGAGGTGATCCCCGATTCCCTCCGGTGGTCGTCTGGTCAGTTCAGGCACTTTTTTGGGACTTGGACCTGAAAAAAAGGGACCAAATAAAGTGGACCAAATTCTCGCCAGGGACGCCCTTCTTTTTGCCATTATCAAGTGAAGCCGGCCATCTGAAAGCATGCCCCCATCCCGCCCCTATCCCGCCTTCGCTACCCTACCGAAACGCCCCCTTGAAGTTTGGCCGGCTCCACGATGGAAAGCAGTTGGCGCCAGTGGCGTAGCTACGTGGGGCCTGAGGGGGCCTGGGCCCCCGTAGATTTCAGTGGGGACCCCCCTCCCGGCGAACCCGCCCCCGCCGCCGCCTACCTTCCGTTTTGCTGGCGGGGGACCCCACTCCCCGCCAGCCGACGTCCTCTCCCGTAGAACACAGCAGCACTGGCAGAGAAAAGTCTTCTTCCTTGCATGCTGACGTCCTCAGAGAACAGTTCTGTTCTCCGAGTCTGACGTCCTGCACGTACAACGTGCAGGACGTCAGCATGCAAGGAAGAAGACTTTCTCTGCCAGACAGTGCCGCTGCGTTCTACGGGAGAGGACGTCGGCTGGTGGGGAGTGGGGTCCCCCACCAGCAAAACGGAAGGTAGGCGGCGGCGGGGGAGGGTTCGTGGCGGGAGGGGGGTCGGCAGAGACGGGGGCGACAATGGCGGCGGGAGGGGGGTGGCGGCGGGGGGGGGCTAAAATGTGCCCCCTCCCCTCGAGCTGTGGACCCCCCTCTCACGCAAGTCTGGCTACGCCCCTGGTTGGCGCCGGCCAAAATCGGCTTTCAATTACACTGATTTGGCAGGTTTCAGGAGATCACCAGCCATCTCCCGATTTGTGTCGGAAGACGGCCGGCGATCTCCTTCGAAAATAAGCTGGATCAGGTCCCATGTCTCCTACAATTTCTAATTTGTTTTCCTGAAAGCACCACAAATTCTATCAGACTTCGCTCTCCGATATGACTTTTAGGTCAGACAACAAGCTTCGTTAGTTCCACCCCCATCCTCCTTCTCTTCCCAGCTCCCCGTCAGCTCCAGTATCCTTCATCCTGATATTTCTTTTCTGGAGGTCAGAGGATTCTTCCCATCTCTACCAGCTGCCTCAAGCTTAGTTTTTTATCCTTCCCACCAGCATTTCAGATTCACTTTTCTGCTTCCTTCTGCATGCAATATGAGGCCTGTTGTTTCCTCCTCCTTCTAGGATATAAAGATATAACGGTTTTATCTCAGTTTCTTATGAAACCTTCAATTTTCTTGTGGTAGTTTTTGTACTTGCTCTGTTTCTCTTCTCGAAGCTACCGATAAGTAAAGGAGAACATCTGAGCAGAGGATGACTTTCATGTGTAACTGTTAAGCATTGTGTACACCAAGTAGCAGTAGAAGTGGTTACATTGTTACTCAGCAGACACAAGTAGAAGGCGGATTTTTGGCTCTTACAGTGAAGACTGAGGAATATTCTGGTGCACCATGAAAAACGATGTCTACTACTACTACTACTTATCATTTCTATAGCGCTACAAGGCATATGCAGCGCTGTACACCATACATGAAAAGACAGTCCCTGCTCAAAGAGCTCACAATCTAAAAATGGAATGTTGCTAGTGGAATAGCAACATTCCATGTAGAATCTCAACTAGTAGCAACAGCAACATTCCATGTAGAATCTCAACTAGTAGCAACATTCCAGAATCTCAAATAGTAACAACATCCCATGTCCCACTGCACTAACCACTAGGCTACTCCTCCACTAGCAACATTCCATCTAGAAGCCTGCCCTTGCAGATCAGCAACGCAGCCACGCAGGCTTCTGTTTCTGTGAGTCTGACGTCCTGTATGTGGGACTGTTGAAGATTTGATTTTTGATATAGCCATTGAATAGGTGTGCTGCGGAAGATTATGGCTTTTGAAGGATACAGTATATGGAAGATCAGATACAGAAATTGTTTATGTAGGGAGGAGTGCTAGACCTATCAAGATCCGACTGACAGAACACAAATCTAGGATCACTACCAATAATGCTCAAGCCCCTCTGGTAGACCATTGGATGCAGTGTCATCATACGGTTGAAGATATTAGATGGAGGATCGTTGAGTATGTGAGGCCGGGTGTGGAGGGTGGTTCAATAAAAAAAAGCTTCTAAATTATAGGGAACAATTCTATATTTTCACCTTACAGACAGTGATGCCAGCAGGTTTAAATGCCGAGCTGGAGTGGACATCGCTGATTTGAAGAGATTTTCCTTTGTCCAATAGGAGTCGGGGGGTGGTACTAAATCATCATCGATGATGAGGATATTTAAGAAGGGTGAAAAAACGCTGGCGCCATCTTTGAATGAGAATTTAACTGTCAGAGCTGGCGCTAGATTAGATCGTAGGTAAGAGAATGGGGTAAAATTGTTTTGGTTTTTTTTAATTTATATGAAGTCTTTATTAAACAGTAATAAAATACAATGAACTCTGAAACCAGGTCAACAGTGTACAAATACAAAACTTTAAAGTCAAACAAAAGCACCAGAGTCTCGCACATTTCTTTTCTGAAGTCATCCAAATTTGTTTCGCATTAAACTTCATGAATTTTTTTTTTTCCCCTTTAAAGAGTATGAGTTATTGAATTACCCCCCTCCCCATCCCCACCCCTTATCAGTTCGGTAAAATTGTTTTTTCAAATGCTCTTTGCTGCTGAAGATGCTGAGGGTGATTTTTGGGAGCAAGGAGAGAATTTTATGCCTGCTTTTTTGCCTTTGTTTGCAGGGGAGGTCCTTGAGACAGCTCCTATTGGAGCGAAACATGCATGTCGGGCAGCAGAGCCCCTGGATCTGATTCTTGAGATAAGTTTCATTATTAAATATAAGAACGAAAAGAAAAGTTCATTTATAATATATTAGTCGGGTGTACCGATGACGAAGTTTGCGTCGTTGATACTGCCATATGAATTTTAGTGTTGGCAGTAGACGCTACTGAGGTACCCTAAGAAATGAATGTTGATTGAAGAAGAGGGAATGTGTGACGTTGAAGCTATTGTTTGAAAGAAATATATGAGTAGAAAGTTGGATCCCATAACCTTTATATCGTTCTGCAGAAAGAAAAGTGGTCATCAAGAAATGATAGCTTGATAGCTCTGGGACCAAAAAGAGAATCCTTTTACAGAAAGTATAAATATTTGGGTTTTTTTAGATGCATTAATGTTTTTATTTTATTTTATTTTATCATTCCATTATGTCACCAAAGGATCAGTCCAGACTAATGGGTTGTGCCCTTCCACCAGCAGGTGGAGACAGAGAACACTAACGAGCTGTGCCATACAAGCACCTGTGGATTAGAACTCAGCCAGTGTTCTCTATCTCCAGCAGGCGGATAGATGTTCCCTATGCAGTTCTGGACTTCCTCAGTGGTCT